>NC_081771.1:6892060-7202310 GCF_963082965.1 Carassius carassius
AATGCAATGTAAAATATAATAATAATGTTTATTATTGGTTGTTAGACTCTTTTCCATGTTTTTTCAGTGTTTTGCTCCCCATGTGCTCCCATGCCCATATTTGGTCCTTCCTGTTCCTGTCCCCATTGTGTTAATTTTATTCCAGGTGTTCCCCGTTTATTTCTATTGATCGCAGGTGTGTGTCATCATCCCCTCCACCTGTCGTCTGCTTAAAAAGTGTTCCCTGTTTTCAGTCCAGCGTCCGGTATTGTGAATGTTCATCTGCTATGTGAGTCTTCCATGGGTCTGTATTATCATTAAATCTCCTTGGATTGCTGTACTCCTAGTCTCTCTCTGTTACTTGCTCCACTAAGTAGCTCAGCGTGACATTAGTAGTACTATTACTTTATTATGCCTTTCTTAAATATAAATTTTTATTTTAAACAGAATATAATATAATAGTAAGATTTATTGTCTTATTAAAGGGTAACTAAACCCCTGGTCAGAGCCTGATTCCACCCACTGGCAATATTTGAAAAATGCTGAAAAGTGGGCAGATCACAGCGGAGATAGAGGGGACGAACCGAGGGCGGGGCTGAGTGCGTGGGGCGTGAACCTGAGACCCGCAGTGACGGATTAATTGACAGCTGCTGTCAGAGTCGCTAAAATGGAGAGTGACTGTAGTGACGCAAGTAGCTTTGCAACAGAGCGTTTATTTGAAGTAGAGGACTTTTCTCCCCCACCTTCACCTGAAGTGGAGAATGTCGAGGTGTCTGTGGCCTGAGCTGCTGGCTCAAACTGCGGTCTTAACTCCCGCACCACGATTGGCACTGTGTCGCTTTTCAGCGCGAGCTGTGTGGAGAAGCCCATTTCCAACTCCATTGCGTTGGAGAAGCAATCCTGCGTAAAATGCAGTTTGCACACTCCAGCTCTAGGCGGGAACTCACGGTCTTCCAGGCCAAGTGCATGCAACCACTGGCGCCTAATTTTAAAGTCTGCTGGAAAACTATGCAGTCCAGCAGTGCTGTCGCAACCAGCAACACTACACCTACGTACCATCCTGACCACTGTACTAAATACAGATAAATCTACGCCAACTTGAAGCTATCCTAACTGATGCAATACTATGCTACTAACTAACTATGCTTCTAACAATACTAACGTTACACTAACAACTATGCTAATTAACTACATAGGCTACACGAAATAATCTAAATAAGTATATAAATGCTATGCTAAATAGATGCTATAATAGTCTATCCTGGTCGCTTTCAATACTCGCAATTCCAACTGACTCACAACAGTAATTTTGATGGAACAAAATTGTTTTATACTGCCAAGGGCGTGGTAGCTCGTACCAAAGGGGGGTGGTGAGCTGGAAACTGCTTACGTCACCTTCCACCGCTTACGTCACTTGCCACCGCAACATCCAATAGGAAAAATCAACTGCAGTAGCCACCGTTCAACCTGAAGAGGGCAGCACTCAGACGTTTTTACACCATATATTGTAGAATTAAAACACTTTATACTCAAATGTCAAAAAAGTTACTCGAATCAATGAACAGCACTAATAAAGCCCCATTCTTACAGATCATTAACTAAAAAAGTTGGTTTAGGGTTTAGTTACTCTTTAAAAACTGCAATTACATTTTCCCCAAAATCACACAGGCCTAGTCTTTGTGTTCAAAACAAGACATATTAAAGAGAGACAAGACTGCATGCTTGCCACCTACCGCATACCGCTTCCAATACCTTTAACAATCAGATAGAGCCGAGATGTTAAAAATAAAGCCAAACAGCCACAGGTTTAGCTAAATGTGTCATTTTAAGTAGACAAAAGACAAATCATATGCTATCAGACTGCATTATTCCCTACTACTTTAAAAAGTAATTCAAGGTGAGAACCTGATGCACAGCAAATAATGAATTGCCTCGGGTCAAATATCAAACCCTGTGAGGATTTGTGCAGATGAAGGGTTGTAAGAAGAACAGAAAAACAACATCAAATCACAAAGTGCTGATGCTGTAACACAGGCATCATCACATTGTGGAATATCATCAAAGCGGTGCCGAGCTCTGTCAACAGAGCAGGGCCGTGGGTCCCTCAGGGGAATATGGGCTGTCATTCACCTGAATAATGCCACAGACAGGGCTGGTATTTCAGAGAGTAAGGGAAGTCCATCATCCAGGATAGGTCACTCAGAGACTAATCTTGCTAAAGGTTAGATGTGAACTGTGACCGGTCCCCACAATAGGAGCCTTTGACAAAGTGCAGGCATATGGCACAGGGAAAAAAATTAGACTCAGCATGTCTAATGAGCTTCTGCTACTCTAGAAAACAACTATAGGGACTAGAATACCATCTTGTGGATATATATATATATATATATATATATATATATATATATATATATATATATATATATATATATATATATATATATATATATTTATACAGTACAGACCAAAAGTTTGGACACACCTTCTCATTCAAAGAGTTTTCTTTATTTTCATGACTATGAAAATTGTAAAGTCACACTGAAGGCATCAAGGGCTATTTGACCAAGAAGGAGAGTGATGGGGTGCTGCGCCAGATGACCTGGCCTCCACAGTCACCGGACCTGAACCCAATCGAGATGGTTTAGGGGTGAGCTGGACCGCAGACTGAAGGCAAAAGGGCCAACAAGTGCTAAGCATCTCTCGGGGAACTCCTTCAAGACTGTTGGAAGACCATTTCAGGTGACTACTTCTTGAAGCTCATCAAGAGAATGCCAAGAGTGTACAAAGCAGTAATCAAAGCAAAAGGTGGCTACTTTGAAGAACCTAGAATATGACATATTTTCTGTTTTTTTCACACTTTTTTGTTATGTATATAATTCCATATATAATTCCACATCTGTTAATTCATAGTTTTGATGCCTTCAGTGTGAATCTACAATTTTCATAGTCATGAAAATAAAGAAAACTCTTTGAATGAGAAGGTGTGTCCAAACTTTTGGTCTGTACTGTGTGTATATATATATATATATATATATATATATATATATATATACACACACACATATACAATTAAGGACCACCATATAATATTATTGAGATATTTTAAGGTCAGGAAGCACAATAATGAATAACATTAAACAAGCTGGAAATAGAAACAATATTAAAATAATATGAATAACTTAAGTAAAAAAAAAATGTCACCAGGAAATAGAAAAATTATTAAATTCAGATTTAAATGATTATGCGAAAGGCGTACTATAGATTTTAATTTTATTTATATTTAAATCGAATACCATTTTAAACTATAATAAGTAATAACAATAATAACATAAATAAAATTGTAAAAAAAAAAGAAGTGAAAAGTACATAAACAATGGAAATGTTTATAGGTAATACATAACAACTACTTCTTAAAAATGTATAGAATAACATAAATAAATATTTTCTTTTATTAAATGTTACCTTATATTGTATTCATCGCTTGTTTAAACACTATATAATTCCTACTGAATTCCTTTGCCAATCAGAAAATTGAATTAACTAAAAGGGTGTCACTTATTACATTGACTTTTTCCCCAACCCTCACTCTTCACATACAGTACAAACCCACCTGACGGTGGATCTATAGCGTATCAACGCATCAAAAGGGCAACATTAGAAGCACTCGATATTCAAATCGAAAGGCTCTCATTTCAACATGTCAAGGTCGAGAGTGGCATGATTAGATGTTAAAAGGTTTGTAGTAAAAAGCTCAACAATCAGATAGCTTTGCAGGTCAAGAGTAGAGACAAATGAAATATCCTCCCACACTGTTCTCATGCATAAAATAGCTACAGTATGCAACTCATTTACCAGCTGTTGCTCACGCAAATGGCTTGTCTAGTCAGAATCCACGTGAGTGTGAGGGTTTAAAACATTCAGATGAATACTACAGCTGTGGAAGCACACTGCAAACTCTCTGCACACATCCATATTTATCAGCTGCATAAGGAAACAGTGAAATTACTCATAGACAGCCAACTCAAGCTCCTTCCATCTCAGAGGTCTCAATTAGAACCGGTTTAAGACTTTCTTGGCCTGGGACACTATAGGAATGTTGCTATAACCATGCATTTCTCTACATTATTTTGTCTAACAAGAGGAATTGTTCGGTTATATCTCACCTTACTTGTAAAAATCAATGTTAACCAAATAGTTCCCACTGAGCAAAATTTAAAACAAGTGATTAAATGTCAAATCTGGGTGCTTTTTGATTGAATTTAAGGTTCCATAATTAAATAGTGTATAGCTTGTGAGGAAGTAAATACAGATCACCTGTCAGGCTCAAACCACAGGAGTAGCATTGCTTCAAATCAAAACTCAGCAAGACTTCCACAATTATCTCTCTTGATTCTGTATGTAACCACAGTATGACTGCAAGGTAGCACTATATGACAACAAGCACTATTATTCACAAAAACTAGCTTGTGTTTTGTCTGCTGAATGGATGCATAGAGTCAAAATGAAAACAAAATTGTCCTATTTATAGGTCCGGGCGATTTTTTTCAATTTAATTGATTCATTCGAGTGTAATGTTTTGCCATGATGCATTTTTTTTCCTCAAGAAATTGCGATTTTGAATCAAAAATATTTGAAAATATTACAATTAGACATGTTGACAATACATCAGTGATGTAAAAACACTGAAAAAGACGCCAACGCAAGGGTCAAACATCTTGCACATCAAGCATGCTTAAAGACATAACAGCTATAAAGCAGCACATTGGAATGCAAAAACCTGTACAGAATTACTGCATGTTTGATATTTCATAGCAGCGTGATGGTGACGGAATGAAAGGTGCCATTATTTTCTGCAAATAGCCTACTACTGTTGTTATTTTTATAATGTTTTGAATTCGAATTCAATTTATTCTACAAATATACTTAACAAATGAATTAATTTTACATAGTGCTGTCAAATGATTAATCATGATTTATCACATTTTTTTTATTTACATAATATATGTGTGTGTACTGTGTATATTTCTTGTGTATGTATGTGTATGTGTGATATATATATATATATATATATATATAAATACACACACATCCATGTATATATTTAAAGAAAAATATGCTGTGTTTATATATTAAATATATATAATATAAATTATATGAATATAAAAATACAGAGGCCTAAATGTAAGTATTAAATATTTTCAAAATATATACTGTACGTGTGTGCCTTGTATACACATAGTTAATAATACACACAGTAAACATATTATATTATGTAAACAAAAACTTTTATTTTGGATGCGATTAATCATGATTAATTGTTTGACAGCACTTATTTAAACCATGCTGACCACTGGTTGACCACATGGTTTAGCAAGTTTTTAATAAAGAGAATGTTACTTGAAATCAAGTAACATTCTCTTTATTAAAAAAGTAGTTAAAAAGTTTAAAAAAAGTTATCTTAAATCAGTCAAAAGTTCTGGGGAAAAAAACTGCCCAACCTATTTATATGTTCCTGATCTTATGGTGCATCCACCTCTAAAAAAACTTTACTTTTCTGCTGATGCCACCTAAGCTAACTAAGAGGGGAAAAGTAATAGGTTTACTATTACTATTAATGCCTCCTTAGAAATTAGGGTCGGCTTTGTTGTATTCAATTTAGTCATTAAAATCGCTTGCCATTCCATTTTTCTCACTCACTGAATATACTATTGCACTCCGAAATATCACATTATAGGCGTAGATTTGTTTGCGAATGCTGTTTCATGTTGACTCACATTACACAGAATTATTACAATGCTGCATAACTATACGAACCATAAAGCTTTACAGCTTCTCATATTATTTTATCAGACAGGATATGAAGGATCCAAAATCCCTGAATGCAATCTAGGCTCTTGCTGTTAGACTGATGTAAATGCAAAACAAGAACCCAAAGTAAACATCATTCTAAAAGACGTAAACATGTCCTCCAAAGAACAAACATCTTTCCTAGAAAATATGGGGTGAAAGACCTTGTCGAATATCATCCTGCTAGACAGCCAGACCACTTGGGCATGCAGATCATATGCATATGTCTTGGTACGCATGCATGTTTGCATGCGCTGTTCTAAACCCAATGAATGTTTTCATTTCCATGCGGTTTTTAGCGAAAAACTCTGATATAAGGAATTACAACACATTTTTCTGTTTATTCCAGCTTAACTTCTATAGCTTTGATCTCTTTGCTATCAGTTAAAGCTGGAGTGTGTCATTGTTGATGTTAAAATCCAGTTTAATATGCAGACAACTTTAAGTAAGCCATCTGTATGCTGATTTTCCCAAAAAGTGTAAACTGCAACTCCGGCGCTATCAAAACTGTGCTCTGTTTGTTCATCCACTCAAACCGACACATTTGGTCTAACGCAGTGATGTTGGGACGGGGCTATCTGTATCTGTTTGTCTTACCAGCAGAAGTGTTTGAGAAAACTGGAATTTAGAATTCATTGCAGAAATTCTACATGTCAGTTTGAATAAGGTTTACTCCAATTCCAATGTTGTTGGCCTTCGGCTACAGCTGGGTCTGGGACTTTTCAGTCTCTATAAGCAGCATGTTGCACCTCTCGCTCTGATTCACAGTGAAAGCCTTCTTTTAATTGCAATGACACTATTGGTCACAAGTGGAAGTACTAGTTCAGTTTTAGGTCTCAAGCCTCATTGACACGTCCCCCACTGCACTTAGCGCCACTCTTCGCCTTGAGGACCTTCACATGGTGGTTTAATTGATTGCAGTTAGCCAGAGGTGATCATTAATCAAAACACGCTCTGATCACACGTCTGACTATTTGAAAAAAAATAAAATAAAAAAAATCCAAGCCTATTTATACTTTGTACTTCACACAGATATTCTAAGCTCATGGCAGATGAGCTCGGCTGTCAGGAAATCACATTAATGTAATTTAGGTCACTTTACAATAAATGGAAGCTTTTCTAACACTTGTTATTAATGACTCTAATTAAGTGTTAATTCAAAGTGTTTTTTCTGAAATGAGACTAATTTTATGCCTGTAGTTCAAAAAGTTCATGCAAACTGTGAACATACTTGTATCATTTACAGCTTTCATAGGATTAAAGCTACAAAGTAAGATCTTGAAGGTTCAAATGAAGATAAAAAAAAAATATTGCCACCTGTTTCTCAGCATAATCAGTATAGTTGTATAGAGGGCTTAAAATTAACACTCGCCAAGCGCCTGCTTTGGTGAGTATATGTAACTGTGTCAGTCACCAAAAATAACTATGCAATGCACTTAGTGAGAACAACAGCCAGTTGTTTAAGAGATTCGCTGTTTCTGACGTAAGCAAATAAAATAATCTTTTCCGTAAACAAGGTCATTGTGATAAGCTGTTCTGTCATAAGCGACAAGAGTAGGCTGTGTCGTGTGTTGTAAAGATCGTGAGTAAAAACAAAAGAAAGATGAGTCGTGACTGTCATTAGCCTAATTGGACCAAACTTTCTCTGTAAGTGATTTTAAAACATAAGACAGTACCCATATTTGAAGACTACAACAAGATTTCACTTTTTTATTGTTAATACAATTTTGGTAGGGTACTATGAGATGGACGGACTAAAAGTTACATAATTGAAATGGGCTACCTTTTATTTTTTTGGTATATCAAAAAGTGTATACTTTTAAATGTGATTATTGTTTTAACAGTATTTACCATACTTTCAAAACAAAAAATGTAAATAGGAAAAATATGAAATATGAAAATAATTTAGGAAAAAGAAAATTGTTTTACAGAGATAGAGAGAAACAAGATTTGGTTTTCAAAAAGCCTTTTTCCGAACGGTATATCTGGAAAGGGGGGGGGGGGGGGGGGGTCATCTTATAATCGGGATCGTCTTATATTCGGGTCAATATAGTACTGTAATATTGAATGGCTATAATTATTAGGGAAAATTAAGGGAAAATGCATTTAATAGAGACACCGGTAGCAGTATCGGTATCAATACTTCATTAATAATAGGCTACTTAGTAAAAAGAAGCCAATAAAAACATATTTAAAATATATCTTTATGTTGTTTCTACATTAATTCGGAAGTTCAATGTGAAATTATGACAATATAAATATATAAAGAGCGATAATCATGGTTCATTACAGAAAAATCATTCTCAGATTTTTCGGTGCTCAATATGATGCACTGGTTGCATAACACATGCATCCAAGTCAACCTCTGTACCAACGGCATACATAAAGGGATAGTTCTCACAAAAATGAAGAGTTATTTAGCACTATAGCCAAGCTGCTCTTTTCCATTAACTGAAACTAAATGGTAGACATGACAGTCCCAGGTCTGCATTCTGCTGGGATATTTTCCTAAACACCTCCTTTTATATTCCACAAAATAAAGTTGTACAGGTTTGGGACAACATGAAGGTGAGAGTAATTGAGTAAATGTTCTTGGTGAGCTAACACTGCAGGGCACCTTGACTTGCGTTTAGGTGGCTATAGTCTCCTATAAGGAAGGTCTCGTCATCTATACAGTGCTAAATAAACTCACGGAACACTTTCTGTCTCAAAGTCGTCTCTGTTGCCTGGAGACCCGTCTGGTCGGAGATTTGCATGCAAAGGATTAGGAGTGTAGGATGGTGAACATGATGTCTGCTGTCTGTGACAAACTGTAATGAACCTCAGCACCCCTTATCAACCCTGTACAAACCAGGAATGATCACACCAGAACAGTACAAGGCAGCTAAATTGAACAGTGTGGAGAGAAGGAAGAAACGGCGGGCCAATAACAATGAGCCTGCAGCTTTTAATACATAAAAAATAAGGTTCAATTACAACTATCTGACTCCTATAAATGAGGAACACTATTAGTTTCATTCTTTCATTTTCTTTTTTCTTTATTTCCCTGCAGTCCATTGTTAAAGGGATAGTTCATGGAAAAATGAAAATTCTCTCATCATCTACTTACCCTCGTGTCGTTTTAACCTGAGATTTTTCTTTTCCACTGAACACAAAGGAGTTATTTAGCTGAATGTCAAAGTTACTTTTTTGTCCAGCAATGAAAACTGAATAGTAATAGGCTCTGGAAAGGACAAAGTAGTACCATAAAAGTGTCCCATAAGAATCGCATATTATATTCCAGATCTTCTAAAACCATATGGCAGCTTTGTGTGAGGAACATCCATCAGACTGCTGCACTTTCATTCCATTTCATGGGGCAGCTACCTTCCACTTTCATTTCTGAAAAATCATAGGTTTCAAACTACATGATGGTGAGGGTGTTTTAGGTGAAATATTTAAGCATGTGTAAATCTATGATATTGTAAGTGAAAAATAGTTAAAATTATTGGAAAATGTTGTCCTTCAAGTTACAATACAATTGTAAGAATTAAGAAAAAAATAAAAAAATAAATAAAAAAGAACAATGTTTAAATAATACATTACAGTATTAGAAATAAAAAGACAGGTGCTGCAGCTGTATTAGGGCACACAATGCTTGTGTCGTATTGCTGGATTCTTCTGGTAATCTCTTGAATCCAGTGTCAGGGTGTAAACACAGTAAATACCCTGTAGGCCTTGTAAGCAAGCGAAGCTCTCCTATAATACAACGCCCTCAGAAAAAGATAATACATAGCAGAAAAGATTTCCCATGCTAATTCTAACAGAGTCAGAGACTGATACGGGTCTCTATAATGCATCAGCATCGCTCTTGGTTCCATTATCTTCTGCTGGGGAGCAGCGCTTCTATACGGTCACAGAAATTCATGGGATTAAGCAGGAAGAAAAAGCCATTTTTAATGAGATATGAGTTTAAACCACTGTAAGAAGGTGATCGGCTCTCTGGCTATTCCTTAACAAGTGGGGATGGAGTAGCAGTGCACAAATAATATGAGATACTGTTTAAATTTTTAAAACATACAGGAAAAAAATATTGTTTTTATCAGTGCATTGTGTTATTGTTGCCTGGCATTTTTACATTATCAGCCGTGCTGAAGTGGTACCACACAAACCCAAACAAGCTTCTGTGCTCTTATTTTCACATTTTTGTCAGAAAGACAAAAAAGTGTCCTAAAAAATTTTAAGTGTCAAGTAAATAATGTTTACTTTACAGCATGCACATTCTAAAATTTCTTAATAATAGTATTAATTTATTTTATTGATACTAAACTTTTAAACCTGTGCACATTATAAGATATATAAAAATATATACTAGGGGTGGAACGATACACAGATGTCACAGTTCAGTACTTACCTCGGTTTGGAGGTAACGGTTCGATATATTTCAGTACAGGAACAAAAAAACTAATCTACTATGCTCAGTTTGCTTTCATTTATTTTTAACAGACAGTAGTACAAAAATACTACTACTACTACTACTACTAATAATAATAATATATATATATATATATATATATATATAATGTGACACCCTGACATATATATAATACATATAAGGAATAAATTCTTGAAATTTATTTGATTTAGTTTACAGATAAACAAGGGAAAAACCAGTGCGACTCGTAAAGTGGCCTACAGTATATACGCTGAGTTTAAGTTCATTTTTTTGTGACAGGCTTAATTTGTTCACAGAAAGGAAACTTAAATGGCAGAAAGCGACATCCTATGTGTTTTTTTTTTTTTTTTTTTTTTACAACAGCACAATGTTTTGTTTTCATTGTGAGTGTACACAAATAAAAGCTAGCCTTTATACAGTGATGCATTATTAGTAAGTGTTTAAAGCTGATTCTGCTGTTATAAGGAAACAGTTAAAGTGATTATGCCAATGCACACACACACACAAACAACACATCAGTTCCAGCATTGCTAACCTGACAACGCTGTTGGTACTTTATCATAATAAAATACAGTGAACCAAACATCACACGCCAGCTTCTGTGTCAACGTTGGAACACGACTGAAGCCTTTAATTTACATGATAAAAAATAGTTTAGCATTCAGATAGGCCTACTTTACATCGCAAATATGCATATTTTATGGAATATTTAGATTTGTGCCGAATGAGAGAGGTAGGATACATGGGCACAAAGCTCCATTTCGCAAACAGTTGAGTGCACAAGCCTTTAAAGTATACTCCTTTGTCAGTCTGTGTTGCCCTGTCCCAAATGGCACCCTAAACCCTTGTGGTCTTCCTCTGAGTTTCGCACTTTCGTGACGTAATGCCCCTTTGACTGTCAGGAAGAAGTCTGCTGCGGAGCTTGTCCCAGTGCACCTTTTCTGAACGTTAAAATGCCAAATGGGACACCCTTCGGTCTCGTGGACATTGTAAGTCCGAAAGACCGCAAGAGCACATGAAGTGTTCCATTTGGGACAGGGCCTATAAAAGACAAATTCAGAGTCACCACTTTGTTACTGTCTAGTGGGCTTTCTTTTCAACTGCGCTACTCAAGGCATTCACTGTTCTTCTGCTGCCCCCTTCTGGATTGGGGGTGAATTGCCTGTATTCGTTGTAAGGATCATGCACTGTACCGAGATATTCGTACCGTGATACATGTATCATTCCACCCCTAATACATACTATATAAAATACAAGCTGAGATGCTCCTCTCTTGGTATGTACTGTAAAGAAGAGGACGTGAAATGAACAACGATTGATGCACTGTCCTGAATCATATTTCATTCATAACAGTGCACAGTGAAACCACCATATGAACAAAGAAATGCAACTGTAACAATTATCATAACTTTCTTTGGCTTGACAGACTTGCCAGCATTATCCTGGCTCTCAGGCAAAGGCCAATTAGCTTTCAGACAGAGATCGTTGGGACGGAACAGAGCGGGATGCTGAACACGCACTAAAATGCTTCTGGTTAAAGGGTTGCCAATCATGTGAATGCAGCGCTCTGCCTGAAGCACGCTGAACAACAGCCACCCATGCAGCTAATGCTGAACGCATGCTTCCTCAGCTGCTGGCTGGTAAAATCCTCCATGTGCTTCAGCGAAATGACAATTAGAGTGCAAGAATTTGCATTGTGGATGTACAGTAGGATGGTGAATGTATAATATAAGCAAAACTGGGCAAGCAATTAGCTGTTAAGAGTTCTGGTGATCTTGTCACTGCGGTGCTCACAACTTCCTCCTGGATGACAAAATAATTTTTGAAAGAAATCGTTCACCCAAAAATAAAATTTCTGTCATTATTTACTCACCCTCATGGGAATAACAAAGTAGTTACTGCAGAAAACGTTTTAAAGCAAGTCACTGTATGGCTTAAGAAGAATATAGCACACACGTCATATAAGCAGTTTTATGATACTTTTATGGTATACAATAGGCAGGATTCCCCTAAAAAAATCATCCTAGCAAGAGAAAATGGTAAACTATTACTTTTAGAGTTGGGAAAAATCTCTCTCTCTCTCTCTCACACTCTCTCTCTCTCTCTCTCTCTCTCTCACACACACACACACACACACACTAATTTATTGACATTTAAACTAAAATCTTCTCCCAAGTCCCTATCATATCCATTTATTTTTAAGTTCCCTAATTTATATTTTTGTCTCTTTGAACTACACATGGACAGATATAATCAAACTGCGCCAAAAGACACACGGTCTGCATGACAGAGAGAAGGCAAGCAAGAAAGCCAGCGAGATAAACAGCTAAGCACCAAGATCAGGATTTCAGTGGCCATTAAACCTCCGCCTGGCTTTAAATCACTGATAACTTCGCCTGCCTCTTCTAAGCAATTACTCATTTCAAAGATTTAGATCCACAATGTGAAGATTTTATGATTGCTTCATATACATAAACTTGCTAGACATGTGTTAATCTGGAATATATAAACCGGATATATTTAACATTGTGTATATTGTTAATATATTAATATATATATATTTTTAAAATTATTATTTACAATATATAATTTATGATATATCAGTAATATAACTATTAAACTAGCATCATTGTGGCATTTTTAAAATTGAAATCACAAATGAAATCTAAAACTTTTTATATTCTAGAAAATATAGCCTATTTAAAATAGCTGTTCTCTATTTGAATATATTTCAAAATGTAATTTATTGAACATCCTGGATATGTTTTTTTGCTCTTCTTTATTCTTTTGTTATGTATTTTAGAAGTATCGGATCGGGACTTGGTATCGGTAGATACTGAAAATCAAATGACTTGGACTCTGACTCGAGGGCAAAAAAACCTGACCGGGACATCCATAATAATGATTTGTTTATATGCTACAAACACTGTTTATCACATATAAATGCTATGTCAATCAGCACATTCCGATCGAGTATGAAACCACGTGATCGGGCCCGATTTCTGATCAAGTGATCGGATCTGGGCATCCCTAATATATATATATATATATATATATATATATATATATATATATATATATATATATATATATATATATATATTAAAAGTATCATTACCATTATACACATTTTAATCTTTAAACTTTAGAAACCACAACCAAATCTTGACCTAAATAACTATTTTCAAGACTTCCAACAAAAATGAAAAAATAAAAAAAGAATCTTCATCAAAATTATATAACCCTGAGGAAAGGAAAGGTGCCCCTGTTATTGACTGTTTCAAAAAAGAAAGAGAAAAAAAAAACCTCCCCACCCATGAGAGTAACCCGACCTCATTCTTTGGTTCAGTGCATGCACTCTGCTCTTGTTTATGTGCTTGGCATCTAGAAGAGCTTTATTATTTACAGCCACAGTATATTCAATCATCCTGCAGCACAGCTACAAATACTATAAATATCACGAGCCTGGATCAGGAGAAGTCTGAGCTCTCAGCCCAGACGAGCAATCACATCTATTCATCCGGAGATACAGGGCAACCTGAGAGCGTCGAGAAAGATTGTCTGTGGACCGTCTGAGATCACCATGTGCTCGCTGCAATCAAAGCACACTGTTTTGTTTTTACTTTTTAGTTTGCTTTTAAGGGTTGGATAGATTTAGTTATTATTCTCTTGATGTCTCTTTCACATAGGAAACAAATGGCAAGCAACAGCACTACAATGAACTTCAAAGATTTGTGACTACTCGTGAAACACAGTTGTGTTTGATTGCTCATCACAAACATTGTGAAATAAAGGAACATTTCCCTCTAAACAAAAAAAAAAAAAAAAAAAAAATGTATGCCATTTTCTTTATCCCGTTACAAACCTGTATGTTGTTTTTCTGTAATGAAGAGTCTTCATACATCTCTTTTACAATTACTTTCAGAAAGAAAGGTACAAAAACTGTCACTGGGGGAGGTACCTTTATGATATTACACTTTATGAACTAATATGTACACTTTAGGTACTGTTATTTACCTTTAAGGTATCAAACATAGAGCCTTTAGGTACAAAGATGCACCTTTTGAAGATACAGCATTCAAGAGAAGCTTTTGTACCTTTGTTTTTTTTTTCTCTGAGAGTCTACGACAGTCCATAGACCATAATCAGGTTAGAGCCCATATTGAATTTAACACATATGAAAACAGTGCTGTGAGGGACAGACTTGTTATACAGTCTTAACCAGTGGTGGACAGTAACGGAGTAGCTTTACTTCGTTACTGTACTTAAGTACATTTTTCAAGTATCTGTACTTTACTGGAGTAGTTTTATTTTGAGTAACATTTACTTTTACTTCACTACATTCCAAAGCATAAGATCGTACTTTTAACTTCACTACATTTCATAAAACATATCGTTACTCCCTATAATATATCACGTGCTCCGACACGCAGAAGCGGTGTCTGAATGAGTCTTTTCAAAATAAACTTTTAAATCGGATCACAAATCGCACCAAACGATTCGTTTACGAATTAGAATTATCCGACTGCAGCTGTTCTGGAGTCGACCACTCACTGATTCAAATGAACCGTTTAGTGCGAGTCTATAGAAGTAAGAACCGGGAGATGCTCAGTCAGGACAGTTGACGGGCCACTGCTGCGCGTCGTCACGAAAGTCACGTGTTTTTAAATTACCACTTGTCGATTTAAACATTAAAGCATCCAAACACAACACACGAAAAACAGAGTAGCTGGTTACTCGCGCGCTGTGTTCGGTGCGAACCGAGCTCTCTTCTGCGAAGTTCTCCTCGAAGTCCCTCCAGCACCTGAATGAACAAATACAAATCGCAGTTTGAAAAACAAAAAGATGTGAAAGAGCCCAATTCAGTACTCGCGGTGTTCTGGTGTTCAGGGCTCACGCAGAGAGAGGTGTCTCTCAAAACACTTGAACACCGAAACTGCTTCTTTTTGCTCTTGTGCCGACAAATACATACAAAATATGTCAAAATACCCGCCTTGGAAAGTATGCTCGAAAAATCCGTTTTTTTCAGTTATTTGTCAGTTATTTCTTAAGTGAAAGTAAACAGTTGAGCAAAAAGATGCGTTTATCGTCTCTTAAAGTGACCGCGCCTAATTTAGCTACTGGCTGCTGTAATGTTAATCATGTTAAAAGAAAATGAAAGAAAATTCACTCACTGCTGTTGACTGAATTTCTTTGTAGTTTTAACAAAAATGTATGCACAGTCAAACCAAAAAATATTCAGACTCCATATATAATTTTTGATATGTATATTTTACTAGTAGGTACAGGACGCTAATACATTTATGTAAGTGAGTATTAGCAAACTGTGACATATTATACCCAAAGAATCTTCATACAGTGAACTACTAGTGAAATAGATAGATATAATGTTTTTATCTCTCTATATAAAATTGGGACCAAAAATTATTCAGCACCTTATAAAGCACCATGCATTGCTTATGTTTTTTTTTTTTTCTGACTTGCTAATGCACCTTTTCACACCACAGTCTGAACAAAATGAAGCATTGCTCGGTAATTGGTCAACAAAGTATTGATAGTTGTGTAAATATTGTAACAGTTGTCTGTAGTTTTGGTTGCTTGTAATCCATTAAATAAATTTCTATCAAAGTTATGACATTATCAAGACTAATTTGTTCTGACACAGTTTAACTCTAAGTTCTTGTCATATTTTATAACCATTTTAGAAGCAATAGCAAATAAATTGTGATAATGTGAGAAATGTTGAAGGTGTCTGAATAAATTTTGCTTTGATTGTATATTTCATTTTTACATTGAAGACTATCCAGTGCTATTTTACATTTAATTATTCGGTTTCTGTACCTGGACACCTACAAACTTGAAAAAAAAAAAAAAACTTAAACATTGTGTAAATAGCACAAATAAATAAAAATGAACGAACATACAGATTAAACCATGTCAAACAGGGCCAAGTGGTACAACCTTCAGCGGGGCCCCGCAAACCCTAGCTACGGCCCAGGATGTTGCTAAAAGTAAGTTATTAATGTCAAAATTTAGGATTAATTATTGTAACTGAAAATCATATTTAGGTCAAAATTGTCAGTTGTTTGGGAACTAAATCCACTGTAAAGAGTGATATATTTAAGCCCACTAAAATGCTCGAGTGCAGACTAAGCAGACACTTCAATCATCTCTGTGTTTTAGGTAAAAAAAATATAAAATAAAAATAACCATTAAACTAACACAGATTAAATAGAATAACTCATGCATGTTCAAATTCCCCGCTGCCGTATTATTAACAGTTTTATTAAAATGCTACCATGTCCTATGTGACGTCTGATTTTATATTGTTTATCAACAGTAACGTTATATTGTTTGGATTAACTAGACGAGTAGACAGACATGAATGTTTATTCATAACCGTACTGAAAATAAGTAAATATTGTTAGCTGATGCTAACTGTCTAGCTAACAAGCTTGCTGGTGCTAACTTGAGGTAATTTTTTATAAATAATATCCAAATATTTTATTTAACCACCTATATATATATATATATATATATATATATATATATATATATATATATATATATATATATATATAACATCTGGGGAGAAAAGAAAGGATGTGATGTTCAGAACATGGTAACTACAGTAATTATCCAAGTGGGAAGAGATGCACCCCGTTTGGCCAGGGCTGTTTTTACACCACAGACAAAGTTTGAGAAGAAAAAAATCATTAGGAAAATATAATAATATTTTCTTTAAAATGTTCTTCCTAACTTCAGGCCTTGTTATCATGTCATATATAACTGTGATGTTCTGTAAAACAACAAACTTTAAAATACTTTTTACTTACTGGTGAAAATCAGATGGTCAATTCTGCTTTTTCTCAGGTACATCGCAGTGTAAGCTTCACAGTGAACATTACTCTCGTCAACGTAGTCCATATCAACAACAAAAATATATCTTGACTCCATATAGTGGTTATTTTGGAAAAAATCCCAGGTATTTTGGACAGTAGGATTATAAAAAAATATATGTGCTAATATAAAATTAAATTAAGTAGCCTATATAAAATTGCAAACATCTATCTTTCAGTACTTTTTTACTTAAGTACATAAAAATTTTTGTACTTTTGTACTTTCACTTGAGTAAAATTGAAAAAGGAGTACTTTTACTTTTACTGGAGTAATATTTTACTATACGTATCTGTACTTTTACTCAAGTACTTGATCTGTGTACTTCGTCCACCACTGGTCTTAACAACGGCAGCCACTATAAAAAGGTTCTAGGTCATGCAACTTTTACAACATTCAAATCGGTTTTATGGAGTTTTGTCCAAACATTTTCTCTAAAGACGTTTCTGAACATTTGGAATGTTGTTAAATAACAGTACAATCTGTTCAATGCATTGTACTTTATTAATAACAGCCTTGTTTTCATTCCTGTCAAAAATTAAACATGACACTACTCTGACTAAGGTCTACACTGACCATGCACTGTCAAACTCAAACAATGACCAAACACACAGTAAAATCACAATTAAAATTGTATTACGTGTTTCACAGGCAAAAAAACAACAGCATATGGGATCGGAACAAAATTGTGGGTGAAATGACAATATCTGTCATTTCTGGATAAACTGTTTCATCGTGAGAATTTGCACAGACACTGTCTCCAAGGACAAATCCCTGGGGTATCCCACCATTTGTCGTTAAAACTGTAATCCAAAGAAACCGAAGCATGTGTCTTGCTATAATTAAAATGCCTCAGATGTGACTGTGAATATTAATATTCAATTGCACAAATCCAGCTACTAGAATGAAATATGTTATTCCTCATTATGAATATTTGACCTTTGTTAGAACTTCAGGAACCAACATCTGATCACGGCCAGAAAATGTATAAAACAACCTTAAAATGACTGTTTAGTCAAAAATTCTGTGATTTTCCTTATTCTGTGAAACATAAAAGAACATTTTAAAGAACATGTGTTTTTTTCCCACTTATAATGAAGGTCACTGGGGTCCGATGTTGTTTTGAACTTTCATTATATGAATAAAAAATTATGACAGAACGTTCCGTTTAAATCTTTAAATGCTGCTACTAAGAGCTTGTTAGTACAAGGTAACTATCAAACAGTTCAATACACTTACAAACTAGATACAAAACCCAAAGCTGGAATTCAATCAGAAATGCCTGCAGCTTCATTTTACAGACATCATTTAGAAATTCTTTTGACAAGTCTGGTATGTCTGGCCAAGTCAAAGAAAAGGGATCCAAAATTCTTCCAACGCTTTGTGAGCAGCATGAGCAGACATGAATATTAAAGAGTTCCCTCCTATAAAACCATATACAGACTTCTACAGCAATCATTATCATGCACAGAGACAGATGGTGCTAGAGGGTGACATGAGTATATACACAAAATAATAGCGCTGGCATATTGTCAAATGAAAGAATTTATTACAACTGTAAGCCAGCCAAAATGTGTTTACTGCAAAAGACAATTGCTAGCATTTTATATTTTATATTCTTTTTCTTTTTTTTTTTTAAGTCTTATTGCGGTGATATTTTTTCTATGCATTATTTCATAATGACTCCTGAGAAATGCTTTTGGCCATCTCAAAAAATTCATCTTTAATATTGCTTTCACTTGTAGCTTCTTATCCGATGAAATGAAACACACCAATTTCTTGCAGCTGAAAGCATCCTAATATCATCAAGCATAATTAAGTTCAAAGGAATAATAACAACTTTGTCTTGGTGAGTTGCGTAACCACGTCTGGACTGAAATAACACGAATGCCGAGCAGAATGACTGACCTATTTCACCTTGCTTTTACAACCACCTTTGATTTCCTGACTGTTCGGTTCTTCAATACCCAGCATGGGTGTTAGCAAAAGCATTGAGCAGTGTGTTTAAGAGAAGATGCTGAGAATGTCTTTTATATGTATGCTTCCACCTCAGTCACCCTAATGAAAGCAATTCAGTATGATTAATCAAAGTTATCTCCCCTTAATAGGGAGGACTTATCACCTTGGCTCTGTACGCCAGACACGGAGGCGAATGGTAATCTACTCAACCTCTCTAGCATACAGGACACCCTATCAGTGAATCTAGAATATTTTGGGTTTTAAATTTAAAGAAACCACATTATAAATCTAAAGCATAAATGCATTAATAAATGTATGTAGACAGGAACTGCATGTTCACGCTTTTTTTCCACAGTTTTGATGGCAAAGAAAAATTATAGATACTGTATCTTAGTATATGTTTAATTTCATAAATGTTTTTAATTACAGAAATTGGAATAAAAAATGAAATATCTGAAGAATCTTCACGATTCATTTTTTTTTTAAAAGAAAATATGCTTACCAAGGCTAGCTTTATTTAACTAAAATACATTAAATATAGTAAAGATTCGATATAAAACAACAATATATATATATATATATATATATATATATATATATATATATATATATATATATATATATATATATATATATATATATATATATATATATATTTATCTCTGTGATGGCAAAGCTGATCGGCAACCATTACTGCAGTCTTTGGGATAGATATTACCATTTATATACATATTTAATAAATATATTTTTGATCATTTTTGATAATTTGATTGATAATCATTTGATCAGTAATATCAGTTTATATATGCCACTGTTCAACCTGTTGCATTTGTTTCACAAAATTTGGTTGAACATTTGGTTGAACTCAATGCAAATGTGAGATTCTCACCATATCAATGATGTACACTGCATAATTAGTACTCTCAAGTGTGGTTTCATCTGTCTATATGAAGATAAGCCTGAACCAGGATAGCCAAGGTTTAGCTGGTCTGGGGATGTCATGCTCACTTAAAATGCATCAAATGTAAAGCCAGGTCTTATAAGATATTCCAGAACACACAGCAAGACCCTGTGAGATAAAGGCTGAAGGACAGTCGCTTCTGCCATGGTCGGAGGTTTTTCCCCAGCTCTTATGAGAACAGACGCCTTGGCTCCTGTTAAAGCTAATGTCACTCAAATGTTATCTCTAGGTGAATGAGACGCTGTCCTTACAGCGACCCGCTAGGACCTGTCCAACAGGAGACGGTGATTATTTGAGAGGATGCCATTTCTAGATCCATGCTCTGTCAACTCCAGTTTATGAAGAGCATGGAATCCCTCCACTCAAGGTCATGTCACTGGGAAAGCCAGTCGATGGCAATCATGTGACAAAAGCTGTATTTGGGAAAAAAATATGTAAAATAACAATGCAGATTCTAAACTTGATAATAAAGCTAACTAAGCCGGTCTATTGTTTCTAGCAGTTATAATATAATGGGTATATTTATACTGTGTTATGCAGTTTTACACATTGCTTTCCTACTGAGTATGCACATTCCATTTACATTTGACGACATTAATGCATCTCTGCAAAACGGATATAAATTCAATCTACTATTCCCGTACGACATGCACTCAAACCACCTCAGGAGATCAGATTACCATTGTGTTGACTTGGAGTAAAATTTAGGATGTAGATGTGTTTATATCATCAGAATTTTTTTATTTATTATTATTATTTTTTTGCATTAGATCACTTTCTCACCAATGTATCCTCTGCAGAATTGGGTGAGAGTCCAAGCAGCTGTTAAAACATCACAATAATCCACAAGTAATCAACATGACCAGTAAAATCTGTGCGTATTTCTCTCCTGATTTAGATTTAGCCAATTTTCATTTTTGGGTGAACTATTCCTTTTGGACAGTATGGGTACAAATGCTTAAAATATCTAAAGATACTGTAACCACATCAATCAGATTACTACCTACAACATAAGAAACATAGAAAGAGATTAAATAAACATGCAAAACAATTCATCCCACCACAGGTCCAAAACAGGCTCAAAACGATTTTTACTTCTTGTTATGTGACATCTTCGGAGCTTTGGATGTGCTACAGCAGTGTTTCACACTTTTTTGTCAGGTGGCATGAGAATCAAGAATCATGTGCTGCATTTAATGATATTTTCACCAGTCTGATGGGACAGTCCAGGTGTCAAGGAAGTACCGAAACAAGTCATGAAAATAAATGCTGTAAACTCTAATCTAAACATGCACTTCAACAAAATGTCATTTCATTTGGGTAGAGGCTGGTGCCTTTAATGGATTCATGACAAAGGTCAAATATTTTTTTAAATGAAAAGTTGTCAAATATCAGTGTTTTAATGTTACTTTTATTGGTTCTTCTCATACTGTTCCTTGTTTTGTTTGTATGTTCATTTACACTGCTATTTAGGTAAAAGAAACTAACCAGGCCAAGTAAGGGGAACATTTCTCTGTTATTTCAAATTCTAGAATTGCCATTCTCAGTTGGTGCACAACTCCAATGTTTGCAAATCTTCAACACCTGTCAAAGTCAGGCAGATCAGACCATATTTAACTTTAACTCTGATGTGGATTTCCACAGGAACAACCATCTGCATTAGAGCCCTGATCGAGCCTTGATCCGTGCAATCCCGCTGTGTTGACTGCACCATGTGGCAGAGGTCTCTGTGTGCTCTGACCCTCTCTGTGTTTACTGCACTTAACCATCTGGCTGCATCTGAGCAGCAAGGTCAGCTCTTAGACTCATTCAGACTTACATTCCCACAGCAAGTTGACTGTGTGGAGTTATCACACAAGTTTGCACAAGATTTACATAGTGAAAACAGAGAGTGTTTTTCTAAATGGACATTGGGTTATTTTATGTCACACATATGGAAAGGTAAAATGTGCACTCAGAAGCCTTTTTTTTGTTTGTTTTTTGTTTGTACATAAAAGAGCAAAGAGTACCTTTAAGAAATGTGATTGAAATAATTTCCACTCTACCACTCTATAGTCCCCCAAATGATTGGTCAATGCTTTTTAAGCCAAGGATTTAAGACAAGAATTTAACCCAAAAGATTCTGTAATAATAATTTATATATATATATACACTTTCCCTACTTTAGTATATTTTAAAATGTAATTTATTTCTGTGATGCAAAGCTGAAATTTTAGCAGCTATTTCTCACATCTTCAGTGTCCTTCTGAAATCTTTTTTATGTGTTATTTTGGTGCTCAATCCACGTTGAAAACAGTTATGTTGCTTTTTTTAAGGATTATAGATGAATGGAGTTAACATGAACTGGAAATTTTGTGACAATGGAAATGTCTATATATTCCCTTTTCATAAATTTAATGTATCCTTTGGTGTAATAATTTTGTGCATATAGAGAAGTGGTCCATTTTGTCCCTTCAGTGGACTAATGCCGAGACTTTATTGTCACAGTTCTCAAAGTAATCACAAGAACGAAGCAAATAACACTCAAAATCTTCAAATATGAAAGGCTTAATTTAGAGTTAATTCTCTGCAAACCACAATATGAGGCAATGAACCAATGCATCTAGAAACACATAACCAGCACACTGCTGAATGAAACCAACCACACACCCTTCACCTCCAAAGGTTTAAAATTAGTCCTTGAAACCAACTGGTTCTGGACAATAAACCGAAATTGACTCAACACTGATATTCTCAAATGACGAGATTAAGTTTCCAGCATCGGATTTTGCGCTGCTGGCAGGGGGGAGCTCAGGTAACCCTCCTCATTACACTAACAGACACAACCAGTCTGCCCTGTAACTTATACATTATGCAAAGTGACAAGCATATTTGTTTGGGGCACTTGGGATTGATATGCATGTAGACAAAATTGCACTCGCTCAAGCCGAGACAGTATTTATAATTCATATCCTCTTGCTGTTTTACACCAACAAAAACAGAATGAGATTTTAGTGCTTGGAATTAGATGAGGTCTAAAATCAACACTTTATGAGACTCATTCACCCTAGAAGAGAGGAAGGATTATTGGTGGAAGACGATTATATAATTGAAACGGCGTTTTTGTTTCTGCTCCATTAATGGCAGTGGGGTTTAGCTCATGCTAAAAACTTCAATAATCTTGTTGTCAGTAACAGCCCACAAGGAAGCAATACGCTCTTTTTAAATGTAGGCTCGATATAAGCTTACAAGCATTTTATACGAATATACATTCATGATAATAAATCCATGTAAATGGTCATATAAAAGCAGCAGGGTATGTATTACTGTTGAAAACTCTGAATCTTAAGAAGGCTAAGCTCACAGCTCAAGCTCAAGCTATCATTAGCTTTTTATAGTTAAACATGTAAACATAACATGTAAAAAGCAAGAAATGGTGAAAATGAAGAATAGATGATTCTTAAATATTATAAAATGTAATCGTTGTATCTAACAGGCTATTAATTCTAGCTTTAGTCATTCGCTAAAAGTTTGGTTTTCATCTGAGAAAGTAATCCTGAGCATGCAAAAGTGCTGTTGCAGCAACTACTGTATACCCCAAGACTTTTCTGCTCTATATTGACATATTTCCTATTGAAACAGGAACTTGGATCTGGAAACTGATTTGACCTTTTAGCCAGTATTGTTTAGTTTATGTCACAGTTCTACAAAATACTGGTCCAGTTTGCCACAGCTGGTAGGTGCTGGAACTACACAATCTGGCACTCGAGAGCATGTTCATCCATTGATAACCACTCAAACATAAATCTGTGTTTTGTTACAAAATGTTATTATGTAATAACATATGTTCTACTAGTGCCTGATTCTTTTTGGAATGCACTTAAAAGCATTAAAATTGACTTTCGTTTTTCCCACAGCTCAGAATAGTCGATAGTGAAAAGCTTGGGATTTCCCTGAAAACAAGACTTGATATCGAATATCAAGGTTTCCAAAATGAGGGTTTGCAAACCCCTGCAGAAGTTTACAGCATTTCAGTAGTATTCAACCTAAATAAAAGCTTGGGAATTTGAAATGTTGAAAGATTGAAGGAATTAATGCTTGAAAGTGAAGAATTTCAGACATAGTGTCTTTGAGTGTAAATATATTTTTAATATTAATATATCAATATTTCTGTTTTCATTCATCATATCAAATATTTATTTGAATCAGTTTTAGATATTTAATAATTTTAGTCTATTTTAGGATTTAAAGCATTAAACCATTCAAGCAATTACAAATATTCTTGAAAATAAAGTGCCTTTTCTTTCATCATCAAAATCAATTTAAATATCAAATCCAATAGCACCCATACCGCTTGACTAAAGTGGCCTGTTAAGCATATTCAAGTGACACTCTGCCAGATAAACAATTTACCTCAGTGACTGATTCAAGCCTGGCGAGTAATTGTACGTCGGTAAATGGAAATGTGATGAGTAGAAATTAGGACACTGACATTACGTTTCTGCTACGGCTGAAATTACAGTTCTTTTAAATTGCCAGCACCATTTTAAGTCCTGAAAACCTGTTTATGGCCATATGAGAACTGGAATGATTATACAGTAATCATATTTTTGAAATTACAAGAATTAAACAAACAACAACAAGTGGCTCATCAGTAAAGAGAATCTCACTTTCAACATCCATTTTAAGAGCTATATTCACCCTAGTTATCAGTGCCCTATTGGTGTGTCTGTGGTGTTGTCGGCCACAGCTGTTAACTTGTTAAGCCCCAAATTCCTTCATTGGTCCTTTGACACTTTAATGTCTCCTTTAATAATTTTCTTCCCCTCACACAGGTAGATTACGGTCTTATTGGCACACATTGGGCCATACTCCACATAATGGTAGATTGTAGACTGTTCTCAAAAACTCCCACTCACCCATGAAAATTCTCCCGTGGGAATCCCGTACAGGACTCGTCCTTTAGTACATTCACATTAAACCTGAGAATGAGTCTCCATCTGTGAGATTCTTACAAGCACAAAATAATGAGCTTCTACTCTGTGAAGCCATGCCAAAAATGAGCCATCATCTCTATGCCCCAGTGGAACGTGAGCTACCATTGTCTCCAAGACCTTGTGCTCATGGACCATCCATCCTGGTTACAGCGATTTCTCCCAGATTTCATCACTGGACTAGACTGTCATCCTCATCAGGGATCCAGAAGGTCCCAACACAGAATCCAGTTATTAAGTTCCTGGAGAGCCAATCTAAATGAGCTCCAGAGGCTGGCTAGACATAACTTGTGTTTTCAGTGTTACAATATAAAGTTACGAGTCAATACGTGCAATGTGAAGACGAATAGCGTTCTGCTAGGTAATATAGTCGAGCATATTCAGGCAATGTCACAAACAGTTACAACTTCTCACAGGGACAATACCAATGACAAAGTTGGTGCACAATAACCAATGTGTCCAATAAAGGGAGGAGGCACTTCCAACTAGGCGCTCCAAATGATTTATGGACTGCAATCTTAGGTCCATGCTGGGAAATCAGGATCCCCTTGCCAAGAACATTGTGTTCTGGTTCAATACCAGCTGGGGACTGCATTACGGCCGCTATCTCTTAAACAAAAAAAAAAGAGATCAGATTGTGATTTATATATGTGAAGGTGCATATGGCAGGACGGTGGATCCTCAGAATTACCTGTGTTTACAGGACATACTTTCTACTAACCCAGAGCATTGCTTAGATATGCCTGTTTCTATCTGAAGACAATTTTTGCGAGCTTTTAGAGCCTTTGTGTTGATCTTTTTTTTCCGTTACACCTCAATGAAACCACAATGCATAAATCAGAGGAATGAAGGCTACTACAAAGGTCTTGAACCAGAAGTGCTGCCAGCAACAGAAAGAGAAAGAAAAGCCTTTTTTTTTTTGCAAAGCCGAGCCTGTCATGCTTTTGGGCCACATATGAATCCATTCCGGTGAGGAGAAAGAGAAAAAGGCTTCTCCAAATCGCTACAAACATAAGCAAGCCGACTGCGGAGAAAACGAAGGCATGTTGTGGCCCTAAGAGATAAAGTTAAATCAATCACGCCAATGCAAGTGTAATAGAAAAAGACAGTTTAAAGGTTCGGAATAATCACAGATGCCATGAGTTATTTTTCACTTCGGCGGAACATTGTGTTGCCTTGGAAAATAAACAGTGGAGACATTTTGACGATAGAACAAGAGGGTGCTGATGAATGGAGAACGCAGACTACAGCTCGAGATAGGCCAGAGAAAATGTCAAAGACCATATGGAATACGAGATGTAGTAGTACTTCAATAAAAAGTTGCAACACTTTTGTGTTCAAAATGTATGAGTCTACAGAGAGATAATGACATACAGTGAATATTTAATTCATTGTTCACACAAAAATGAAAATTCTGTTACTCAGCTCCATGTTGTTCCAAAACCTTGCTTTCCAAAATGCTTCTGTAGAACACAAAACATTTATTGAATATATATATATATATATATATATATATATATATATATATATATATATATATATATATATACATATATATATATATATATATATATACATATATATATTAGGGCTGCACGATATTGAGAAAAAATGACATTGCGATAGTTTATTTTTCTGCGATATATATTGCGATATGAAATCTAATCTAATTTGTTCTTAAAAACAAAAATGGGGTGAGCACACTTACATTCTCATTTTAAATGTTTTAAACATCGACACCATCATGTCAATTGATTAATATGCGTGAGGGAGAGAGAGCATGACAGCGCTCGTGTTGTTTGAAGACGGTGAGCGTGCAGCCGGGGCTCACTCTCTCTCTCGCTCTCTCTCTCTCTCTCTCTCTCTCTCTCTCTCTCTCTCTCTCTCCCTCTCTCTCTCGCGCGCTCTCCGCGAATCACATTCGTCAAGGGCCGGGGAGCAGCTGGCCCATACAGTTAATGAATAGCGGATCAACTATGACAGCCTACATTGCACATCCTGCGATGTGACTATCGTGGATTCATACATCGCGATATCGATGCTTAAACAACACATTGTGCAGCCCTAATATATATATATATATTACATTTAAAGTTAATGGTGTCCTAAACTACACTGGACCCCAATTGCTCTCAATGAAAAAAAAAACAAACAAAAAAACAGAAGCATTTTTCAGAAAATCTTTTGTATGTGTGTGTGTGTGTATGTGTGTCGGTGTTCCACAGATTAAAAATAACAGAGGTTTGGAGAAACCAATGAAAGTATTTCCATTTCCGAGTGAACTATGCCGTTAAATTAGGAAAAATATATTTTTTTAAAAGCACAAACACAATTAATTTCTATGTATTTTAATCTGCTTATAAATATTTATTATGAATTACAGTCTTATATCATTATATTTCTTTCAGTATTATAGTCTTATTCTCAAATTTCATCTGCATCTGTGCACGGAAGTTATAAAGTCACGGAAGTCTAAATGTTCTGCAAAATCAGTCAACGGTGAAAATCAATAGTAGATTTAAAGTCCAACAGTTTAACACTAATATTAAACTTAAACGAACATGTTAAATATAAAGTATTCAAAACAGGTAAGTTCATATATTTGGAGTAAAGTTGAATTGAACTGATGCATCAGTCATACAGTGCTCCGGACCGCGTGCCCCATGACGAGACCGACACACCGCCGCAGAAACAAGAATGATATGCATTCGAACATAACTGTGGCATTAAACTCAGTGAGAGCTCGTTTAAAATATTGCACATATTTAGGCCATTCAGATTACTTGTTAAAGTGCAATGAAATACCTTATATCTGCAGACGATATACGTCTGTTTGTAGATGAAGACTCATTCACCGGCTCTAATCATTATTTGCGCGCGCGTGTGTGAAATGCAGTGCTGAAGTAAAATAGCTTGGCTGTTTGATAGCAGAATTATAATATGCAGTCTAATAATAAAAAAAAAATAATAATTATTATTATTATTATTTAATACATTAATAGAAGAATGAGCCTAATATCATCTTGACTATCAACAGAGACATCTGCTATCGTCGATATCTCTGACTATCGTCGATACGTGATACTATTGTCTATCGGCACAACCCTCTCTTGCTAATTTCTATCTGTGGAATGGAATTTTAAGATATTTGTGAATATTTTCTACAACGTATCAATTTTGGTAGAGAGTGTATCTAAACATTCTTTAAGTTTAAAGAATGACAACATAAATGGAATCATTAAATGAATCTCTGAAATACTTGATTCTGATTTGGCCAATCGTGGCATTCAATGGTGAAATATTTCTGAAAAACAACCATTTTCCAACTAAAATCTATATTTCATATATTAATTAAATTTTTGTTACATAGCCATGTAAAACAGTGATAATGTATAGTTAGCCATTCATGTTTTACTAAATGTCCCCTAATAAAACTCATTTGCTAACTCACAGCATAAACAAAATGGAATTCAGCATATTTTTGGCCGTGATTGCAACGCTTCATTATTTGCGCAATTCCTTTGGTGACTAAAACGACACAGACAGCACATGCAAATAAATAAAGCTATCATCAATTCATTCTTAGTGAATTTGTCCTCTGTTCCCTTTTCAGCTGTCAAGTGAAATGGCACCATAAGACCATTGCTGTGGCACTAATGGTCATGGGTAATCAACACTCCTCCTTATACACACACACACACCTCTGTCCTCTCTTACTGCATTACAGTGTGCAAATTCTCTCATTGAATGATTAGCACTAAGAGGGACAGGCTTTGCTTTATTGCAGATGTAAGCAGTCCATCAGAGAAACAGCTCATTAGAAATCTATTTAGTGTGTACAGCTTTAATCACGACGGTGACTTTTCAAATCTCCCTAACATGCGTATCAGGACTTTTTACTAAGCTATTGATTAAAATGTCATATATTAACCCAATTTGAGTTGATCAGACCATCTAATATTTTTTCACTACTAAACAGGCAAGACACATTTTTGCATCCAGTCAACATAATGTAACACATATCATGCAAAAGTCAATCTGTTGAGTTCCTGTTGATATTTCATTATTACGCCACAAGCAAAATCCAGGTTTGAGTACACAGAGCTGCATTCAGTTCCTTTCTTGTGGGCTCTTTAATGGCTGTGGATATTGATCCATGAGTACCGTCCACCGATATAAGTGCTAATTTGCGTCGTCTTTCAAAAAAAAAAAAAAACACAGCAGATGATGGATACAAAAACACCAAATCATTTAATAAACTGAACAATTCCGGTGTATTTTCTCTGTTTGTCATATGGTAACATTAGACTAAACCACCAAGGGATTTGTGACATGATTTATTGTAATTCCTGATTAGCTGATTGCATGTTAAATAGTGTGTTAAAAAAAAAAAAGGATAAGAACACAGATTAATTCATTTGATTCTACCTGTGGCCAGCAGTGGGCCCTACAAACCTCTGTGGTCCCAAGATTTTGATTTGTTTGCCAAAAATAATAATAATACAAATTTGGTAACACTTTAGAATAGGTAACACTTGTTAACTATGACATTTCTCTCTATGTGCTGCTTATTAATAGTTAGTAAGGTAGTTGTTAGGTTTAGGTATTGGGTAGGATTAGAGATGTAGAATATGGTCAAGTAGAATAGGGCATTAATATGTTCTTAATTAGCACTAATACATGGCTAATAATCTAGTAATGTGCATGCTAATAAGCAACAAATAGGTGTTACCTATTCTAAAGTGTTACCAAACAATTTACCATTAATTAGCCTACTATTATTTCTTATCCATTGTCTATCATAACTAGTTCTTTGTTTTACTTTTCTTCTTTTTTCTTTATGTTTTTAAGTCCAGATTTGAATTAGAGTGCCAGATTTGCTATTTGCATGCTATCAGCTAGTGGATTTTTCTTAAATAAATGGGCAAAACTGAGATACATGTGACACACACCTACAGTAGCTACATACATTACTCATACTCAAAAATTTCTGCTATACATTACTCTATTATTAGCTTATGAGGCATCTTATTGCAGGGAGATCTGTAAACCAACAGCAACCGAGCTAACTATATATGAACTCAAAACATATAAAACTGAATAAGATTTAAAAAGAATGAGAATACAGGGAAAAACAGAGAAGATAAGAATGAAACTTTGAGCTCTGCTTCATGGATAATGCCACTTCTTACAGACAGCAGCACTTTCCTAATCTTACAGATTCACATTTTAGAGAATGCTTAACCTACTTCACGGGTGTCTCTAACACATTCTGTTTGTTTGAGCTCCATGTGCAATGTTTCATTCATTTGCAATTTTTGGTATTTAGAAAAAAAAAAGGACTTTCACAGCCATACGATCAGAAATAATGTGCTTAATATCTGGCAACAGATGGAGATTATAGCATTTCTTTCAGTCACATTATTTACACCTGAATGACTCAAGTATCAATGCATATTATTTGGGTGCACAGCTTATTTTGCCGAATACAGGAACTGTAATAGACCAAACAAAGACTAACAAAAGTTATTGAATAGAGTAATTTTAATCATTCATTGTTTGTGTTTTGCATCTATCTATCTATCTATCTATCTATCTATCTATCTATCTATCTATCTATCTGTCTGTCTGTCTGTCTGTCTGTCTTTACAGTTTCCAAAAAATTATGAATCAGCAAAACGGTTTCCAATATTAAAAATAAATCAGCATATTAGAATCATTTCTGACAGATGATGTGAAATTGAAGACTGGTGTAATGATGCTGAAAATTAAGCTTTGCATCACAGGAATACATTTTGACACTGGCTGTGAAAACCCAGCTAAAATATTTTTTTGGGTGATTCTCCTTTCTACATAAAATTATACTTCATAAGGTAAACAACAATTTATGAAAATGTAACCTTGATATCTTTAATATTGAGAGATTCAAAGATTTAAACCATAGTGAAATTATTGGTTGAAATCCAACTTTGATGCATCGATTTAACTTAGAACCATTCAAATACACTAGGTTTTCCTCAGTCGACTAGCTGTACAGGCAACCCACTGGCTAATTGATTTTGAAATTATGTAGTTTTGCTAATCCCGAATGGCTACTTCATCAGTGAAGACAAGAAAAAGGTTCCAGTAAAGTGAACCATGACCAGACTCGCATCAGTCTACCTTGCAGAATGGATTCGGTAATTCAACCCATGATGATGTTGGAATTTACCTCCACAGACATTGATTCCATCTCTACAAGATATGTCAAATAGAGAATCATTGTCTTCATCATATACCACGCTGATTGATTTGGACATTTGGAGCCGAGTGGTAACATGGGGAATCACTGAAATGAATGAAGCCTCCCATTTTGCAATGTACATTAAGCTATTTGCGGCAAGAGATGAAAAAAGTTAATACGAGTATAGCAGTTTCCTGTGGGATTTTTCTCAATTACATCCCCGTCGCTCCGCAGTGGAGTGAAGCTCAGAAATTTCATTCGGAGTTAATGTGATGTTAATACTCGGGCTGAAGATGACTGCATTACAAAAAGGTTGGACGAATTAACCTACACACAAAAATAGCACCCAGGTCCACACATATTCATTCCGATCCCCTGAAATGCGGCTAAGCCCGATGAGCCATTTTGACTGGCATATGCTTTTTGCACATTGGAGTGGGACATAGGGACTGTGCGGAGTGAATGCTTTAGATAAAACTTGTCAGAACTCTTAACACAAACAGAACAATAAAAATCAGTGTCATGCAGTTTGTGATAAGCACGTTCTGGTGGGACTACATAAAAAATGGCCTTTGTTTGTTATACATCTAAAACATGCATAAAGTTTAAAAAGGGTCAAACCCTGTGAGAAAGCCCAGCCACAAAGGAAATGTCAGTAAGAGTTTTTATGTTCCAGTAACTTCACTAAAAATGATGCACTGAAACATTTATGAGTCTACGTTGTTGCACATGCATGTTTAATAAAGATGCAGAATGATTCATACTTATTCAGTTACGGCAAACTTTGCATATGAGTCAACTATATTAGCCAACGGCCATTTCCACACACACACACACACACCCCCAACTGTATCGGCTTCTGGATGGAGCCCTTCGTGTTTATTCCTAACAAACTGCTCCTTAAAAGCAATAAAACAAACAAATTATATTCATTTCTGAAGTATATTTGTGTGCAACATGGCTTATTTCCATTTGAAAAGTTTAATAACCTAAGAAACTGTTAAGTTTGCAAAATAACTTTGTTTCTACTCATATTGCAAAAATAATGCAATGTAAATTAAACAGGAAACTTTATAATCCTCTTAACATACTTTACTTGCACTCCAAATAATTAAGAAAGACTTCATGAAAAAAAATAAAAATAAATAAAAAATAAAAATAAAACCTTCAAAAGGCACTCTTCCGGTGCCAGTAAACTAAGATGAAAAAAATGAGCCAGTAAACTTTTTGAAAGGTTGAAATGAGGCTCGCAAGCCTCTGAATAGTTGTTAGGGCAAAATAATTAGGCTAGAGGGAGAAATTTGCATGCAAATCTTAGATACACTCGGTGGGTATATCCTTCAATTTGAACTTTTCTCATGGACCCCTGAAGCAACAGACGCCATTGTGTGTGAGGAGTTACAAGTTCTCCTGACTTAAATGGCCATACAAAGCCAAAATTATGGCAAATATGGTTATAAATTCCAATCCAAATCTTACAAGACCTCAAAAGCATTTTAAAACAGTAAATCCACTCAAGCCTGCAGCTGTAAACTTAATTATGGTGCTATGGTTCTTTACCCATACTTCACTGGTGCCATGATAGTTTACTAGACCATTTTTGCTCCCAATAATTCCAATTAAATTGTTTTTTTTTTTTTTTGTTCTACTCTCCAAGATATCAGGGAAAGGTGATCATGGAAATGCATTGTAAAACATGTCCTTTTGTAATACTATTGTTTAGGAAGAACAATGGCAAGCCTTTCACCAGTTCCTTTTCTTCCTCAGGACCATAAATCAAACCTTCCCTTTCAGAAAGGATGATACCACAGTAATCTCAAAGGATGTACAGTTGAAAATAGACCACTGGCAGAAGACAATTCGAAAGCCTTCTTACAGGAAATTGTGTGGAATCTCAGAAAGTTGCTGTTTTGTTCAAAGCCTGGATTATTAATGGATAACGAATACTATTATTTGGATGAATAAAAATACGATGCAGGTCAATATTTATAAAGCTGCCGATAAGCCATGTTTTTTAAACATACTGTGGCATTTACCACTCGCAATATTTTTAGCACGGGAGGAAGAAGAGAATGATGAAAGTACTTTTCGGATGAAAACTGTACGGAACATGATAATTCCATTCCCTCTTGCTCTAAGCATTGACAGTGAGGGCTCTGATTTATTCATGAACCTTGCGCATGCTGCCAAGAAGCATTAAATCGGAGCAAGTGAGTGAAAGGGTTTGGGGGTGGGGGGCGCCAAAAAAAAAAAGTTGCTGAGAAAAGCAAATTACAGTTTCAAAACAAATCAAACCAAGGCGTGGACATGGCATGTCTGGCACCCTTCTCCATAACTCTACTGGAAAAACTATTTGTCTCAACATGAACCAATTAAAGCATCTTCCTCTTCAAAACTCACCTTGGGAAACACTTGGAGAGCGCCAATCTTTGTTCTAGCAGAAATAGGAACGTGTTTCTTTGAGGAGAGTGCTTCTTATTAGGGCATTTCATCATCTTGTTGGGCTTGTTTACCGATCAATCAGATCTTTCAGTGTTTTTAGTGGTGTACTGGAATATTTTGGCTTTTAGGGCAGTAGAATCACATCTCCTGCAAAAAAAAAAAAAAAAAAAAATACTGACAAAAGAAAAACTACCTAATGTCCTCTCCAAGTACCTTCAAATGTCCTCCTTATGCATATAAATGCATATCATATCAGCACCCATGGGAAATGCTTGCTAAATGTCAGATAATATGCATATCTGGGTCCACGTCTGGATCCAATACATAATTTTCTATTTTAACCATGCAAGGCCTGACATATAAAATAAAACTCAGAAAACAATGTTGCAACTGTTGCTAAGTATTCATCTTAAAATACTAACAAATTAAAAAGTTATCTTATGTTTTATTTATAAAAATCAGTAAAGATTTCTCTGTCCCATGATACTAAAAGGCCTTTTACTTCTAAAAGGCATAGACCTATACTATCAGTTGACAAAAGGCATGCAGTAGATTGTGTACTACAGGTTTTTCAGCCATATTTTGATCAGTTTGATTAAAGGCCTTAGAAAATTGCATATCAAATATGTTAGAGTGCGCTTTATAGGGTAAACAATGTATTGAAGACATATGTCGCATCTGGCTGATTGTAAACAGTGTAAACAATCACAGCTCCTTCCAACATTTAAGGATCCTGTAATATATAACAAGCATGTATTATTTTCAAAGGGAACTGGTGGACTGACACCCGAATGGAGGCAGCTGCTTATGATATGTGAGTTGTGACATGAGCAGACAGCAGTTTGCTGGAGGTGCTCAACCACAGCACTGTACCATCTATCACTAAGATCACTATCACCTTGCTGGAGATGAGGCCTGTAGACTTCAATCCCACAGCTGGAGTGGCTTGTGATCTACACTCATAACCAAGTCAAGCAGACAATTCCAGAGCTAAACTCTCCAATTCCATACGTTTGACCAAAGGAACTTCCCTGATTTCTCAGTCATTTAATTGCAGTTCACACCAAGAATGGCAGCTATAGTGATAATCATATTACCGTCCACAGGAACGCACTATAAGGTTCTGTTTATTAAAGGTATGTGCTGATGTTTTGTTGTCTACCACTTTAAATGCTCAAGATCTTTAAAGTTTGGTGGCTTTGATTGGCTGTCAACTTTTTTATCATTCATCAAAAAACACATCTGAAAAAGTTTCAGACAATATTGTTATTGCATGTCATCATTGTTTAAATTGTGGTGTGGAGTTCATTATTGTGTTTTCTTTTTTTGTTGTTGTTGTAGTAATTGTCCTTGATGTGGACAAGCCTTTATGACTTTGAAATTAACATGATTTCACAATTAACCCTATTCACTTCCCATAATTGTTTTCTATTGCCTCTTATGTGGCACAAGCTACCCAATAGCCAAATAGGCATTCAGTATTTAAATATTCAATATTTTACAAAAAATCATATAAATAAATCACCAAATAAATCCCAATGACTAAATTAAGACTTTTTTTTAATTCTCAGATTTTCCAGGTTTTCCATCACATAAAAATCAAGCAGAATATCTGAATGGACTTAATTCTTAAAGAAAGAAAGAAAGAAAGAAAGAAAGAAAGAAAGAAAGAAAGAAAGAAAGAAAGTTATTGTAATACAAATGAAGCATAGCACTAAAGCTTCACAGGAGTTAATTTGGGTCCATATGCACATTTTGTGAATTAGGCCAAAATTTTCAGTTTACTATTAGTGTAAATACAAATCAAATAGTCAGCAGAAAGGAGCCAGTGCAGTGTGCTCTCAGTTCAAAATCATAGCTTTGGTAAGTGTGTGTGTTGGTTGGGGGAGGCTGATATGTTAAGAGTTACCTCTCTGGAAAGTTGCTTTATTAGCAGATGTTGGCAGAAGGTTATACACTCAACACCATCTGGAGATATGGCAAAAGAGGCTGCTGTACTTCAATAATCAACCATACAGAATGACATCAGACATACTGAAAAAGCAAGTGTGCACACACGCTTGTCCTAATCATTATTTATTCAGCTTGTGGTATTTATACTCATGGGAATCTCAAGCATCCTCCCAGAATCATTCACAGGAGATAGGCAAGTACTCTAATGCAGCAAACGTTTTATAGCAATATAGAGGATTTACAGAAATAGAAGTAATATAACATTCACACAAACTATTTTTGTGTTATTTATTTTTTGATCATGTTAATGGATGATAGAAATGGTATCACCTGCAGCATGTTCTTTTAATTTGATACAAAACATACACACAACCTGTTCACCTAACTAGAAAATAACGCCTTGAACTTTAAATACTTTTCACTGTACATCTGGCAATGACAAAGTGTAACAGTCCATATGATCTCATAAAGAAGACCATGATATACCAAATTAAAGCACTGGGGTTCACAGAGGACGCGTTCCGTCTGCTCTAATTTTTCTCACTGAAACATGCGTCAGAAAGACGTCTCTGGCCGATGCGTCGCGTCTCACACTATTCTAGCTTTAAGGTGATAGCTGTCCATTTTTCCCCATATAATGCAGGTGAGTAGTGACTGAGAGAGCGTTCCACAACATAATTGAAGTAATACTGTTTTGGTACGTCGTGAGACCGAGGAATAACAGCATTTTAATTTTGGTATGTGGTGTCTCTTTTAGGAGGCAGAACTGTTAAAAAACAGTACAACTTTTAAAAACGCGTCTCAAGAAGGTCCAAGAACGCGCCATGTACGATGCATATTCCAGGTCGGATACACGCACGTACTTTCACATGTGCATTTTAGAACGCTACATCGAACGAATCTAACAGATACGAATTTAAACTTATTGAAACACCCGGTCGTGTCTGATTAACAATTCACAAGATTGAAGAATGAATTATATGTTAACGCTGTAGAGTAACGGCTGGAACATAAGTGTCCTTCAGGTGAGTGATTCCAGGATAACTCATAAAACGCAGCAAACGCGCGGCGCGTAATAGCGCGTAACCCTTATTACCGCACTACACAAAATAACATCAGTTAATCAGCTATTTAGATGTACTAGACATATAATTTATATCTGGATAAATACATTGTAGTAATGAAATCGATCGCCTTACCTTTAAATCAAGCTCGGTTCCAGTAAATGCCGTGGATGGAGACAGTGGGGAGCGATGTGGTCTGCTGTCCGAACTGTTGGCTGTCTCCTCTCAAAGCGCATGTAGGCTATTCTTAACTGAACGTAAACCCCTCCCCTGCTTCACACCATATTTTCATCCACACTGAATTGAGGAACCGATCAGTTTGTCCAAATCCATACCTAAATGAACTACCTGTGATTTCGCAATGATTTGCTAGTCCTTATCCATATTCACCTGGTATATGTGTTTTGTGGTCAGTGTTTTGCACATTTCTTTGTGAAGAGAGTTTTATTTTTCAGTCACAGCCAAAACGACAAAAGACAGGTTAAACGGAACCCTCTGGAATATATCTGTGTAAATAAAGTGGGTGTTTTTTGTTTGTTTTTTTGCAGGTGCTTATGATTTAATTCTTTAGACGTGAGCTTTGTTGTAGTCCTATTACTACTTGAATGTATTTTCTGATTCTCATACTATTCTAAAGAAAATGTAGAATCCTGAAAAAAAAAAGGTTTTCAACATTGATAATAATATGTTTCTTGAGCATCAGATCAGCATAACAGAATTATTTTTTTTGAAGGATCATGTGACTGAAGATTCAGCTTCATAATTACAGAAATAAATAATGTACATTACTGTAAACTGTAATACTTTTTTACTGTATTTGGTAACAATATGGTTCATTTAACATCAGTTAACTACTTTATAATTATAATTAGTTAACATGAATTAAAAATGAACAATACTTCTACAGCATTTATTATTACAGCATTTTACTAATGCATTATTAAAATTTTAAGTTGTGCTTGTTAACATTAGTTAAGTTAACGAACTAACAATGAACAACGGTGTTTTCATTAACATTTACAAAGATTAATAAATACTGTAATAAATGTATTGTTCATTGTGTATTCATGTTAGTTAATACATGAACTAATGTAAGCTTATTGTAAAGTAAGAGGCCTGTGTCTTCAAAGAAGTTGTTTAACTTCGCTGCTCACAACACTCAAGGCCAACTGCTGAAACTACCTTTCCTTGGTTTATTCCTTAAAAAGAGGTTAGTAGGATGGCTGGTACGATTCCTTGTTGTCTTTAAATTCAAACCATCATTAGCAACAAACTCTCACAGTCCGAGACAGATTTCTCTTCAGTGGTTTTCTATCCTCATAGCTGGAAAATACCTGACATGAGGGAATTTGTCTCTCAGTACTTTCTTCCGCTGTAATTGTGACCTTTTCTGTACCCTTTCCTGCAGACAGATGAGGACCCTTGCAATCTCCCAAACGTGTGGAAGCAAGCAGATGTTTGGCTTGTCTTTTTCTTTTTTTTTTTTTCAGCAAAGGCACACACAGTATAAAAGCACATTAAAGTAATATTAACTTAACGTATTATAACCTGAAGGGACATGTATGCAAAGAACTGTCCTCCGGAGGGTATCACTTGAGCTCTGAATGTTCGCATATCAATACTCCAAGTTCCCTAGTGAAAAACCACCGACGGAAATAGAAAGGATATGGCAAGGATACCACAAAGCTCGATTTCATTATCTACAGGGAAATACAGAGAGAGAGAGAGTGTCAAGAGTTCCAGGAATATAAACTACACCCAGGACAAATATACAGCTATCAGACACATTAATACAATTAAGATATTCGTTTCATGTAATTACCACAAAATCCGGTGGGACGCTGAACGTTACACAATGAACTTCCTGATACTGCTGAAGCTTGCAGATGAATGACTGGCTAAGGAGTGTTATATGATTCTGAAGGTTGACGGTGAAAGTCACTTTATTTGTTTAAACACACATTATTATATGTTTAAACACACATTATTTCACTTCGCTTTGATGTTTACGCCTATCTGGCCTTTTCTAAAAATGACTCCTAAAGCAGTTTGCTTGAGGTGGGTGGAGATAAACAGGCTTTGGTTAGTGGGCGATTTTGTAGTGCTTTGACTGAAGTTCTACATTTTAATAACCAACTGGGACTCGTTTTTACTGTGTTCGCTGAGTTTATATCGATGTACAAAGTGCTTTATGGGAGACAGTGGATAAAGAGGAGTGTGATAAAGAGAAACTTTTTTAAAGAGAAACAAAATGCATCAACAAGATACAAAAGAAACTGATTAAAATGATCAAAAGTGAGAGTAAAGAAAGACCATTGAAATTACAAAAAAGCAGCTTTTACAGAACTTTCTCTTCTTTAAAAAATCATGAAAAAAAGTGTAACATTTCCACTAAAATATAAAGTAGCAAAACATTTCTTAAACCTGCTAATTATATAATGTTTCTTGAGCAGCAAATCATATTAGAATGATTTCTGAAGGATCATGTGCCACTGAAGTCACATGATGCTGATAATTCCATTTTGTCATCATATTAATAAGTTTAATTTTTAAATATACTGAAATAAAATACTGTTATTTTAAATTGTAATAAAATTTCAGATTTTTATTTTTTTGCTCTATTTTTGATTTAAATTAAGTGAGCATAAGAGTTTAAACAATTTCAGTCTGTTTTACACAAAGCTATTGTATGGCTTTAGAAGACTAGAAGTGTAAATAATGACAGAATTTTCATTTTTGTGCAAGAAGCCACCATCATGATTCTTGAACTGTGTTATTACGAGGAAATGCATTGGCATGCTGAAAAACACCCTGGTTTGTAACATTTTCTTCATCCTCTGGTCCAGTGTAATGCAGTTAGTTAGCTTACAGCGTACAGCCATCCTTATTTCATTGTCCCTCTGTTTTCCAATTAGTGCATGAACTTTCAAAGTGCAACATTACCTTCCCTTTGTGCTGCTGCAGCTCATATAGAGTCATGTGTCTTGCCATCAAATCCCCAGCGTGTCACTTGGCAAACATACTCTGACACACTTATTCTCTGCTGAGAACAAGGGCCTCAGTTAAAAAGTTTTAAAAAGACTGACCTTTTCTTTGCTAATGTGACAAGATACATCCTTATATAAATGTCGCAGTAAATCATACACCTTCAGATATGACTTTGAATCAGCTTCATACAGATACTTCTTTTAAAGAAATTATGCCTTAAACCAGATGCTCTCAAACCTTTTTTTTTTTACTTTAGTGGTATGACCTTGTCAAATCAACGATGGTTAATATTTTTTTCTACATTGATCTTTTTTTTTTTTTAATTGTATGAGCAACATGCCATATTTTGATTAAAAAGTAATCTTTTTTTTTGTATTTTTTTACCTTAATTCATGTTATGCTATGTTGCCCAAATTTGCATAATTGACTAATTTTGCCTATTTTTGAGCGATAAGGCCTATTTAACTTCTCTAATCTTTTTAGAAGCAGCCGAAACTCTTCTGTCAAGCTGGGTAATTTACCACGATGCTCAAAGCTACATTCATTTTTTAAATCAATAACAGGCTTCTCTAAAAGCTTGAAATTAAATTGAGAATATAGATGCTTACTTTGTTGGATAATTTAATCTTTTTCCACATTTTTCTCATCAGATTTTTTTATAATAATTTGTGGAAAAAGACGACAAGGAAAAACATTTTATAATAGATGCTTACTTTGAACATAAATGGAATAATGTCTCACCTTGTCAATCACTTTTGTTTTTTTGCTGGTTTTTATGTGCATGCAGTTGGCATATTGAAGTCTCCTTTTCAAATCTTCCATTGCAGAAGAATACAATTTTTGCATTAAGGTCTAAGACACATTGAGTAATTTTATATAAATAAAATTGTATATTGATAAGAAATTTGTTTTTTTTGTGTGTGTGTGTGTCATGTCCAGTTTGAGAACCACTGGCCTTTAATAGCCTGCCATCACATATAAAATCTGAGCATGGTTAGGATTCACTACTAGAGACACGGCTTTCATCTTACCTGCTGTCAGGGAGATATTGCAAGAGATGCACTGGACTGTGTGGATACCATACAACAATTCGCATTCTGAGTTTCTGCCTGTCTTTGTGTTTGAGTGCATGAGAGTATGTGTCTTCCCAGATGAAACAGCCAAAAGCTTACTGTCTCTGGCCATTTCTTAGATATTATTTGAAAAGGTGAATGCATAGTGAAAGGAAGATTCACTTGTCCTAGTCAAAAGAGAATGTCTCAGTTACATATAACCCTCATTCCTTGAAGGAGGGAACAGAGACCAACGAATTGGAATCTAGCTTCGAGAGACCAATCTACTTCGAGTGTAACTAAACGAGCCGATGCACATTGGCATGCAATTATTGCATCCAGCTGCCACTGATCACAGCGTGAGCATAAAAAGGCAGCAGGTGGAATGTATGACCCAGCCACTCACTCTTTCAGTTGCTCTCAGTGCCTCTACCCCTTTGAGGTGAGAACACAGGAGAATACCGGCTCCATACGAAGGCTATAGAATCTAGCGAACGTGTTGGGGTCACCCAGCCCGCAGCTCTACCAATATCTGTCAGCGAGGTGCCACAAACCAGTGCCCAGGAAGATGAAACACTTTTAGTAGAGTGAGCTCGCAACCTGAGTAGGCAGGGCACACACTGTGCCTGATAAGCCAAGGTGATGGCATCCACAATCCAGTGGGCCATCCTCTGCTTAGAGATGGCCTTCCCCTTCTGCCGGCCTCCGTAACAGACAAAGAGCTGGTCTGAGGTTCTAAATCTTTGTGTCTTAATCTCAAAACTCGGATGGGACAGAGCAAAGCTAGGGCTGGGTCTGCCTCCTCCAGCGACAGTGCTTACAGACTCACAACCTGATCCCTGAAGAGAGTAGTGGGAATCTTGGGCACATAGCCGGGCCGGGGCCTCAGGATTACCTGGGAGTCAGCCGGCCCAAACACTAAGCATGAATCATCGACCGAAAATGCATGCAGGTTCACTACCCTCTTGATGGAGGCCAGTGCAAGCAGGACACCACTCGACGAACAGGTTCCACTTCAAGGCATAAGCGAGTCTTGTAGATGGTGCTTTTGCTGAAGTGATGTTGGAAGGTCACCAAGAACCTCCGCATCCCGTCCAGAGACTAGACATAAAGTTTCCAGAGGCCTGGATGCAGGTGCCACAGGGTGCCCCATCTCTGAGTCAGTAGATTCTTTCTCAGAGGAATCTGCCAGGGAAGGGCTGTCGCGAGGAGCATTAGTTTGGGGAACCAGGTCCCAGTGGGCCAATATGGTGCCACAAGCAGGATCTGCTCCTTGTCCTCCCTGACTTTGCACAGTGTTTGTGTGAGAAGGCTCACTGTGGGAAATGCATACAACTGGTAGAACAACTGGCAGTGAGAAGTTCCTGGAGAGGCAAACAGTTCTACCTGCACTGCTCTAAAAACGTCTCCAAATCAGCTGGACTGTCTGGGGATGGAGTCGACACTCTCCCGGGAGCGTAGCTTAAGACAGCTTGTCTTTGGAATCAGAAGCTGCCAGGACAAGCACTAGATCCCGGAAGAGGCAACGAAGCTTCGTCCCGCTGGAGGTAAAAAAGCCTCGTCCACAGCTCCAAGATGGTCATCTTCCCGCAATGGGAACATGACTCATCCACAAATGCCACCTCAGCATGTTTAGTTCCCAGACACATGAGGCAGCGATCATGACCATCACCCGGTGCCATGTAACAACTGCATCCAGAAATGCATGGGTGAAATTACATCTTTAAAAAGACAATCCATCATCTTTACAAAGATGCATCCGCGTAAGCTCTTTCAGAGAAATTGTTCTTTCAGGGAAATGCTCTTTTATGTGATAAGGCGCACAGGGGAGATGGCCACTTACAGCACAACAGGGGGATAGTGCAGCCTGAAGTGCGCAACCCACTCGTCACAGGAACGCCAACACCAAAAGCTTCCACGAGTGCGTAGCTCACTGAAGACACTTGGATGGAGCAGAATGATGTTGCTCGGATCCGAAGCAAAAAGCTGGTATGCATTGCACCTGCTGCCTTTTTATGCTCACACTGTGATCAGTGGCAGCTGGATGCAATAATTGCATGCCAATGTGCATTGGCTCATTTAGTTACACTCGAAGTAGATTGGTCTCTCAAAGTGAGATCATAATTGTTCGGTCACCGACTTGACGTTCAAAAGAGTGACTGACTGAAAGGGAACTGAATATTTTACAGTGAAAGCAATACAATAACAATCTAAATATACTGTATAAAATAAAATAAATTAATTAAAATAAATTAAAATAAATAAAATAAATAAATAAATTATAAATAAATTATAAAATAAATAAATAAATTTAATTATTTATTTATAAATGTATTTAATTTAATTTAAATATACTGTATAGTGTTGTGTTGTAGCAACATGCTGGGCAGCCATGTTGTGTACCATTTATATGAGTTTAAATGTATTAAAAATTTGAACAAAAAAATAAAATGGTCATTTTAACTAAAACCCATTAGAGGACAAACTTTAAAAATGTTATTTCACTGTAAATTTCAGTTCATGTTTCTGGCCAATTCAATTCAAATTTCAATACATGTATTCTAATATTTCTCAGATCCTGCCAGCGAATGTTCTTACATTAGGACAATACAGAGTAATTGCACTGTGAAGGAATGAATACCTCTCAAATAGTACTGCAGGATCCCTAGGCATGATGAAAAATGACAGATGGGAATCATTGCATTCAGAGCATTGTCTCTGAATGAAAAAAAAAACAAGGCAAACCAACTTATGGCATTTAACATCTGGACTTTTCAATCAGAAACTGACCCATCACTAATAAGTGACATCCCTGGCACGCTCAGTAATTGATGAGCTACCACTGCAAATTGCTTCACAGGGGAATGCAGCAGCACTGTTGGAAGAAAGTAAATGCCTGCGAGACGGACCCCTGACACATCAAACCAGCTTTATATATGCCACCTCACACAGGAGAGAATGGAAGTTCCTTCCTTTTCTTAAGAAGCTTAGAGAAGCTCCATTTGCAATTGTTTCCAAAACAACACATGAATGGGGGAAAAAATAATGAATCGATAGACACCAGACTTTCCGCAGTTAATTAATCTCAGTACATTAAGATTCTTGTTTTGTATTTTCTGAAATATTATATATAAATATGCTATTTTTTTTTACATTAAACATGCACTAATTTTCATATATTTCCAGAACAGAAGCATGAATATTTAGATGAATCCAGGTTCAAAAATTCTTGTTTTATGTCAAAGATAAATACATAAAAATTTGTTTTGAAATTTTAATCAAAAGATACAAAGTAATAATTAAAAAACACGCTTGTTTTGGCAGTTGAGGCTTGAGTTAAATTTGAAGTTATATGACATGAGGGCCAAGTTTCGCCTCTTAAATAGGCTTTGTGTTTGTGTGGATGTGATTCTCCTTAAACTCTAAAGGGTACAATATACTGTATGTCCTAGGCTATAAGAAAAACACTAAACATTAAGCTGGTAGTTTCACATCTGACTGAATGACATTTGACATCTGACTGGATGAGCCACTTACAAAGGTGTATTACCTCACGTCATACCTAACAGCACTTCTTAACTGTGGTAAAATTGCTGTATAATGGTTGTTTATAATGGCCAAAGGGCAGGGTGCAGAAACTTCAGCTTAAATGGCTAGTAGTTCAGCCTTTCTACATTGAACTTCTCCTAATTGCTTCTACAGGGAGACAATTCTCAAGTGAGGGGAAATAACTGGTGACCCAGTTTTGTACCTGACCAAGAGAGAACCTTCTGTGACCTAACCCAACCTTTTTAGCTATAATTTCCAGCCCTGGGAAATACTTGCTGTCCACAATCCGGTCAAAGCATCACTGTGATGTGTAGACCCAATTACAACGGTTTTCTAACAACTGTATTACAGACATTTGGGATCTCTACAATTCTTCACAGGTCACCTGTTGTAAAAGTTTTTTTTTTTTTTTTTTTTTTCAAAAGAAATCATGAGAAAGCGATCTGTTAACATTCCTATTCATATAAATGGATTTTGCTGCTGCAAATCTTAGGTGATTTCTAATATAGTTTCTGGTCCAAAATATAATGTGATTAAAATACACTTCACTAGTGAATATACTGAGCTTTGATGAAGCAGCACACTGAGAAAATAATTAAAAAAGCAAAACATCTTCTAAATTACAACTTAATATTTCCAATTTATATAATGTTTGCATTTAATCAAATAAAGGATACATAAAACTACTTTTGAAAAGCAGTTTAACCAAGTTTGCCTCTCAAAATTGTGTAACTTTTTTTATGTTTGTGTCTGTAGTCCGTTTCTTTGAATCACTTCAAAGGAGGTGAGAAATGTTCCTGTTGACTCAGGGGTGAGAACATCAAGGTGCAAATCTTCTACTAAAACAATGTGTTCTCCCCCCAAATACAACACGATATGTTTAGCACAGTTGATAGCAACTTAAATGTAAAAAAATAGCAAAAACACAAATACATTTTAATTAACATCATGAAAATAAAGGTATATATTAGTGTTCCCATTCATCACAAAAGCAGTTGTTCAGCCAATGCACACAGGCCCAGAAGTACCGACCATTTTGAACATATTTCATCTTCAAACATATCAAATGGTAAGACTATAGACGGCACAAAATCTCATCTCATTAAGTCTTCTGAATATGAATATTTGGGAGATTTAGACAGTTGAAACAGTTTTGAGGTTAATTTAATTTGGTATCTCTGGAAAATAGTGATCTATGGCATTAGGTTGAATATCAACGGGTTTTTTCTTTTGTGGGCACATTTAATATTTTACATTTGTGGAGCAAAAATTAATTTCAGAGACCTTTGCTTTTCATTAAAATCTATAGGTTAACAGAGTAAAATCATTGTGTTTGCTTCCACATTGTTGCTATTATGACATGTTATGACATAAAATAGTTGATTTAGAATTTTATATTTATCACACTATATACGTAAATATATAAATATTAATACGAAAATTAATAAGTTCTTACCCCAGTAATAATTTTACATTTTGTGCCATATACAGTATACTAAATTAGCCAATGGTATTATACTATAATAACTCTGCAGAGGCTAAATATTCAAATATGCATGACATCATTCCTCATCTTACCTTGCAAATGATTAACATGTTTGATTTCCTTTTTTCTTATTTAATGCACCATTAAAGGTTATGACATGTGCCTTTAAAAAGATAAATATACAGTATATGAAACTGCATGAAGAGAATCCTCATAACAACAATAAGAAAAAAACATGAGACTCGCTCTGTAGTGGCTAGTGGCGGCTCAAATGAGTCTCATTATTTTCGTTCCACTCTGCATACATGAAATAGAAAGAAACTGCCCTAAGTGTCAGTAGGACAACTACAGGATCTCTCCTTAATGTAGGGAACATGTCAAGGTTGCCCTACTTTTTAAAAAGCAAATGAATGATGCACCACATTCTGGTGAAATCTTTTGTCTTTTTTCGCTCATGCAACTGACGCTAACAGTAGATGGATGTGTGTGTGTGCTATATCCAGGGTAGAGGTTTGTCCTATGAGTGTCGTATCTCTCTTTGCATCTCACTTACTCAAGGTTGCAGTGAGATGATAAACTCTACTTCCAGGCCCATTATGATTTTCATTCCCCTGCTGGTAATGGGGCTTGAAAAGAGAATCTGGCTGTAAGTAATTAAGAGGGCTGTGCAGTGCCCCTAATCTGAATATGAAAAGAATGTTCCTGAATTTCAAACATGAACATGATTTGCTCCACTATCGTTCATCGTTTAATGATTTTCTAAGCCGTTTTGTGCTTTTTGGTTGTTTCTTTGTCACTATGGGCTAAATGAAATGTTATAAAGCGTACCTTCTGTTTTATTGACATGCACCATCAGCAATTACAACTCTCTGAACTAAAGCCACTTTCTCAGAGGACTGAGAAGACTGATGAAATAAAGCATAGCAAATATTTAAAAATACCACAGAAGAGGTGTGTTTTCCACTAACGTTTCTAAAGCAACACATGTCCTCTATCATTATGGAAAAAGTAGTAAACTGGGCCACTCAGCACCCCGGGACCACCCCTCTCTTCATCCGGCTGCCCACTGCGCAAACATGTTCAATGATAAATGTTCGAGATCTTCCAGAATATCAGATCATTTTCTCAAGAGAAAATACTATTCATTATAATGTCCAATGCAGCTGGTTGAAATGAAATTTTCTAACTTTTTAATGCCAAGGACCTCCAAATATAATGATACCAGTGCAACAACCCTCTTCTTAAATATAAATGAAGCTACTGTATATAATTTCATGTATAAAGATTTATCAAATTCATATAAAGTCTAAACTTTGATATATGCATTTATCTATGTAAAAATGGTGTGATTTATGTAATGTTATTTATGTAATTTATTCCTGTGATGGCAAAGCTGAATTTTCAGTAGCCATTTCTCCAGTCTTCAATGTTAAATGATCCTTCAGAAATCCTTCTGATATGCTGATTTTTTGCTCAAGAAATATTTCTAATTCTTTTGTATTATTATCAATGTAAAAAACAGCAGTTCTGCTTAATATTCTAGGAAAAACCATGGTACATTTTTCTTTCAGGATTCTTTAGTCAATCAAACTTAATAGTTTTTTTTTTTTTGCAACTTTACAAATGACTTTACTGTCACTGTAATTTGCTGTAACGCATCAATGTTGAACAAATACATTCATTTCTTAATGCAAATAGTTCATTTCTTAGTGTAAACATTTAAATGGCAGTGTATATATATATATATATATATATATATATATATATATATATATACTGTATATATATATATATATACTGTATATATATATATATATACTGTATATATATATATATATATATATATATATATACTGTATATATATATATATATATATATATATATATATATATATATATATATATATATATATATGTGTATATATATATATATATATATATAGAGAGAGAGAGAGAGAGAGAGAGAGAGAGAAGAGGAAACTCAGTTAAATATCTCTTTACAACTTCCCTTTTCCCTGTCAAATGTTTCAAGTGAGTTGACAAGAGTGATAACTTGCTAATGAAAGTTAAAAGTGGTCGTTGAGCAATCAGGGAAATCTTCCTTGTGCAAGTAATGTGACATGATTTTCTCGAGGTGTGAATCATAAATTATCCTGTCAGAGAAGCTGATATATTTGACTCAAATGTTTGTACTCTGTCTTAAAGGTTTGATCTGTCATGAACAGAGATGTCAATACCAAAAACACAGTTGGAACCAAATATTATGAAACTGATAGATGGTGGTTACAAATTTTTCATCTTCATTTTGCATGCGAAATGTAGCTCAGCATTACCTGTTTCATCCAAGTGGCAACTTCAGGTTTAAAGGAATTATATCCAAGCCAGTTTCCCATCCTTTACTGGCCTTTATGTCTTTTTAAAAGTGCAGACCTCGTTCAAAGCATTTCACTACATGGTGGCACGGTCCAATACAGCATCCGCTTCGATGATGGGACCCATCAACCAGGAAGAAATTGCTCTGGGTAACAGGCATATCAGGTGGCCATATAATCGATCTTTTAGCACTAAGTGAAGTGACATTCAGCCATAAGTGACAGCAGCAATGCGTAAAATATTTAGCGCCGCTATTGTGGAAAACCGTTGACTTCATGCTGCCCGGAACATGCTGCTCAAAGATGGATGGTTGAACATGCAGCAAAACACACCTGAAGATCTCACATGCGACCAGCAGATACAAAAGAGGCCCTTCCTAAATCCCACTGGCAAGTCAGTGGGCGACAGATTCCACAGCCTTTGATCTTCTTATCTGCAAAATACAAGCACTTCATACTCATTCAGGCTGCCAGAATTTGTCAGAGGAAAGCTTCAACAACATCACATAGATGAGACCTGCACACTTATGAGAACTACTTTCCATGCACTCCAATGATTGTCTATTTCCAACCAAACATTTTATAAGTTAAATGCAGTTATAGTTTATATGTATTGAAACAAAATATTATGAAAGTGAAAGATGGTGGTTACAAAATCTTCACTTTCATTATATTTATTTGTAATATACATATGTATGTATGTCTGTGTGTTTGTGATAGATTATATTCTTTGATAAATAAAACAGTTTGAATAATAAATACAATATATTTAATGAAATTAGTAGTAGTAGTTGTAGTAGTATCATAATATAATAAAATGTTACAATTAAGATAATTAAGATCAATAAAAAGTTAAAATAAATGTTTGATAGATAGCTAGACACAGACAGACAGACAGATAGATAGATAGATAGATAGATAGATAGATAGATAGATAGATAGATAGATAGATAGATTCAAAGTAGGGCTGAAACGATTCCTTGAGTAACTCGATTACAAAAAATGATCGAGGCAAATTCCTCTGCCTTGAAGCCTCTTTTTTTCACAACACGTTTATGTCACTCACAAAGCGGAAGGAGACAAGCGCTGAGTCTGAAATCGCATACTGCAAGGAGTCAGCAGTGTTTTGATTTGAGGGAAAACGTAAAGAGAAGTCGTGGCGTGTGTCCAATTTCAAGATAGAGCTGGCATGGAGAAAACGCAGAGGGAATCGCGGAATCCAGTCATAAAAGCAGATTTTACAGTTTAACGTGGAATGGCACGGAATTTGCTAAATTTTTAATGAATTAATCAAAAATAGGTCATTGCACTTACATCAAATCACGATATGGACTAATATCTGTAAATATTAAGCTGGTGTTGTGCCCAATTTTGACCCCCTGCCAAATTATTACCCCCCTCGTTCAAATCGCTACCTGATTGCCTAATCCTAACCCCACCCCTAATCCTAACCCCTCCCCCAAACCTACCCCTAAACCTACCAATACTAGGGGGGTAATAATTTGGCAGGGGGTCAAAATTGGGCATAACACCGGAACAGTCTATTTAAATATGAATCCTGCATGTTCTGTGTGTCTGTGTTAATGAATGGAGCAGAAGTGCGTCTTCGTTTATTTACACACACTGAAGCACGCGTGACGCTCGCGGTGATTTCAGCATCTGCTGTCTCACTAAATTAGGATGTGAACACATGAACAACATCTCCAGAACTGCTCTGACAGTCACTTCATGATCATTTGACCGTTTGATTTGAGTAAAACAAGCGTCACATCACATACACAGAGCTGTAAAGGTACGTCAACCCGTCAAAATAAAAGTCCGGTTAAAGACTATTGTTCAGCAGAATGTACATATATATAGCCTACTACAAAAAAAAAAAAAAAAAAAAAAATCAAGCATTATTTTTTTTTTTAAGGTTTAATCACACAACATTTCTTCCATGTTTTATTTTTAATAGTAAATCCCCTTTGTTTACCGAAAAGTTAAGTTAATTTTCAATAATTAAAAGATAATTAAATTAATGTTTTATGTGTTTAATGTTTAATGTGCATCTCAGAAAATGCTTTATTTAAAACCCCAACTGAATGGCACTTAATTAATCTGTCAACTTTATTGTCATTGTTCATAGTACAAGTACAGACAGAGAAACAATGGGTAATAATTAAATGTTTATTTTTGATGTATGAATTGCATTCTATGCATTTTAAAAAATAAAAATAGTTTTTTTCTAAAAAAGGAAACTTAGTTGTTCATTTTAAGAGACCAGGAGTCTTATTTTCTCTTGCATAATTAATATTGCACCTTAATTAAGCAAAAACACATTTTATCCGATTACTCTATTTACCGATGGCATTTTTGGTAGAATACTCGATTACTAAAATATTCGATAGCTACAGCCCTAATTCAAAGCCATTCAAAATCAATGCAAGGGACTTTTCTTCACCATGATAGCCCTAAAACTCACCTATCTTCTTTATATACAAGACAAGTTTCATCTTAAACAATTGCTTTAGTCTCATCCTAAAAAAGGAACTGTCACACCTTTTAGCACTTCAAAATGCCACTGCTAAATCTAGCCATGTTTATAACTAATTATCAAGCATGTCACCAAAGACAAGCAGACAGATGCGAAGCAAAGTTGATGGAACACTGCTGATCATTGTCATATACTGTAGGTGTTGAAACAGAAATAGGAGGGCTGTTCCCAAGTTTTAGGGGATAAGTGATAAAAGTTAAAGGGGTCATCGGATGCCCATTTTCCACAAGCTGATATGATTCTTTAGGGTCTTAATGAAAAGTCTATAACATACAGTGTAGTGTAGTGTAAAACAACACCCTTTTTAGCTAAAAACAGCTCTTTTCAGACCAAGCCATATTGTTGCATGCTGCTTTAAATGCAAATAAGCTCTGCTGACCCCTCCCCTCTCGTCCAAGCCGGTTTCGGAGAGAAGGTAAACTTTAGCTGCATTCATAGTGAAACTTGCTAACTATCCCGTTATTAGGGAAGGCTATTTGCAAAGATTCATTGAAGAACCTTATACTCACTTCTTCTGCAGGTGAGGCTGGATCACAAGTTATTTGCCTGAACATAGACACATTTTGGTAGATTTGGTATTTGTTTTTAACATTCATAATAAGCAGAAATTATTCTTGAGAACCAAGTCAGCAAATTAAAAGGATTTCTAAAGGATCATATGACACTGGATTGCCTGTGGCTATATAATTTACTATTTTAATTATTCCTAAGTGCCTCCAACAAAACTCTTAATATCTTGTATAATAACTAACCTGACACTGGAAATAAACTTGGGTAAATCTGCCGATTAGGTCTTCCTAAAAAGTGCACATTGCATCACCCCAGTAACTTTTTAACTTGTTTATTGGCAAACTGATAAAAAAGCCCTGTGGAAGTTGTATAAAGCCAGCCAATAAGAACTAAGAAGAAGAATAAGAAATTGGAACTGGCAATTTCAGTCCGCGCTTGCCATTTTTAAGAGTAATATACATCAGTCGGTCATTGAATGGGTTGTTAGTGTGCCGTCTGATGTGGAGACGTTAGCACCTTTAAATGAGAACTAGCTATTTGCATTGCATTGCTGCCAGTGTCTGACTGCCTCGTTTGATTATGTATCCTGGAGGCACAATTGGGTTAGCATGTCAACTGCACAGCGAAAACACATCCGGTAGACTGAGGCTGTTCACTTCAGGGGGCGCGACTCCTACTTTCTCTCTCTGATCCTGTGATGAAACATGGAGAGAGAGCGAGACACACGTATTACGCACACATGCTGCCAGCAATCTCAGCATGATCGCAGGGGGAAGACGTGAGCTCATTAGGAGTGTTATCCTGGAATGAGCTCAGCAGTGAGGCATGGGATCTGCTACCCCGAGCTCAGTTCTACATAATGAGATATCCTCTGTAGACCACCAGTGGTTGCACTGTCTCATATCTGAACCTTGTGAGCAGGCGACACGTGAGTGTATCTGATTATCTGGGTGCACATGCAAAACTGCTGATTTGGCCTGTTGCAATAAAGATGACGCATGTAATCAGTACACAGTTAATTCAGAATTACAGTACACTACTGGAGCTTGAGCTCATATGGTGTCCACTTTCCTACCACATGAATTATAGCTCTGCTCTTCCGGTGGCCACAAGGTTGACTTTGTGAGCTCAGGGGGTTTTGGACCTTTTCTGACCCAGAGATCTCTCACTCGCACTCTCAGCAAAACCATGGACTCCTGATTGTAAAATGCTTGATTTTCTTAATTAATTAGCAACATGAGCAACATTACTGCATTGTGCTAAACAAATGTTGAATTAGTTTCTCATTGACTGTACTGTCCTTTGTCATTTTCTGGATTCATCCAATTGCAATTAACAAAGGAGTGTTATAATAGTGGGTTTATGCTCCAAAGAGGCATCGAATTAATTGATGATTCTATAGAAGCAGTAGAAAAATGAATCACCTAAACATTTTATCATTAAGAAATAACATACAAACCCTAACCACATTTTAAAATAAAGAATGAAAATCATGTTATTCAATGTAGTGGATTATATTAACATTTCTATTCTATAATATGCATTATATTTAAGTAAATGTAATAATGTAATATTTATATTTAGTGCATTATATTAGTATTTCTATAATATGTGTAAAAAATGACATGTATATATAATTACATTTGTATATAATTATATAAAAAGTTAACAATTAAAAATGAGCAAATAAATCAATATAATTAAAATATGTAAAACAAGTTGAAAATAATTAAAGTTTATATAAAAGAAAATATAGAATGATAGAAAATTAGCCATGTGAAAATGTATTACAAGATAGAAAAATATATAATTAATTTTCAAATATTATATATATACACAAACATGCACACACACTATAAATAATAAAAAATAACTAAATATATTAGTGCTGTCACATAATTAATCGTATTCAAATTAAAAGTTTTTGTTTACATACTATATGTGTATACTGTGTATATTTATTATGTATATATAAATACAAACACATTAATTTACAGTATATATTGAAGAAAAATATGTTATGTTTATATATTAAATATTTATATAATATAAAATATAAGAATATAAGAATATAAATATAGAAATGTATATAAATGCAAATACTTTCAAAATATAAACTGTATGTGTGAGTATTTATACATACATAATAAATATACACAGTACACATACATATATTATGTATACATAAACTTTTATTTTGTATGCGATTAATCACGATTAATCATTTGACAGCACATATATATACTTGTGACAGTCTAAGTCATCCTAATCTTCACTGAGAAACAGGTGGAAAAAAAAGATAATCAAAAACAGGTCCATCCTTTTCCTGAAATGACAATCCTTTCCAAGAAAAAAATGGGCTGAAATGAAATATTGATGCAGTGCAGAAAATAGACCATAGCGGGCCACGGTGAGAGAAGAGGAACTGACTGTGAGACAAGTGCGAACACAAGTTAGGCCAACCTAATATACCCCAATCAATTACTCCTATGCTATCAGCACTGGGGCATGCAATTAAGCAGACGAGCCGCTGCGCTTGTTTAGGGATATATCCGTCGTAAAACTATGCTGGAGTGACACTGTGATTGATGGCCCAGGTGTTTCGCTCTCTGTTTAATCCTCTCAGTCCCAAAAGAGATTCCTCTATGCCAGCACTGTCTAAGATTGGGGGGAAATAAAGTGGAGAACATTCATTACAGATCAGTGGATGAGAACGCTTGTCTTCTGACATTACATGGCAAGATAAACACAACCAAGCTTGTAGAAAATGTACATGAGATAAACAGACACAGTCTGAAGTGAGGTAATGATGCACTTTGAGGTATAATGCAGTGAGACGACTAAGCTAAATGTATTTGACAAGGTCTCAAGGATAATGTCCACAAATTTTGACTAGATGTAATAAACAAAAGCAGAACACGTCTCTGTTTGATTTGTGATCACTATCATGGAGTAACGCAATAATTCTCCAAACAATACTGAAAAAGACAACACCAAAGTGTCCTAGCATGGCATCAACTAATGATGCAGATGCTCTGATAGCTGGAAACAGTGAAGGGGTTATCAACAACATAACGCTTTCCCTGCACCAGAAAGTAGATGCAACTGATACGTCTGTCAATGTTTTATGCAAAAAGATTTCCTCAACCGAGAAAAAGCTAGGTGATACAGAGAAACTTATTCTGGATAACGTCAGCTCCCTAGCACAACTGGGTGACCGATTAGCCTGAACATAAAGGAGCCTCGAGTGATATTCAGCAAATATGTGAGACTGAACCCAAAGTTACCAATTTCAAAACTTAGAATAAGGTTAGTCCCTGTACAACATACAACTTTTTCCTTATTGTTTTATGGAGATGATCACATTAAAATTGACATGAAAATTTGTATTTTGTATATGTAATAATTATATATTAAATTTAATAAAATGTATGCATTTAGCAGACGCTTTTATCCAAAGCAACTTACAGTGCATTCAGGCTATCAATTTTTACCTATCATGTGTTCCCAGGGAATCGAACCCCCAACCTTGCGCTTGCTCTACCATTGAGCTACAGGATTTACAGTATAAATTATATATTTAAAACTATGAAATGGAGTACAATAAATCTCAAAATCTATTTAAAATCAAAATGTTGTGTTACAATACACACTTTTATTCAAAAGTTTGAGGTCAGTAATTTCTCTTTCTTTCTTTCCTTTCTATGAATAATGTTTTTATTCAGCAAGGATGTGTTAAATGGATAAAAAGTTGTTGTAACGACTGTTTTGAATAAATGCTGTTCTTTTGAACTTCTTAATCATCAAAGAATCAAGAAAGTGGAAGCATAGGTTCAAATATATATATATATATATATATATATATATACATATATATATATATATATATATATATACATATATATATATATATATATATATATACATATATATATATATATATATATATACATATACATATATACATATATATATATATATATATATATATATATATATATATATACATATACATATATATATATATATATATATATATATATATATATATATATATATATATATATATATATATATATTAAGCAACCAGCACAACAGTTTCAACACTGATGATAAATCAAAATACTGTATTAGAATGATTTCTGAAGGATCATGTGAGACTAAAGACTGGAGTAATGATGCTGAAAATTTACATTAAAATTGGAAACCAATATTAGAAATTGCAAGAATTGTTTACAGTTCAAGTACAACGATTGCATTATCCAGCCTCATGTAAAACAAAACAGAAAAAAATCAATCCTATAAACTTAAGGAACAGGACTCTGTGTGCTTATAGCATTTGATAAGCCAGCACCCTGCCCAGCTCAGGGATCGGAAGCAATCCGCTGCACAGAAACAACCAATCAAAGCAGCAACAGCAGGTGTTTGCATTCTAAACATCCCCCGGTGCGTCCCACTGCTTATTTACACTGTAAGCACAACTCATTCATTTTTGAACACACCCTACAGGTCTCAGTGACAGACACAGCCAACACATAAGCGGAAAAAAGCACAGCTGTTATTTCTCCCCACCTTTGCAATATCAAATGGGATAATGGCTTGCAGCGAAGTGCAGCATGATAAATAATTGATAGGACGGATAGTAACACATAATATTCAAAGGTCAGTGCATTGTCTTGCCTGTTGCTGCCCATAGTTCAGGAATTAAAGAACATTTATAAGGGTAATTTATACAATGGAGGAAGACAGATGTTTTCGTCTCGAGAAACTACACTTGTTGCATCACACTAATACTGCACCTATTCAGTTAAATTCTGAATGGCACACAACTATGGAGATATTTTTGTCACATTATTACAAATAAATAGATTGTGATTCACAAATAAATGTAAAGAGATTAATAAAATGTATTCATATTCACAAATAAATGCAATGATATCCACGAGAGTTTCACCTATTATTTTATGCTTCCCAAAGCTGCATTTATTTTAGCAAAAATACAGGTTAGTAGGTAAAACTGACTAAATAAATATAGCCGGAATTCACTGTCACTTTGGATAAAAGTGTCTGGCAAATGCATAAATGTAAATGTAACGTAAATGTAAAAACATCTACCGTATTTTTTGTACTATAAGTTGTCCCTAAGTATAAGTCGCATCAGTCCAAAAATACGTCATGACATGGGAAAAAATATATATAAGTCGCACTGGACTTTAAGTCGCATTTAGGTATTTAGAACCAAGAACCAAGATATGCTGCTCAGTGCGCCTGTAGCCACTGAACCAGTGAACTGAAAACAACTGAAAACAACTGAAAAATATTAACTGAAATATTAACTTAATTTATTTAACCAAATCCAAGACCAAGAACAGATATTGGTAATCTGGAAAGGCAAGTTATTCAGCTAACGGTACACAATAGTACACAGAACTACAGGCTGAATAGGTGCCCGGTATGTTAATATAACACATTAGTTAACATAACTCATTAACATAACACAGTTAGCTACACAAAAGCATAAAGAACATACCCGGTCAGGAGGCTGAATAGGCTAAAATTAACATAACAAGCCAGCGAGTCCAACAGTTACCGGTAACGTTAAGCAAGTTCACTAAGCTCCCGCAATCTTATTCCACTACACTGAATCCCTTGAATCACTGAATTTTCAGGGGTAGGCTACAGGAGCACTGAGCAGCATAGAGCAGCATAGAGCGCCCTCTCGCGGCTGTAGACGGTAATGTTTTCTCTTGGTTCATGTCAAATTAATTTTGATAAATAAATCGAACCTGACTATAAGTCGCATTTATAGTCCGGCAAATACGGTATATAGGGAAATATTATTACAATTGAAATTGAAGATTTTTTTTTTGTAGTCCTACTGAATTTCCATACATAGTTTCCACACAGGTCTTGAATGAAATGAAGGCAAGTAAATTAACAGAATTGTCCTTTTACCATGAACTAACCCTTGGGTTTCATTTCTGGAGCTATGCACGCCGCATTAAACACTCTTTTTATTCTCGAACAGCTTTTGTGCCATTTCCAAGTCAATTTACAACTAATCTGATCTTTCTACGGTTCTTCCTGGGGAAACAAGCCACACGACAGGCTGTGCTTGATATTAACTGCTAGAATGGATGCAGAATATGGTCAGAATGGTCCTACAGGACTTCGGGCCACTCTAGTTCTCATGCCGACCGTATGGCACGGGCCCTCAGAGAACCCCAGACAGCTGCGACCAATAGCCTGCCCTGTCACACTCCCAACATACTGCCAGCAGAGAGAGAGAAAGAGAGTCTAGCAGATCATCAAATGAGCACAGACACCCGCTGCGAACATACCTCTATGGATTTGTCACATATGTGCATAGCCTGCTTTGTTTGCATCTCTAGTTTAAAGCAGCACAGGCCTGTAAATGCATTCCTAAACTGGAGTACCTGGTGATCTTGCTCTCCGGTCGGCGAGATACAGCCCTGTAATCTCATTACCCATGCATGTCCCATTAATTTTCTTTCATGGTCAAGCAAGTCGTCACTTCTGCCTTGGCTTTCTGGTTCTAGCACCACCCACACCCCCTCTTTTCGCTTTCACTGAGCAGATGAAGAGAAGCTAATGATAGCCCATTAAAAGACTGATCTCTCTGTAGAATCCGCAATGAGGCCTGACTGCTGGGGAGGGCAGAAGAGGACAACACTCTAGCGTAAGTCACCGGAAGTGATTGAGTCCACTGATTACCTCAGCTGGTCAATATCAGAAGTAATAAACCTCTTGAAATTGTGATTTTGCAAATCATATGTACCATACAAATCTAACTTTCTTATTCTGATGCAACTGTGAAAGATGCAAAAAGAAATAACACTGTTGGGGAGGGGGAGGGGTTTCAGTCTGGTTCAATTGGATCAATTCGAATCCACCCACTGCTGGTCTCTTTTATCATTGTATTTTTGGGGCTTGCATCATCAGTGAAGAGAGATGATGCCAGTTTCACTGTTATTGAAGTATTTGTCCCCTTGGATTTAGCACCAAAACTTTAAACACACTTGGGTTTGTTGGGTGCATTGCAAAAGATGCAAAGAATATGAGCTGCTCTCTGAAGACATCTGAATTAGGGACAAGCAACTGTGAGAAATGCATTATATTACTATGTAATAATTGTGACTGCAAATAAATTCAAAAGTCCTTTAACAAGGTAGTTGTGTTGCTGTCTATGCAGGGTCAGAAAGCTCTCGGATTTCATAAAAAATATCTTAATTTGTGTTCCAAAGATTAACGAAGGTCTTACAGATTTGGAACGATATGAAGGATTTTCATTTTTTGGTGAACTATCCCTTTAACTCTCACGTCGTCCAACTCAGATTTGCAACAAAAGATTTCTTTCTTCCACAACTATGACATTGGGTAATTATCCTCTATAGAAATTGCAGGCATCAGGAAGCTTTTATTAATATGAAGGACATTGAAATCACTTATAAATCTGCATTGGCTTTTTACTTTCACTTTCGAGATTTGCGTTCACATGTAGCCTACTCTACTACAGAGCAGGGGCACAGATTGGATTTTTTAACTGGGGGGGACCAAGCTGTCCAGCAGTCAAATTTTCTAAGTCCAGAAAAATCACCAGCTCAGACATAGGCGATTTTCTGTAACTTAATTCAAAAAAGAAAACTTTCTTATATTCTAGATTCATTGCACACAAACTGAAATATTTCAATGGTTTTAATTCTGATGGCTATGACTTACAGCTTAAGAAAATAAAAAAATCAGTATCTAAAAAATGTGAATATTCTATTTTGAGCTTGATTAGTTTGATTAAATTTGAGTATAAATACAGGGTACCTCCTGGGATAGTTTAGAACATGCAACCACAATTATGGGAAAGACTACTGACTTGACAGTTGTCCAGAAGACAATCATCAACACCCTCCACAAGGAGGGTAAGCCACAGAAGGTCATTGCTGAAAGGGCTGCTGTTCACAGAGTGCTGTATCAAAATATATTCATAGAAAGGTGTCTGGAAGTAAAAGGTGTGGTAGGAAAAGGTGCACAAGCAACAGGGATGACCACAGCCTTGGGAAGATTATCAGGAAAAGCCAATTCAAGAACTTGGGAGAGTGTCACAAGGAGTGGACTGAAGCTGGAGTCAGTGCATCAAGAGTCACCACACTCAGACATCTTCAGGAAAAGAGCTACAGCTGTCACATTCCTAGAACCAAGCCACTCCTGAACTAGAGAATAACATCTGAAGCATTTCACCTGGGGTGAGGAGTAAAAGAACTGGACTGTTGCTCAGTGGTCCACAGTCCTCTTTTCAGATGAAAGTAAATTTAGCATTTCATTTGGAAATCAATGTCTGGAGTCTGGAGGAAGACTGGAGAGGCACAGAATCCAAAGTCCAGTGTGAGGTTTCTCAAGTCAGAGATGATTTGGGTGCTGTGATGTCTGCTGGTGTTGCTCCATTGTGTTTTATCAAGTCCAGAGTCAATGCAGCCATTTACCAGGAGATTTTTGGAGCACTTCCATCTTCCATCTGCTGACAAGCTCTATGGAGATGCTGATTTCCTCTTTCAGCAGGACGTTAGCACCTGCCCACAGTGACACAACCACTTCCAAGTGGATTGCTGACCATGATACTACTGTGCTTGATTGGCCAGCCAGCTCACCTGACCTGAACCTCACAGGGACTCTAAGGGGTATTGTGAAGAGGAAGATAAGTAACATCTGACAAACAATACAGAGGAGCTGAAGGCCGCTATCAAAGCAACCTGGGCTTCAGTAACACCTCAGCAGTGCCACAGACTGATTGCCTTCATGCCACACCACACTGAAGCCCAGGTTGTATTTGAGTATTGAGTGCATAATTAAACATAATTTGGATTTTAATTTTTCTTTTTCTTTCAAAGTTTCCTACTTTTAATTTTTCTAAGCTGGAAGTCACCATCAGAATTAAAACAAAAAACTCTTGAAATATTTGAGTCTGTGATTCTAGAATATAAGAAAGTTTGCTTTTTTAATTAAAATACAAAAAATAAAGAACTTTTCCATGACATTCAAATTTTTTGAGATGCACCTGTATAAGATCACTATGGTTACCGCTACAGGCACAATTGAGGCAGCTACCAGCTCCTTGTAGGACCCCGGGGTCAGGAGTCATAGCACACACACACACAGAGAGAACATAAACGTCAGTGGCAGCACCATCAGTGTGTGTTTGACAACAGAACAGCGTGTAGTGAGAAGGTGGGTACAAAGTAATAGTTAGATTATTATTGTGCTTTAGCCTGCATCTGCCCTGACCCGATTCTTTAGCACCAAAACAAACACACCCATACCCCAACAGGACCTGCTACGGTGGCCAAGATAGCTAAACGTGCTGCAAATGACAAAAATCCCTGCAAATTATGAAAACATCTTCATCAGTTTGACAACACATGCTGCAAATACTCACAATACAAACAAATAAAGAAATGTAATACTTAAGGGAACCGTAAAGTGAAAAACATGGCTGGGACATTATTTATCAATGTTTGCTCTGAAAAGATCTTTGTTTATTTTAACAATCCTGGTCATAGATTCCTTAGGCTTTTTTTTTTTTTTAAAGGATATTATTAGCCTAAATAAGCTAATACACAATTACTGTAACTGTGGAAAATTATGTAAGCTGGCTAACATACTTTTACAACTTACCTTACAAAAACTAAACATAGCCTATGGTTTTACTATTGAAATGAATTAATTAATAAATACATTTATTATATAAAAAAGCAAACAAAAAATTGTTACTGTAATCATTAACAAATTAACCATGGATTTACTACTCTAACCATAGTTTAACCATGGTATTTGTACAACTATGGTTATACAAATGGTAATCAATACTCAAAAATAAAAAAACCTTGTTTAAATTTTATTTTTATTGGGGTAATTTTGTTTGTGTTGAGTATTTGCAGAGTGTTCCTGTACTGTATTTGTTTGTGTTGTGAGTATTTGCAGCATGTGTACTGTCAAACTGATGAAGATGTTTTCTTAATTTGCTGGCGCTTTTTCTATTTGAACCCGTTTTGTGAAGTTGCAGCGCGTTGAGCTCTCTCGGCCACCGTGCTTCGCCCCTATTTTGAATTCTTCACCCCACACGTGCCTGCGCAACCATGGCAACGACGATCGCGGAAACATGCGAAGATGACACACAAACATATTCAAACAAAAGCCAACATGGATAAGTTGTGTGAAACAACGCAAAATCAACGTTACTCACCTATCAAAAAGAAACAAAGAAACCTCAGCGTCCGATTCGAGCCCTTCTCAATCCTTGAGCTTCTCTCCACCTCTGGTAAACTGCCCGATATTTACGCGGGTTCTGCCTCTTGCCTGATTGTAAACCCTCTTTTTTATCTGCCATCTCTCCCAATCTGTAATCGATCTGCTAATATGCTAATGTTGAATAAAAGCGTCTGCTAAATGTAATGTAATATGCGTCCTGAGCACTCAAATTGAGTGCTCTCTTCACGCTATCAGGACAAGACACGCCCCCTTACCGCTGATTGGCTACAATTGTGTTTTGGGACTCGGTCAGACACTGCGGTCAAAAGTGTGTTTTCAAAAATCGTTTAGTACACATTTAAGGAGCGGTGGGCCTGGTCGCTTCTACTTAGACTAATGTACATAGCGGAAACTCAGATTAATCCTCTCTTTACCAATAGAGCCTATGAATCTGGGGGGGTCATGCCCCCCCCCCCCCCATTTACATTATAAGCCTGGTGTTGATACATTCCTTCAGGCCATGTGGACTATATGAGCTGCCTTAATTATTCTATTTTTAACACCTAATGACTTCAAAAGAAATATGAGGTTGTCATATACAAAGTAATAAATTAGCAATTTTGTTATGCGACACATATAAATTTAGTCATTAACCTTGAACCTACTGCAGCAAATAGTCTTTTAAATTTAATTCTTAATTCTCAGGATATTCCTGTTAAACAAACATACTCTAGAGCAACTCCTATTCTGCATCTTCATTTTCAGAAAATGACAGTTCAAACCAAATCCACCACATTTGATCAGAAAATTACAAGTGAAGATGTCAAGGTAAATTCCACACTGAGATTAAAATGATTGGGTACCAGCTGAAAGAAGACCAAAACTTAGTTATTGTAAACTGCTATCTCTCTCTCTCTCTCTCTCTCTCTCTCTCTCTCTCTCTCTCTCTCTATATATATATATATATATATATATATATATATATATACATATAATATATAATAGCCAATGTGAACTTAGAGCTTGAAAGCCTGTTACTATTTCGAAACAACCTAGGGTCAAATAATACAGCAATACAACCTAAAACAACAACAACAAAAACTATAATATACTATTATACACCAATTATATACTTAAAATCATATATTGCTTAAAGCAAATAAGCATTATCTGACCTATTCTAATGCAGTCAACAGTGATATAAGAGTGTTCAAGTGTACTCTAGACTGGGGTGCCTTAACGGGGGAGGGGGAGGTTAGGAAGAATCCAGGGGCCCAGCGAGGGAGAGGGGGCCCAGATTGCGATTTTTACAGAGGGGGATGCCCCCCTTCCTCGTCCCCCCGGAAAGCGAACGTGGTGGGGCCCTAGAGTCAGTATTATGTTCAGGGGGGCCCCTGACAGTAGAGTCTTTAGCTATGGAAGCTAAAATAATGAACAGAAGCTAATTTGTGTTTGGCTGCAAAATGTTGTTATTCATATGCATAAGTCCCTTTTTTTCATTTATTGTTTGTTACCTCTCCTGACTTTGTGAATTTTTCCTTACTGTTGATGAAGTTAATCAATATGATTGTTAATAGTCCTTCATTATCAGAAGCTCAAGGGTATGTTATGGTTTTGTTTATTAGCATCCCTTATTTTTCACATTAAAAAAGCAATTCAGTTAATTTCTCACCTGAGTGATTTAATGATTGAGCAGTGCCACCAATATCTACGTACTCAAGCACAGAAGTTTTTAGTATAAGATGTAAACAGTTTAATTTAGGCACGGCTGCCTCAGAAGCTCTCATGCAGTCTGGGGGCACATACAAATTTCCTTTTGTGAATGAGCTCTCACACATTTTGGAAAATTGAAATGAAACCTGGTAGGTGTCACAGACGTCATGCACTGAGGGCACAAGGCTTGGCGGCAGCACCACCTAAAGGCAAATCACTCTGAATAAACACTATTGTTCCTGTTTTTTAAGTGTTTTTAAAAGTAGTCTCTTATACCACAAAGGCTGCATTTAATTTAGATCAGATTTGAGATTTTAGATAAAAACAGATACAGTATTGTATCTGTATCATATTGTAACAAAATATATTACAATTTAAAATAACAGTTTAAAATGTCATTTATTTGTGTGAAGGCAAAGCTGAATATTTACCAGCCATTACTCCAGTCTTCAGTCTCACATGATTCTTCAGAAATCATTTTAATATGCAAGAAACATTTTAATTGTCATGCATGATGAAAATAGTGCTGCTTAATATTTAATTAATATTTTAGGATTCTTGGATGAATGCAAAAGCTCAAAAGAACAGCATTTATTTGAAATCAAAATCATTTGTAATGTCTTTGTTAATGTCTTTAATGTCACTTTTGATCAAATCTGATTTTTAAAAAAGTGTCATTGTTGATTAAAAATTATATACACTTTCTTAAAACCTCAGTGTATAGCATGCAAAATATGGTATTATTATTTTTTCCTCAAGTTCAAAGATGCTTAAAATATTATCAGGTCTTGGTATGAGAAAGATGTTTAAGCTACCTCACGGTCTCTGTTGTCTATAGACAAAGACAGTCAAAACATAGTTTTATGCACAACACATGTCTAGACTATTTAATAATCTATTTTCTAAAAATGTTCATGGCAGACAACATTCACTGAACCCTTTCCAATCTCTGCTTAATATTTAAGATGTGGTTATTCCTAGAACTCCCAAGGCCCAACAATACAGAATATATGATGAACTACTGGTTTAAAGGCCTAATTTGTATTATAATATTTAATTCATTCCCTGATGTTCATGGGCTCATGTGTGTGTGTGTGTGTGTGTGTGTGTATTTGTATGTAATAAAAGATCTATCTCTAGACATTTCTTAAGTGACTCACTATGCATTGCCTTAAACCACAAATGCACTCCAAGTGAACCTCAAAATGCCATATGAAAGTCTTGTTAATAAATATAAAATGCTCAATTACATAGCTTGCCTCCTTTAAACTAATTGTTGGGAAAACCTTTCGCTTTTGACAAGTATATGTCAGTTTAGTCTAGCATGGTTTATTCATTTAAACATATTTTGATAGCCCTTCATATAAAGACACTGTCTATGTTCAGAATGGAATGTTAGTGTACTGCATACTATGCACTACATACTGAACAGCCAAAATAAAAACATATATATATATATGTAAAAATATATAAAATCTGATCAAATAGGTAGATGAACATATTGTAGACAAAGTACACTCTGAACATAGCTAATGCTTATGATGCCATTTCCCCTGCTATAGACTCATGTCACCAAGATTGAAGTCTTTACTTCATCAGAATCTGTAGCGCTATGTAAACAAATATATTTTCTCAAAGTTACAAAGTTAGAGAAAGAAAAGAGGGAAATTACAATCATACAAGAAGAGCATAATTAAAAGGCAATTATAAACAACAAACAAGCTAACATTATAACTATCAAGGCTGTCACTGATTTGATTGGAAGACAATGTTCCCAGTAATGAAACACTACAAAAGTAAGCAATTATGTTTACAACAATAAAGGTTCATGAATCACTACTGGTTATAAATCATGGGCCATAATTTTCATACTTCAAAGATAGACATACACTTGCTGAGAGGAAAAGTTTTTTTTTTTTGGATCATGGTTGTTAACTACATCATGACTGCAAAATTAGACAATTGGGTAAAACAGAAATGTAAAATAATTTTCAAAAATCAATACAGTGATTACAAAATATTTTGGGCAAACTTAAATATGTCTGAATGTCATATTAATATTGTTTAAACTTTTTTCTAAACTTCTTAAAAATATTTCTTTCTTTCTTTCTTTCCTTCCTTCTTTCTAATGGCTGATGAATATTCAGCTTTGCCAGGGATAAATTACATTTAAAAAATGTACATAGAAAAGTTATTTTACATTTTAATAGTTCACAAAATTACACTTTTTCTGTATTTTTAATAAACTAATAAAGCCTTGGTGAATATAAAATACTTAGTTCAAAAACATAAAATAAATTGTATTATTTCAAACCTTTATGTGCACACATACAGGCCCTACACGTCCCCAAAATATGTATATGATATTACACATCTTTTATATAAATTTAAAACACTTATATAATTTATATTTATATTGCCATTCTGGATATATTTGTTGCAAATCGTACTCCAGACTATTCCTACACAAATTTGTGCATCTGTTTCCTCATAATTAAAATGAAAAGTGAGAACGAGGAAACTTTCAGAAACCTTATATTCATCACGGCTGATTGCTAATTACATACCCATGAGGCACTGTCCCCCCAAAGTCAATCATTATGTTTAATGCTTTTTCCTGCAGATGCATCATCACAATCCATACATAAGGAATTCTCTTTTACATGCAATGCAGGTTCCATAACAGAATAAATGGGATCTTTCAGCAAGATCGAATAAGAGAGGAAAAGCCTGTTAAAGTCGAGCTAAAGTGCTGCAATTTTCTACCCTCTTGACATCCCCTAGGAAAGCAATTCACGGGCATCACAGAGCACACTTACAACGTCACAATGCACCGACATCTAGTCTGAGTTGGGAGGGTAAAATGTTACTCTTTCCATCTGAAACCCCGCTCTCAAATGAGTCTGATTGGAAAGACCTAGCTGTAGATGAAATTCAAAAGCACTGCGACTCAATGCCAGAGTTGGGTCCTTCACCTCAGGAGACTTCTCTGATCCTTGCTGAACAACAGAGGCACAGTGCTCACCGCTCTGACAGCCTTTAAGGTGCAAAGATAAGAAAAATTAGAAATGGCACCCCTGGGAACACGCCAGAAAATGAAGTTGCAGAATGCATTGTTTGCTCCATTTGCCCAATTCAAAAACCTGCAGAGGGTCCTTTCACATAGTCTTTGACAAGCTGCCAAGTGTAACTTTGTGCCCTAACAGACACTTTTCTTCTTCAAGTGACAGAGAGAATTCATAATTAATGTTTGTGAGTGCAAGGTTAATAGCTTATTCTGAGAAGAACAAAACACTCCTTGAATTTTACCACTTGGCAGTAGTTCTTTGCTCCTGCAATAAAAAGAGTGCTTCAACCCTGGACCATCTGAAGGCTATTTTGGCTGCTGTTCTTTAGCACGGCAATTACTGAGCTATATTTACAAGACAAATCATGCTAGTAAGGGAATGGCCCTTGATACTTCACAAATCACAGTTAGAGTTTCACTTAGTGTCTTTCGCAAAGATTTGTCAGCTTGTATACTATGTCACAGCAGGGTGGCTGGTCTGGATGTGGCTTACTGTATATGAACCAGATTAGCAGGATGCATAAAACAAGCATCAAAAGAACATCATGTGTGGCCAAGGTTTATGGCTCTTCTTTTATACATTAAGAGCTGAGCTCATGAACCATTTTAGGCATCCAAGATATCCCAGTAAAAATTATGCACTGAATATGTTTCTAATCCTGTTAAATTTGTCCACAATAGGCTTGCTTTTTAATCTCCGATTATTTACCATAATGAGTGATATTCACTCTTTAAGCTAAAATATAACCAAATCTAGGCTGAGGAAAATTTGGCAGTTTAATACAAAAGAGACCTTTACATACTGTATGTTACAGGTCCCGGGCAGACGACTGTAAGCAGTAATCAACTTGACATTAAATGAGAGGGAGAGACAAGAATTAGTTGTTTCCTTAATGGTCCTCTTTGTTGTCTTTTAATACACACTGTATAGATCAAATAAACAATAAATAAATGATAGCAACCTTAACCGAATGTACAAAAATGCCCCAATTCTTACAACTGGCTTAAATTCAGGTAAGTATCTTAAGAAAACAACTCAAGTAAGTATTTCAGGTAAGTGATACTTGAGTAAACTTTTCTATGACATACTGTAAGTGTCTTAAAATTCTTAATAAAATAAATAATAACAAATTGTTTGAACATTAAAACATGTAAATTACAGTTTGGTATGACAATTAATTAATTTAACTAACCTTGACATTAAATGAGAGAGAGAGACAAGAAGTAGTTGTTTCCTTAATGGTCCTCTTTGTTGTCTGAAAGCTGCAATCGTCATGGTAACTCTACTCTCTCAACTGTCACCCAGAGTTCAGAAAATGCAGCTGAACTACACAGTGCAAACTCATCATATATTTAAGTAATCAAAAAAAAAGGAACTTGTTGGTTCCTTTTATCTCTCAAAAGACGTATAATGGTGTAATTGTCTGGTATGGTATGAAAGGAGCAGAAATGTAGAATAATGGTATGTATGTTGGTGTTGGAGAAGTGTAGTATTGGGAATAACTGCTTGCTGGCATGGCTGGTGTCCCATAAAACCCTAAAGTGTTAACTGCTGCGTGTGTTTGTAATGATGGCTGACCTAAATGTGAGTAGGTGAGTCTCTGTGCTGGTCTTTGATGTCTTGTAGATCTTTTGGGTTGTATTGAAGTGGGATTTTCATTAGTTGTATGTGAGTTAGTTTGGACAACAGGAATGCCTCCATTTTCATGGATGCTCTCTGGTATGAGTACATCCTCATCTACAGGCAAGTATTCTTCATCCGCTTGTGTTTCTGCAGGTAGATGTTCCTCATCTATTTGTGTTTCTGTAAGTTTCTCTTTTTGTTTGCTTTGTCTATTTCCATTTATAGGTTCAATATTCTATTCTTTATATCAATTATTGTGATATCTTTTACTAGAAATTAATGTAAATCAAACGTGGTTCGTCCAGCAAACGGCCGTAAGATTAACTTATTAACTCTCAGTAACGCTATCACTTCTTATAATTCCAGGAAAAATAGTTTCTGGCCATGAAACCATTCTCCTGTCCTTATAAAATTTAGATTACTTAAAAGTAACAAATAAGCTTTTTAGCTAAGATCGACATTTCATTGACTTTGTAACATGAGCAACTTAGACAGACAATCTGGAGTATATGGAATTTAATAATTGAACTAATAATACATCAAACTACGATTTATACAGAGTAAATACGCGTACGACAATATTGACAGTAAACTTTGTACAAGACATAACGGAATCCAAATGAGGGAGAGGGAGAGAGAGAGAGAGAGAGAGAGAGAGAGAGAGAGAGAGAATGAGTGAGAGAATAGGCGTGATCACAGAATCACGCGCTCAGTTATGCAAACTCACAGACAGTAACCCTTGACAGACAAACAACGAATCAAATCATAGACAAACTTTAAGCAGCATTTAAATCTCCATAGAGAATGATACTTGCATGGTTCTCTTTGTGTATGCGGAAGACGAACGTGCGTGCAGCGTGCGTCGGTCTGGGCGTGTTCTCTCGTGTCTTCCGGGGCGAGCGGACTCGCGCGAAGTTTTGAAGGTTCAAAGAAGTGATTCTCGTGAGTTCTTTCTCGTAGGGAGGCGAATATGAGAGTAAAACTTAGTAAAGAAAAGAAACGAAAAGAAAAGAAATAAAAGCTCCCGGAGGAGCCATGGGAATGGCTGTTCTCTCAGATGAAGTGCTTTCCGAACTTTTCGTGTTAGTCCTTTTATAGAGGGACTTGGTTCACACCTCTGTTCGCGCGAACAACCAATGAATGTCCAAAGATCTGAAGCGGGAAAAGTTCCTTTGTCTCTGGGGAGACACCAACTCGAGTGAGTTATGGTACAGTCGAGTTCAGCAGTTTTATTCCAGCAAATTGGTAATTCCAGAATAATAAATTTTCCTGTAATTTCCTATTTATGAATGTTTGATTCAAAGCAAAACGGTTAAGTAGATACCAAACACGACAGATAAAAGTATACAGAACACAAAGTTACATTTCTATGTAGAACTACACACATTTAAAATTTGATTAACACATGATAAAATTGCAGATACTCCAATTTGATATGGGGAGACATCCAAGCACAAAAAGAGATACATTCAATACCTTTAAAAGGTACTTTCCTCTTTTCTTACAAAAATCCCAGCGAGAGCTGGCTTCCCTGTTTCTCCCAGATGAGGTCGTAAAGTTTTTATGACTTGGGGGAAGGGAAGGGTTACCAACAGGGCTCTATTTGGGAACATTAATTAGGATGAACATTTCCAAATCAGAAGTTACAAATCAGAAACCCATAACCATCGCACAACAGGCTAACACTGCAATGCCTATCAAATACATCTTAATAATGACTTACATGATGAGTGTAAGATAAAACATTTATGGGTGTGTGTGTGTTTAGGAATGTGGTCGTTTCTTCTTTGAGGCTGCTCACGTGACTTTGGACTGTCTCGTCCAGTGTCGTAAATAATTTAAATCCAGCCAGGCTGGCGCCAGGCCAGGCATTTAGCTTATAAAGAGTTGGGTTTATATGCTTGGATTCAAAATCTACAAACTTTGGGGTTTGCATTGTTTTAGATTCAACGAACCGTGATTCATTAGTTCAGAACCCATGAATCGATGACCTGCATATCCGTTACAGTATGTATTCTCTTCTTCAGAATCAGTCACATCACTGTTTGATGAAGTATCTCTCTTTGTTTTAGACCTTGTCTTTATGTTGTTCCCCTTTCTTGCTGCAGGTGGCATCTCGGATACAGGTGATGGAACAGGTAGGTCAACAGGTAAGTCATTTACAAGGTGTAGCAGATTTCTATGTAGAGTACGAATTTTTGACGTATCATTTTCTGGACTGACTCTATATACTGGGCTGTCATTTAGTTGTTCTTTAATGATGTAGATTTGTTTCTCCCAGTAAGACTTAAGTTTTTCTGGTCCTCCTTTTCTCATAATATTCTGGACAAGTACTCTATCTCCAGGATGCAGAGTGATTCCCCTTGACTGACGGTTATAATATTTTTTTCCTTTTTCACTAGACAGTTTACTGTTTCCACTTGCAATTCTGTATGATTCTTTCATTCGTGCAGCCCATTTATCAGCATATCTTGTTGGAGAGTCATCTGTTTCTTCTGAATTCAATCCAAACAGTAGATCAACTGGTAGACGAGGAGATCGGCCAAACATTAAGTAGAAGGGTAATAATCCAGTTGCCTCATGTCTCGTGCAGTTATAAGCATGGACAACACATGCTAGATGTTCTTTCCAGTTCTCCTTTTCCTTCTCTTGGAGTGTTCTCAGCATTTGTAAGAGAGTCCTATTGAATCGCTCAGCTGGGTTACCTTGGGGATGATAGGGTGTGGGCCTTGAGTTTCCAACTCCAGACAGTCTATTCAAGGTCTTGAACAGTTCATTCTCAAACTCTCTTCCTTGGTCATGATGTAATTTATTTGGATATCCAAAGCGTGGAATAAAATCATTGAATATCTTTTCTGCCGCAGTTCTTCCAGCCTTGTTCTTGGTTGTATAAGCTTGAGCATACCTGGTAAAGTGATCAAATACAACCAGTATGTACTCAAAACCACCTTTACTTCTCTCCAGGTGTAGATAATCTATGTAAACGAGTTCAAGAGGAAAAGTAGTTGTAATGCTTCCCATTGGAGCTCTCTCATGGGTAACAGGCTTATTTTGCTTAATGCATGAACATCTTCTGGTAACATAATTTTCGATATCCATTTTCATATGAGGCCAATAAAATCTCTCTCTTGCCAGATGTATCACCCTTTCTGTGCCCACATGACCCATGTCATCATGAAGATGCTTCAGGACATTTTTCTTAAATTCAGCAGGTAAGACCAGTTGTTTCTGGTGAGTGGTCCTTCGATAAAGCAAGCCATTTTCAACGTGCAGTTTTTTCCACTCATGTAATAATTTCTTGACTGGGCCATGTAACCCTCTTCTGACTTCACTGGTGAGAGTTTGGTTGTTTACTTTAAGTTTTAATATGTCCCCAATTGCAGGATCTTTTTCTGTGCTCTCTGTAACTCAATGTGATGTATTGTTGACAGAAAACTATGGTGAGACGATTCTGGGCATGTGTTGGTAATATCAGAGTTCTGAGCTGTAATGAGAGTAGCTATCCAGGCTACATCCTTTTTCTTTGCTACCTGGCTCCCTTCCCAAGTTGCACGGACTGCATCAACTGACATTTCTCCTGAACATGAGGCCACATACCATTCTATGTCCAGAGGACAACGAGAGAGAGTGTCAGCATCTATATTTTCCTTTCCTGGTCTATACTTGATGTCAAAATGGAAATCGGACAATTCTCCCACCCAACGGTTGCCCACAGCATTGAGCTTGGCAGTGCTCATCACATAGGTTAGGGGGTTATTATCAGTGTACACAATGAAGTGAGGCGCATAAAACAGATAATCCCGGAATTTCTCACATATAGCCCACTTTAAAGCTAGGAATTCAAGCTTGCCAGAGTGAAGATTGTAATTTTTCTCTGCTGGGGAAAGAGTTCTGGATCCATAAGCAATGATCCATAACTTTCCGTTTTGCCATTGATAGAGAACAGCTCCCAAACCCTTCTGAGATGCATCAGTATGGAGAGTGAAGGGCGAGTTGAAATCAGGATAAGCCAGCACAGGTGGATGGGTAAGAATGTCAATCAGTGTTCCCAGGGTGTTCTTGTGTTTTAGAAGGAAGCTGGTTACCATTCCCTTTGGTTTTGTTGTGTCTTTCCATTAGTCTGTCTGTATTATTGTTCTTTACTTGCAGAAGATCATAGAGGGGTTTGGCAATTCTAGAGAAGTCCTGGATGTATGTTCTGTAATAGCTTAAGAATCCCAGCAATCTTCGCACTTCTCCAATGGTGCTTGGTGACTTTTCTCCAGGTGATAAAATGGCTAGATGTCTTTGGCGTCAATGCGGACACCTTCAGCAGAAATGAGTCGTCCCACATAGCGAACCTCTCTTTTGAAGAACTCACATTATTTTGGTCAAAGTTTCACCCCATGCTGTTGTAGTGCTTTTAAGACCCTTCTGAGTCTTTCAAGGTGGTCTTCAAAATTCTTTGCATAACAGAGTATGTCATCCAGGTAAGGTATGCAACAATCATCTTGAAGGGAGTCCAGCATCTCTTCCATGCTTCTCTGGAATGCAGCAGGTGCGTTGGTCAGCCCAAAAGGAATCCTTAACCACTCATATAAACCCCATGGTGTAACGAAAGCCGTCAGATGTCGGGATCCCTCAGCCATAAACCCTTGGTGGTATGCCTTCCCTTGGTCAAGGATGGTAAACCAGCTGTAACCCCCTAAAGTATCTGTAATATCTTGTATACGAGGCAAAGGACGTCTGTCTGGTACTGTCTTCTTATTAAGCGAACGGTAGTCAATGCAAAGTCGAAGTGAACCATCTTTCTTTCTTATGCATACAACAGGAGCAGAGTATGGTGACTTGGACTTAACAATCCAACCTCTAGCCAACAAGTCTTGAATGTACTCCTTTACTTCCAAATAGAGTGGTTTAGGCACAGAGGCATACGTTCTTTGCACAGGTATGTCACCCTTCAATGTAATAGCCATCTGCAGACTAGGAATGCATCCTATGTAATCATTGTCACGTGCAAAAGCGGCTGACTCTTCATAAAGCAGTTCTTTCACCTGTTTTTGCTGTTCTTTACAGAGGTGGCTAAGATCAACTGGAGGATGCCAAAGTGTTGGAGGATTTCTTCCTTCATCCTTGGTACAAGCCCGGGAGTCCACGCTGTTTACTTCCACATACAAAGGTTGAAAATCTGCTTGATCAATTTCAATTACTTTTCTGACTGTTTGAATGCTCCCAAGTGTGGTCTTCCGGGGCAGTGTGATGCTATGCATAGTTTGATTGCCAATTGGTATTTGAACATATGGATTCTGTGGATTTTGATTTTTTTTAAAAGTCCCTCACCAATAATTAACTGGTCAAACTGTGGACACTCCATGACAGGTTCAAACAGCACCACTGGGCTGGTGAGATTGAAGATGCTTGGAACATGACATTTAACATGAGTAACGCAACCTGAGTGGATAACAATATCCCGTGGTCCAACATTTATTGAGACCTCGAAATCCAAATCTTGCTCATTTGAAGTTTTCTGGTATTGAATGATATTGACAAGAGCATTGGCCTTATCGTTTTCAATTTCCATTGCTTTGCCAAGGAGGTTGGCAAGGGTGAACAAGCCTTGTGATTGACTTTCACCAGCTCTTATAATCTCTTGGACGACATTAAAGCCCAGAAAGGGTCTTTCTAACCCAATTCTGCTTTCCAGAAAAGGAACCTGTATATCCAGTCTAGGGTCTTCGCTTCCTAGAAGGTTAAGATAAATCTCCACCCAACCATGGAAGGATATTAGGTCCTTTTTTACATCTCTGACCTCCAGTTCCTGTGGGTCAATAATCTCTGTGAGTGGGCGAAGCTTTACGTGAGGTAAGTACATTTCTTTCCAATTATAATCCATAATGCTCACCTGAGCTCCTGTATCTAATAAAACAGCGACAGTAAAACCATTTATAGTACATTTCATTAGACACTTTTCCCCTGCAAGCTGAGCAACTCTCATTTGATTGGACTGGTGTGGTAAGTATGAAGATGTGATCTTATGGATTTGTTTTGATGGAGTCAAAGTGGTTGTAGGAGCTTGTAACATTTCATACTGGGACGAACACATTACTTCGATCACTGGTTGTCCCTCTGCAGTGATCGTTCCCCATTTCCCTGCTCTCTTGGCTTCCTAAGGCAACCTACAGCTCTGTGTCCCTCAGCACCGCATATAAAACAATGGCTGCAAGTATTCACATTTTCATCTGTACATTCGTGGCATCTTGACTGTTGTTGTCTTTGAGGAGGACGTCTACTTGAAAATAATTGGGTTTTAGGTCTTGACCTGTATTGAGGTTGTGTTTGATACTGGGTCTGAGACTGCACCTGTTTATCCGGGTTGTACAATGGCATGGCAGATGGTGGGAACAGTGTCGGATGCTGAAAGTCGAAAACAGGCTGTTGAGGTGGTTGCTGTAGTTGCTGATGTCTTTGAGGTTGTGTTTTTGCTGTACTCATACCACGAATTAGAAGGTTTTGGCATTCCAGACTGTTTCAGGGAATTCACTGCAGTAGTTAAATTTTCTATTTGTACCCTCAGCTGCTGAATGGTCTTATCTTTTGCCGTCTCAGCCACACCCAACATTTCTTTAGCCCTATTGTAAGACTCCAATTGTGCGCTGTGTGCATGCACCACCTTATGGCGAGTAGACTGACCCAGCCGGCGTTGCCTCTCACTTTCATCACTTGTAATTCTTATTACATTCCTCAGCAGGGTTTCATCAGAAACATTGTGGTCTGAGAGGAAAGGTCTCAACTCTCGTCGAATGTCACTGTGCTTTAGGCCGATGCCTTGTGAAACAGTATGGAGAAACACACTCTGAACTGTATGATCATCATATTTGATGTCTGAATTCACCTGTCTAGAGCAGAACAATATCTTCTGCTTTAGGCTGATCATGCGGTACAGGAACTGCTGTGGCGTCTCATGGTCCTTCTGCTTGGCAGTCATAAGTTCCTGGAAAAGTTCAGTACTGCTGCTTTCACCTAGATGAGACTGGAGAAAACTCTTCAATTCCGCAACTGTCATGTCATCCTTGGTTATTAACAAATCTTTAAAATTTCCAGGTTTAATCATGCGAAACACCCCTCAGATTATATCGCTTTCAGTGCAGCCTTCCTTAATGCCTTTGTCTATTTGCTTGCACAGGTTGCTGAAACTTATGGCAGAGACATTATCTCCTATTTGTCCCCCATGGATCCTGAATTCTCGACGTTGCAACAAGTGACGTTTTACAAACGAATTTCGGGAGAAGCGTGCATGGATAATTAACACGGCCAGTTCATCATCATCAGCAATTACACTGGTTACCAATCAGCTCGAGAAAACGCCTATAAATAATCAAGTACATCCTACCTTCGTTATCTCTCGACTTTCAGAATTCGGTTCGCGCAGTTTGCCATCTCACCACAGACCCAATTTTCCATCCAACGAAGAGATCTAACGTTAGACCGGGGATTTTTTTTCAGATCTGCTGCAATTCGCCGGCCCCATGATCACTCCTATCCCGCCTAACACAGCCGCCGAGCATCAAGTGTTATCGCGACACCTGCTCTTCTCAAACAGCCACACGCTGTGGCCAACAGACCATGCAAGCCCCGAGCTCGCCTCGCTCGACACCACCAGAGAAGTAATGGGGCCGCGCCCCAGATCTCACCGAAGCAAAGCCTCACTCACTTGCTGCCGCGGCTCAGCCCTTCACCGCGGCTTCCGGCCGCAACGCAGTTCGAGGCCGCCTCCACTAGTAGCGCGGACCGTGTGTTGCAAATTAATATTTTCAGGTGAAGCTGCTAAAATGCAGGTTTCGCTGCTAAAGTTTGTTAAACGATGTTATGACGTAATTCTGTCCGATGTCGATGCCATTTTTATCCATGAAGCCAACAAGGTATTTTTTCAGAGTTGTTATCCACACCGAAATGTCTGAACCCATTAACGTTACACCTGCCTTACCGTGCATGTCCAAACCTCACTCAGATGATACAGACATAAGTTTCATTAAATTTTCTGGCAGGATCAATTTATTTATGGAAATATTTCACCATTTACTGGCGCGATCACTCAGAATTGATCTAAAATGCAACTGCCCTCGTGTTTTCCGCAGGACAGCAATCGTGAGTAAATTTTCTGTTGTCTTTTAGGACTGTAATATGAAAAGCATGCAAAATAATTTTTTTTAGAAACCATGTGAAAGTGAATAGCACATAACTGCATAAGTTAACTGCTATAAACATGTCTATTGGTAGAATGTGTTACAAGACTAAACATGCTTCGTTTTCAAAGCCTCTGTTTCTACAGTCCATACTACAACGTAAAAACAGCATCTTCAAATTTATCCACTCTGGAGAGCGTTCAAAGGCTGGAAGGCCAAAACGAGAGGAAAAGATGTTCTTCAACAGGAACATATTAATGTGGACAAGGCTCGAGGAATTGTCTAATGTTACTAACCCCTCTACTTTCCCGCAGCCAACATCTACAGCAGCCGAAGCAAGCATAAGCTGCTTTTACTTGCAACACTGGCCTGCACATCCCAGTATTTGCATCCTGTTACTTCTAACCCCCCCCCCCCCCTTTTTTTTCTTTTTTAGTGTCCTCCAGCTCAAGTAGCAGACATTCGCATAAGGCTGCCTCTGCTAGCAGTGCAGGCTATTCAGGTTCAAGACATCACACATCCCAACCCATTCGCATGGCCTACAGCTACAGCAGCTGAAGCAAACGTGAGGCTGCCTCCATTTGTAAAAATGCCCACAACTCTTCCGCTCCCTCATGCTATTAATAAACCATTTTCTGTTCAGCGGCCTCCAGCTCCCGTAGTAAACACTAGCGTAAGGCTTCCTCCGGTAGTAGTGCAGATTGCACATAGGTTCTTCAGGATTCCCTTCCTGTGACCAACAACACGTGAAGCAAGTGCGAAGCTGCTTCCACTTACAACCCAGACCCTTACTTTCTTCCTGCTGCTACTTACCTCCTTTTACCTTTTCAGTGGCCTCCAGCTCCCGTATCAGACGCTAACGCGAGCATGCCTCCGATAGCGGTGCAGACCAATCCACAACCCCCTTTTCCGACAACCCTCTCCCCTACTCATGGCCTGCAGCCCCACAGTCTAACCCCAGTGTGACATTGCCTCTCATATTGGCGCAGGCCCCTATACCTGCCGTTCACCTCCTCTTTCCCCCTCTTTACATCCACTTCTGAAGCCGTCCCAAGCGTGAGTATTCCTCCGCTAATGGCGCAGGCCCCAATGCCCGCCATTTACCCTCTCTTTATTCCACTACCAGAACCGTCCCAAGCGTAAGCACATCTCCGCAGGCGGCTCCAGCAGCTATCTTTCCTCCTCCTCTCTTGCTCCCCCTTCCTTCTCTATGTTCCGCCCTACCCATCCCTCCGAACACCCTTGGCTCAGGCCCCGTTGTCCGCCATTCCCCTCCTTTCCCCTCTCTCTTCCACTCCCAGAGCTGTCCCAAGTGTGAGCATTCCTCCGCTAATGGCGCAGGCCCCAATACCCGCCATTTACCCTCTCTTTATTCCACTACTAGAACCGTCCCAAGCGTAAGCACATCTCCGCAGGCGGCTCCAGCAGCTACCTTTCCTCCTCCTCTGATGCTCCTCATTACTTCTCTGTTCCGCCATACCCTAATGTCTCCATATAAAAGAAGATCACCGAACCCTCATCAGCCAACCCCCTTAATGCCAGTCCATCCCTGTTCACTCAAACTCGTGACCAACCATAACTAACCCTCTTTAAACATCCCCTTATCCATCCATAATAGCCCATCCTCACTCCAGCATCCCGGCAGTGCCTGCTCCTGCAGGAGCCTCTATCTGTTTTTCTCCACTGCCACAGCAGTGTCTGCTCCAGCAGGAGCGTCCATCCGTATTTCCCCGCTGCCACAGCAGTGCCCGCTCCCGCAGGATCCTTTTTTCCATATTTCCTCAGTGCCGCAGCAGTTCTCGCTCCCGCTAGAGTTGGGCGATATGGTCATTTTTTCAAATCGTCATATCGTCAGCCTGTAAGATCGACAATGCACAATATTATCATGCATGGGTGGAGCTAAACCCTTTGTTCTTGACAAATCATAACTATTGGATGTTTTAAACCGCGCAGGTGCGCGAGAGAGAGCCTATGGAATCACCAATAATCAAAAGCCACCGCCCCCTCCATCGGTTTCGGAGGATTTCACCAAAATCACTGGTCTGCTTCTACATGGCCCTCCCAGCCGTTAGATTTTCCCCAGCCATTAATATCCTCACCCCTTTTCGAGCTATATCATCTTGTCCTGGCAGCCTCTCTGTGGGGAAAAGAATGGTCCAGCATCGTTATTCACTGCGATAACGAGGCTACTGTACATTGAATTAATAATGGCCGTTCTCATTCACCCACCTTAATGCCCTTTCAAAGACGTTTAATCTGGATCTCCGCTAACATCAGTTCATCATAACCTCAAAACACATTCCTGAGGCAAGTTTTGGCTTTCAGAAATTCAGGCTGTTGGCACCGCAGGCGGAACCACTCCCAACCCCAGTACCTCCTTATTCAGAACTAATATTCCTCTGAATCATCCTCTGAGACCCCTTCTCGAAACTTCAAGAGATTCTATTCTCCAAGCCATTTCCCCAAGTACCCTGCAGTCATACTTCACAGCATGGAAATGCTTTAAAGCATTCCACTCCGCCTTTAATCTACCGTTCCCTGATTTTTCCCTGCTCTCCATCACCTCATTTATATCACACCTCAACCATAACAAAACACTCCAAGTCAGCTCCATCAAAAGCTATCTAAGTGGAATCCAATTTTTCCATAAACTCATATTTGGTTCACCCTCACCCCAAATAGCCAATTCACAGACCTCCCTTCTCATCAAAGGCATTCAAAGAGCCCACCCCACGCGCCCAGACTCCAGGCAGCCCATAACCTTCGAAATCCTGATTAAATGCATTTCTACGCTTCGCAAAGGTTACCATTCCATCCACACTGCTCGAACGCTAGATGCCATGTTTATTCTACCCTTCTTCGGCTTTCTCAGATGCTCAGAGCTCACTACCACTTCCAGCTTTAATCCAAATATCTACCCCACCATTTCTGATCTAGCAGTCCTGGACAATGAAGCCATGTCATTTCATATAAAGCGAAGTAAAACAGATCAGACCATGAAGGGCCACCTTATTTTTATTTTTAACCTCCAATCACCTATTCTCCAATACCAAACTCTCCTAGCCTTCCTCCAGCCCAGGAAAGGCCAAGCTAAATCCCTTTCCGACCCTCTTTTCACAGACGACTGTAGCCGCCCCGTCTCCCGTCTTTGGTTCCAGAAACACTTGAAATCTGTCTTACGTCTGTCCGGCATCTCAGCTGACGATTTCTCAAGCCATTCCTTCAGAATCGGTGCAGCCACAACAGCGGCTTAAAATGGCCTTTCCCAACATCAGATCCAAACACTCGGTCGCTGGTCATCAGAAGCTTTTAAGAGCTACATCCGATCAGACCGCATAAATCTCAAGAAAGCCCATCAAACCCTCATCAGCCACCCGTTTTTTCCCTAGCCATCTCCATTTCCCAATTCCAACAGCTCCCCGCTCCTTCAGGAGCCATCATATATTTCCCCCGCTGCTACAGCAGTGTCAGCTCCCGCCGGAGCCTTCACGTGTTTTTTCCTCACTGCCGCAGCAGTGTCAGCTCCCGCAGGATCCTTTACGTATTTCCTCACTACCGCAGCAGCGTCGGCTCCCGCAGGGGCCTTTACGAATTTCCTCACGGCCGCAGCAGAGTCGGCTCCCGCAGGAGCCTTTATGAATTTCCTCACTTCCGCAGCAGTGTCAGCTCCCGCAGGAGCCCTTACGTATTTCCTCACTGCCGCAGCAGTGTCAGCTCCCGCAGGACCCCTTACGTAACTCCTCACTACCGCAGCAGCGTCAGCTCCCGCAGGAACCTTTACGTATTTCCTCACGCCGCAGCAGTGTCAGCTTCCGCAAGAGCCCTTTTTCATATTATCCTCACTGCCGCAGCAGTATATGCTCCCGCAGGAGCCTCTCCATATTTTCTCACTGCCTCAGCAGTGTCTGCTCCCGCAGGAGCCTCTCCATATTTTTCTCACTGCTGCAGCAGTGTCAGCTCCCGCAGGAGCCTCTCCATATTTTCTCACTGCCGCAGCAGTGTCAGCTCCCGCAGGAGCCTCTCCATATTTTTCTCACTGCCGCAGCAGTGTCAGCTCCCGCAGGAGCCTCTCCATATTTTTCTCACTGCCGCAGCAGTGTCAGCTCCCGCAGGAGCCTCTCCATATTTTTCTCACTGCTGCAGCAGTGTCAGCTCCCGCAAGAGCCTTTTTCATATTTTCTCACTGCCGCAGCAGTGCATGCTCCCGTAGGAGCCTCTCCATATTTTTCTCACTGCCGCAGCAGTGTCAGCTCCTGCAAAAGTTTTTTTTCCATATTTTCTCACTGCCGCAGCAGTGTATGCTCCCGCAGGAGCCTCTCCTTATTTTTCTCACTGCCGCAGCAGTGTATGCTCCCTCAGGAGCCTCTCCATATTTTTCTCACTGCCGCAGCAGTGTCAGCTCCCACAAGAGCTTTTTCCATATTTTCTCACTGACGCAGTGTATGCTCCCGCAGGAGCCTCTCCGTATTTTTCTCACTGCCGCAGCAGTGTCAGCTCCCGCAGGAGCCATTCTGTATTTTTCCACTGCCGCAGCAGTGCCAGCTCCCGCAGGAGCCTTTCCATATTCCCTTACTGCCGCAGCAGTGCCAGCTCCCGCAGGAGCCTTTCCATATTCCCTTACTGCCGCAGCAGTGCCAGCTCCCGCAGGAGCCTTTCCATATTCCCTTACTGCCGCAGCAGTGTATGCTCCCGCAGGAGCCTCTCCATATTTCCTCACTGCCGCAGCAGTGCACGCTCCCGCAGGAGCCTTTTCCATATTATCCTCACTGCCGCAGCAGTGTATGCTCCCACAGGAGCCTTTTCGATCTTCCCAACTGCCGCAATAATCGCATCTCCAGTGGGAGTTCCCATCTCTCTTTCAAGTGGATGCTTCTATGGAAGTCAAATAGACACTGCCGTAACATTTATACACCAAAGGACGCCCAGCACCCATCTAACACTTAAGCACAGCTTTTGGGGAGACGTAAATTTGCGTATCTGGCTGCTGTCCCGTTCTAATTGCTTTTTGGGGAGCACTTGGGCTAAGCCGAACTCCGAGCTCAGACCCCTATCCCCGGAGTCTTGCCGGGCTCGGAGCTCTCCCCCCGGACAGCACGCCAAATACGCATAACCTTTATTTAATTATAAGTAAATGTGAACTCGTGAAGTGACGTTTCACAAACGAATTTCGGGAGAAGCGTGCACGGATAATTAACACGGCCAGTTCATCATCATCAGCAATTACACTGGTTACCAATCAGCTCGAGAAAACGCCTATAAATAATCAAGTACATCCTACCTTCGTTATCTCCCGACTTTCAGAATCCCTCCGCCACCCCGATCTCGCACCTTCAGCCAAGTTTCTACCCCAGCTCAGGTAGAAAAACGCAGGGGAGCACTTGGGCTAAGCCGAACTCCGAGCTCAGACCCCTATCCCCGGACGGGGGGGGTGCCCCGGGCTCGGGAGTCTTGCCGGGCTCGGAGCTCTCCCCCCGGACAGCACGCCAAATACGCATAACCTTTATTTAATTATAAGTAAATGCGAACTCGTGAATGCAATGTCTCTTATAGAGACCATGGTCTCAGATGCAGAATGAAGTGTACTGTGATTATTGAATTCCTTGTTTGGAAGATGTGTGTGTAATATGTCTTTGGATGTAGGTAGTGTGGAAGGTATAGTTCCTTTTCAGGAACTCGAGCTGCGTCGAAACGCTTTTGGGGAACGTCCCTGACGAGACCGATTCTGAATATCGTGTGCAATCAGTCCATCGGAAAGGCGTGACGTCACGGGCGGGGTGACGTAGCGACCAGGAAGCTATAAAAGCACGTGCCGTGCAGCTGGCTTCAGCTTTGAATCTGTCAGCGAAGCGCTCTGTATGTGCATGTGAAAAGTCTGTCCTGTTGGTCCTATTTATTGTTGTCTGTCCCTTAGCTTAAAAAAGATCGCTAAAACAGCTCAATATGCCTAAGCAAAAGCAAAAGACCAAACATTTGAAGGGCGATTCCAAGCCACGTTATAGATTGTGTGTTCCTCCCTGCCCTCGCTACATTACGAGCGGGGATACACACAGGCTGTGCGTGGCTTGCCTGGGATCGAAGCACGCTGAGTCGGCTCTCGAGGGGGCCGACTGTCCGCATTGCGAACGATTGCCAATGAGGACGCTTCGATCCCGGAGGGCTCTCTTCGAGGAGGGAGCCTTCACCAGCGTTCCTCGCGGTGCTGGCCCCGCTTCTGCCGAGGCAGAGCGGCTGCTGCACTCGTGGGGTTCGCAGGTGGATCTGTCAGAAGGAATGGAGACGGGCCAGTCCTTATCTCCTTCCTCATCTGCCAGATCCGGGGCCCAAACCCTGGGTTCGGAAGCACGCTCGTCGGTTTCTTCCCCCCAGGGTGAGGGATCAGCTCTTCACCTCTCGTCCTCCGAGGAGGTCGATGTGGAGACTGTTGCTGGGGATTCGCCACCCCTGTCGCCCCAGTATGAGGAGCTTTTGGAGGTGGTCACGCGTGCAGTAGATAAATTAAAAATCGACTGGCCTGCTGAGAAACAAACTGAGCCGCAGAGAAGCAAATTAGACGAACGCTTTCTGCGGCCGAAGCAACCACCTCCACGTCGGAGCCTTCCGTATTTTCCCGATCTCCATGATGAGTTATCGAGATCGTGGAACCACCCGTATTCGACCCGCCTCTTTGGCCCTGATTCACTATATTATGGCAACGTGATGGGGCTGGGAGAGCGTGGTTATAGAGCGATGCCACGGGTCGAACAGACGCTCGCGGGCTATCTGTCACCCGGTTCGGCCTCGTCTCTAAAGGCTCCGACATTGCCCACTAAGCCGCTTCGAGTTACATCATCGCTAGTGGGCAAAGGTTATGTGGCAGCAGGTCAGGCTGGGGCGTGCCTTCATACTATGGCAGTCCTGCAAGCTTATCAGGCTGACCTGCTGAGAGATGTCGATGAGGGGGAGGGGATTAAGTCTGAAGATATTGAAGAACTCAGAAAGACCGCTGATCTCTCCCTCCGCGCCACTAAGGAGACCGCTCGCGCAATTGGGCGGTCTATGGCAGCCTTAGTGGCCGCGGAGAGGCATTTGTGGCTGACCCTGTCAGAAATTAAAGAACGAGACAGGGTCTGCCTCCTGGACGCCCCGCTTCAAGCCTCAGGCCTGTTCGGCGACACAGTTAATACTGTCGTCGACAGGTTCCAGGAGGCACACAAGCAGGCGGCGGCGTTCCAGAGTTCCCTCCCTCGTCGCTCTCGTGGTGCATCTGGGCGGGAGATGACCACGCCACATACCGGCTCCTCACACCGGGAAGCGCAAAAACAGAGCGTCAGGATCCAGAGGGTAGCCCCTGCTGGGGTAGAGCGCGGTTCACCTCATTATACGGTGCCCGTCTCACCTCAGTACCCTCAGGAGGTCGGTCTGCCAACCCTGCCAGAGTTTCAGGGCGCAGCGGCCTCCAGTGAGCGCCACCCCCAGTTACTTCCGCCCATGAGCGTAGCAGAGCTGGGATGCTCGCCGCCCCTTCGGGGGCCTCTTACACCAGAGGTCAGTCTCGAGAGACTGATTCCCTTAGTAGATTATTTAGCAGCGTGGAAGCTACTGCCAAATGTATCTCAATGGGTCCTGCGTACAATAGAAAGAGGCTATTGCATTCAGTTCGGTCATCCACCACCGAAGTTCAACATGGTTACACCGACTGTGGTCGGCCCCCAGCAGGCTCTGGTTATGGAACAAGAAGTGAATACCCTATTAAGGAAGGAGGCCATCGAGGTGGTCCCTCCTCTAGACAGGGAATCCGGGTTTTACAGCCGGTATTTCATAGTTCCAAAGAAGGATGGGGGGTTGCGTCCGATCTTAGACTTACATCTCCTGAACCGCTCAGTTATGTCACTGAAGTTCAAAATGCTCACTGTCAACCAGGTTGTAGCTCAAATCAGATCCGAGGACTGGTTTGTCACAATAGATCTCAAAGACGCATACTTCCACATATCCATCCTTCCACAACACAGGAAATTTCTGAGGTTCGCTTTCGGGGGCAAAGCTTATCAATATCGAGTACTTCCCTTTGGCCTCGCACTCTCACCCCGCACGTTCACGAAATGTATGGATGCGGCTCTGGTATCCCTCCGTATGCAGGGCATCCGCATCTTAAATTATATCGACGATTGGTTGATCCTAGCTCAATCAGAGCAGATGGCGGCTCGACATCGAGATGCCGTTCTCGCACACATGGGGGAGCTGGGTTTGAGACTAAACGCCAAGAAGAGTGTACTTTCTCCAGTTCAGAGAACCACCTATCTAGGCGTAGTGTGGAATTCGACCACGATGCAGGCACGCTTGTCTCCTGCTCGGATCGAGTCGATCCTCACATCAGTCGAGAGAGTCAAAGAAGGCCAGTCACTCACTGTCAAACAATTCCAGAGATTGTTAGGGCTGATGGCAGCTGCGTCCAACGTGATACCTTTTGGCCTGCTGCACATGAGACCCCTACAGTGGTGGCTCAAGTCCAAGGGCTTTTCCCCGAGGGGAAATCCACTTCGAGTTATCAAGGTCACGCGACGGTGCCTTCGTGCCTTAGACATGTGGAGGAAACCTTGGTTCTTGAATCAGGGCCCGGTGCTGGGAGTTCCTTGTCGCCGTGTAACGCTAGCGACAGATGCGTCCCTCACCGGTTGGGGTGCGGTCATGAGTGGCCACCCTGCCCGCGGTCTGTGGAGTGGTCGCCATCTGACATGGCACATCAATTGCCTAGAGATACTAGCAGTCTATCGAGCATTGAAATATTTCCTCCCAGACCTGAGAGGTCACCATGTGTTGGTGCGCACCGACAACACATCATCTCTTATATCAATCACCAGGGGGGTCTGCGTTCGCGCCCCTTGTACAAGCTGGCACACCAGATCCTTCTGTGGTCCCAGGGCAAACTCCTCTCGATCAGAGCAGTGTATATTCCTGGGAGATTGAATGTGGGAGCAGACATACTGTCGAGACAGGGGCCGAGGCCCGGGGAATGGATGCTTCACCCCGAGGTGGTGAAGCAGATATGGAGAGTATTTGGCACAGCCCAGGTGGACCTCTTTGCGACTCAGGAGACATTGCAATGTCCCCTCTGGTTCTCTCTAGTTCATCCAGCTCCTCTGGGACTGGACGCTATGGTACAGACCTGGCCGAGGCTTCGTCTGTACGCTTTTCCCCCTATCGCTCTGCTCCCGGGAGATCTGGCGAGAGTACGCCGGGACGGGGCCCGTCTACTACTAGTAGCCCCGTTCTGGCCGGGCCGAGTATGGTTCTCAGATCTAGTCTCGCTCCTCGACGGCTCTCCGTGGGAGATACCGATCAGGACAGACCTACTCTCACAGGCGCAGGGCACGATAATTCACCCTCGCCCGGAGTTGTGGAAGCTGTGGGTGTGGCCCCTGAGGGGGCACAGCTGTTAGCAGCTGGTCTCTCAACCGAGGTTGTTGAGACCCTACTCCAATCCAGAGCTCCCTCTACGAGGAAACGGTACGCCCTGAAGTGGAAGCTCTTCACTTCATGGTGCAGAGACCGCCAGCTTGACCCAGCAGACTGCCCAGTTGGTACAGTTCTGGAGTTTTTACAAGCCAGGCTCTCTGCGGGGTTATCCCACTCCACCTTAAAGGTTTACGTGGCGGCCATAGCTGCTTTCCATGTCCCTTTCAATGATCAGTCAGTGGGTAGACACCCCCTAGTTACACGTTTCCTCCGCGGTGCGCTGAGGCTGAGACCTCCGGTACGATCCCGTGTTCCCCCCTGGGATTTGGTTGTGGTTTTAGAGGCTCTTTGTAAAGCTCCATTCGAGCCAATACAAGATATCTCAGATAGACATCTGACACTTAAAACTGCCCTGTTACTGGCAATCACCTCACTAAAGAGAGTTGGAGATCTTCAGGCCCTTTCGGTGGCCCCTACTTACTTAGACTTTGCCCCTGGTATGGCCAAAGCATTCTTATACCCTCGAGCGGGTTATGTTCCGAAGGTTCCCTCTGTTACACCACAACCTATCGTACTGCAGGCCTTCTGTCCTCCTCCCTTTCGGGAGCCAGACCAAGAGAAGCTAAACTGTATGTGTCCAGTGCGAGCACTGGACGCATACGTCCACAGAGCTGCCCTGTGGAGAAAATCAGACCAATTGCTTGTTTGCTACGGTCCTTCTAACAAGGGTTCTCCTGCCACCAAGCAGACCCTTAGTCGTTGGATAGTCGAGGCTATCAACGTCTCCTATGAGTCCTCTGGTCTTCCCCCTCCTTTGGGGGCCAAGGCTCACTCTACTCGGGGTATGGCGGCCTCCAAGGCCTTCTCAGCAGGTGTGTCCCTCTTGGACATCTGCAACGCTGCGGGGTGGTCCACGCCCTCCACATTTGACCGATTTTACGATCTTGACATGCGAGCCACGCCGGGCTCTTCTGTTCTCTCGTCTTAGCTGTGCTCTTTTGACTACACACTAGGCAGGGATTTGGAAGTCTGGCAGCGTGGGCACATCGTTCCCCAAAAGCGTTTCGACGCAGCTCGAGTTCCTGAAAAGGAACGTCTCAAGTTTACGTATGTAACCCTAGTTCCTTGAAGGAACGAGACGCTGCGTCGCAGAGCCATACTCCCGGCACCCCTGCCGGCGCTTGCTTCCCTACTCGAAGCTGAAGCCAGCTGCACGGCACGTGCTTTTATAGCTTCCTGGTCGCTACGTCACCCCGCCCGTGACGTCACGCCTTTCCGATGGACTGATTGCACACGATATTCAGAGTCGGTCTCGTCAGGGACGTTCCCCAAAAGCGTTTCGACGCAGCGTCTCGTTCCTTCAAGGAACTAGGGTTACATACATAACCTTGAGACGTTCTACAGGCTAAAAGTTTTCTACCTAAATCCTCATAGTTTGATAACATTCTCTGGTATTCATCCTCTGATGTGTCTGTGTTATGAGGTGCAATAGATGGCTGAGTAACTATTTCACTCCTAGTAGCACGTTGCTCTACGATTTCATCAATACAATCATTTAAATTCAATAACACAGTCATCCCTTTATCAGGTAGCCTAGACATTTCATAGCTGTTCATGTAAGTGACAATATAATTAATGTAGCTTTCTTCGTCACCATTCTTTAATTGGGTGACATCTGCGTCTGATGCAGGGTGAATGTCTTTTGCCAACTGGAAGAGTTCACCTGTGTTCAGAGTGTAGACTTTCTTCTTGATGTTCCAGATAAGTCTCTTTCTTTCTTCGTCGGACATGATGTACTTCCAGGTAGATCTGGTTATGTGGTGATGCTCCTGGTCAGGATGATGCTGGTCTCCTGCTCCCTTTAGCCTCTCACACATACGTTGCTCCCTTCCTGAAGAATGTGCTCTGCTGCCCCTAGATTCAAAATCACTGGACCAGGCGTCTTCAGAGTAATGCTGACGAGCCCCCAAAATCTGTTACAGGTCCCGGGCAGTCGGGAAGACTGTAAGCAGTAATCAACTTGACATTAAATGAGAGAGAGACAAGAATTAGTTGTTTCCTTAACGGTCCTCTTTGTTGTCTTTTAATACACATACACATTTGTATTTCAGAGTCAGTAAGACACTTTGAATCACAAAATGATTCATAAACATGTTGGTAAAAAATAATACACACTGTATAGATCAAATAAACAATAAATAAATGATAGCAACCTTAACCGAGTGTACAAAAATGCCCTAATTCTTACAACTGGCCTAAATTCAGGTAAGTATCTTAAGAAAACAACTCAAGTAAGTATTTCAGGTAAGTGATACTTGAGTAAAGTTTTCTATGATATACTGTAAGTGTCTTAAAATTCTTAATAAAATAAATAATAACAAATTGTTTGAACATTAAAACATATAAATTACAGTTTGGTATGACAATTAATTAATTTAACTAACCTTGACATTAAATTTGAGAGAGAGACAAGAATTAGTTGTTTCCTTAATGGTCCTCTTTGTTGTCTGAAGATGCGCTGCAATCACCATGGTAACTCTACTCTCTCAACTGTCACCCAGAGTTCAGAAAATGCAGCTGAACTACACAGTGCAAACTCATCTAATATTTAAGTAATCAAAAATAAAACTTATATATATACATGTAAATAGAAAGTAATGTGTAAAAATAAAAATGAAATATAGTTTGGGTCACAAATTAAATTATTTATATATATGTAGGGTGGTCACATGTATATTTATGAAATTGGTGATTAGGGAATATGAACAATGTTGAGAGAGAGAGAGAGAGAGAGAGAAAGAGAGAGAGAAACATCATACAAGAAAATGTGAGGATAATTTCACACTGCAAAATCATTGAGGGGTCTTGCTTTCACAAGACTGTTAAAAATAAATTAATAATAAAAAGTCCTGGACTAAATCATCAAATACAAGCAAATTAAAGCAACTGCCATTTCAATTAAATGCAAAAATTAAAAAGAAATAAATGCTTTGCACTTAAAACAAAGTAAGATCTGGGGCGACTGAAAAAAACCTGCAGCCCAATAGCCAAATCTTAGTCAAAGTCCAGATTGAGGGTATTTGGAGGATTTGAATTCATAAGTCTATATTTTTGTAGGAGTGTACAGTATGTGGGTATCCCCTGAGAGGCTTAAAAGCATAGCCAGTGCTTGTAATGAAATAACTGTCTGAAATAATCATAATGTAAATATTTGCTTAAACTTTTTAAAAGTCTGGAACACAGTCAACCTGATTGTCTCTCCTTAATAACTCTATCCCTAAATGAATACAAGATTCTCAGAGAACATATTTTGAATGAAATATAATTTAAGTTTCAAATCATGATTATAAGTGAGTATATATGAGTATTCTTGGAACCACACTTCGGATATAAATTTTAGGTCTTTAAAGGTACAGAAAAACAATGTTACTTTAAAAAAATACCGGAACACCGCTCAAAAAAGTGTAGTAATAATGTGTTCTTTCACCTAGAATATGAACCCAAAGGTCTTAAAGGTCCGAATTTCACTTCATTCACTTCGAAATCAGCTCATTATGGTAGGCTAGTTTATTGTGGATTGCCAAGGGCTGCACAAGGTTTTGGGAAAAAAGTGAGGTATTTCATAAAACTTCAGTAAGAGATGTGATGAATGCTTAATCTGGCTGAAGCTGTGATTGCAGCAGTGCTGATAAGTGGCATGAGGCAAATCAGCTGCGAACAGCAGGAGGGTGATAACTCTCCTCCAGATCCAAGATGGCTCCCACGCTAATGCGGAACGAACAGCCAAATCTAAGACGGGCTCCCTGGGAACTGCATGTGCCTCATTTCTACCGACAAGCACACAGGCTTTCATTTTGCTTTTGTTTTGGAGATGAACAGCTTCAGAGTTTCAATTAAAGCTATTATAAAATATATATATATACAGTACAGACCAAAAGTTTTGACACACCTTCTCATTCAAAGAGTTTTCTTTATTTTCATGACTATGAAAATTGTAGATTCACACTGAAGGCATCAAAACTATGAATTAACACATGTGGAATTATATATGGAATTATATACATAACTAAAAAGTGTGAAACAACTGAAAATGTCATATTCTAGGTTCTTCAAAGTAGCCACCTTTTGCTTTGATTACTGCTTTGCACACTCTTGGCATTCTCTTGATGAGCTTCAAGAGGTAGTCACCTGAAATGGTCCTCCAACAGTCTTGAAGGAGTTCCCCGAGAGATGCTTAACACTTGTTGGCCCTTTTGCCTTCAGTCTGCGGTCCAGCTCACCCCTAAACCATCTCGATTGGGTTCAGGTCCGGTGACTGTGGAGGCCAGGTCATCTGGCGCAGCACCCCATCACTCTCCTTCTTGGTCAAATAGACCTTGATGCCTTCAGTGTGACTCTACAATTATCATAGTCATGAATATAAAGAAAACTCTTTGAATGAGAAGGTGTGTCCAAACTTTTGGTCTGTACTGTATATATATATTATTATTATTATTGGTATAATAATAATAATATGAACAATTATGTTTTTAAATGTATTATCATCACAATTAATTAATGTATAACATTGCTAATGTAACAGCAATACAAAACAATTCATGTTTTGTCATGGTAGCAGTTTTGTCATGGTAGCATTAACACTACCCTTAACATTAATTTACACTATTATGGACAAGTAGCAGATTTCTAAACTAATTAATATCAGAATGGGAATATTATATCAAAGTTTGCAACAATTTATTTATTTATTTTTCACAGATGTTGAAACGCAATGTGTTACACCACTTCATGGTCACCCTGACCACTAAAGGCAAAACATTGATTTGTACATCTATGTTTTTTGACAGCTCTACATGGGTTTCACACCACAGCACAAAAACGTGGTGGTTCAGATTCCAGTTAGAGCTCTTGCCATTGCTGTTGTGCCCTAAAGCACAGCACTTCTGCTCTTAGTGTGCAATAAAATGGTTTACCCCTTGCTCTGTCTCTTTCCTTAATCTTTGTATCAAACAAGAGCAGGGTATGAGAGAAAAAAGACTCCTAGAGTCTATGTGTGTAAGCCAAAATCCAAAAATATCCACCATACCTCAATAAATTTGAGCCACAGCTCTCCTATCCCTGTCTAGTGCCTCTGCTCCACCTCCTTACTAGCAAGAACACACATCAAACATCATCTGACAAGCATGCAGCATATACTATTTGGCCAGGTGAAAAATGCTGCTTTTTTCAACTTTTCAAAAGAGAAAAAGTGACAAGCCCAGCATATTTCAATATCAACAACTCACAAAAAGAAGTGAGGTAAATTAACATCAACTTTTTGACGGCACAAAGGAAAAGTCTGGAGATCTGCTGGAGAATCTAGAGTTTCCAAAAACCTTGGTAGTTTCAAATTCTCTCTCTCTCTCTCTCTCTCTCTCTCTCTCTCTCTCTCTCTCTATGTGTGTGTGTGTATATATATATATATATATATATATATATATATATATATATATATATATATATATATATATATATATATATATATATAAATTAGGGCTGTGAATCTTTGGCAAGGCAGCGATTCGATTCGATTACGATTCATAGGTTTTCGATTCGATTCAATAACGATTTTTGCAAATTTAGAACGATTCAATTTGATTCGATTCACAATTAAATTCGATTCGATTATAACGATTCGATTCTGCATTCGTTAAGTGCATTCATGGGATTATTTAAATGCTTCTACTAAATTCTTTAAATGCTTAGTCAGGGGGCAAATTACAGTAGTATTTATGGTTAGAGAACCATAGGTTAGAAAAAAAAAAAAAAAAACTTTTGTCCATTTTTAAATGCTAGTTTAATGATGCGACATGGCATACGTAAAAATTTATGTAAGCCAAGTTTTTAAAAAAGAGCTTAAAGAGTATTATGTATAAGCTAACATTTTGTCACACCAGGGGCGTAGCCATAATTTCAGAAGTGAAAGAAATGTCAAATACAATCATTTTATGTATGTAGCCTATATAATAATAATAATTATTATTATTATATATATATATTTTTTACAAGGAATTATCTTCTTTTTTAATTACTTTTAATTAGCTGTAATAAATCAAATACACTGCTGGACAATAATCAATCATTTGTAATATATATTTTTTTCCTAATGGCAATTTTATGATTGTTTTATATACTAGGCTACATTTAATTAGCAATTATTTAAATTTTCTGCACAGAATAAGGTAGAAAATATACTTTATAGTTTCTGTACTGTAATAAAATGTCAATTAGCACTGCATCATTCATAAATTGTTTGTGGGTTTTTTTTAGTTTCATCAGTTCATTCTGCTTTTATTCAGTTTAGCTGCAGATATAGCCTGGCACGTCTGTGAGAGCGAGATCGCTTCTCTTTCAGTGTGAAAACGTCTTAATCTCTATTTAACTTTTCCTCTCCATCAGCGAATGATTCTGAGAGAAAACGTTTGCTAATGAAACAAACGCTACTTTCATGCATATTATCAGATAAATATCGCGCTCTTATTTCAAGGTCGTTGTTAATGCTGTGGTTAATTTTAAAAGTTTCCTTCGTATATTCGGTTCATCCGCATTGTTTAAAAACATTTATCATTCAATGGATCTGTGCGTATGATTTAGACACTTACATTTCTGCTCCGTCCATGCAATAAATACAGCTCGACGGCTCCGGTAACTCCGTCGGTAAGATGCAGAGAGCCATTGACAAACTACAGAAAAGTAAAACTACTTCACGTTGGCATTACTGGCCATGAGTCCTATAGATCAGTGGTTCCCAAACTTTTCCATTCCACGACCCACCTAGACAAGTGTAATCTATTTCATGACCCACCACAATATTTGAGGAAAAAAAAAGGTTGATATTACTTTAAGCCTAATCTTACTTAAAAGTTTGATGACAGAAATGAAGTATTTAAGAAAAAAAACCTTTTTATTTTAGAGTAGGCCTACACCTGAAAAAAATCACTATTAATATTTAAGTTTTAATTTTTGTTTACAGACTTTAGAATATGTAGTGTCCATAAAAACGTTAAACAGGCTCACTCCAGTGAACTGTAATCTGCGCTGCTGTGTTTTGTTGCAGAAAATGCATTCACGATCCTTCCGTGTGTGTCGGTGAGAACGGAGCACAATCCAACACTTTTTTTAGAAAAAGCATAAGAAGCAAAGCAGAACTATCTAAAACTGTTTGGAGATTAAAATAATTGTGAAATAGGTAAAAAATAATAATAAACATGTGTCTCGTTTTAAATAAACAAAAAAAAAAAAAAACTGGATGACATTAAGTTCAGGCAGAAATTTATTTTAGCAATGGTTAAATTAATGTTCAGCAATATCTTCAAAAGATTTCTGAACTTTGGCAAATTTTTCTCTAAAAAGAGATGATACGTCAAGGAGTATTGCATTATTTTTTTGTGCATTTTGTTATGTGGAAATGTTTAAATCTTGTAGTGTTACAATTAACCCTGCGTTTGTGCACTGCTCACCCTGTACATGTGAAATGCTTTTTACAAACCGTTTCCCGAACGAAAAAAGTGCACAGAGCTCAAACGGACGATAGAAATGAATGAACATGGCCTACCTGAAACCGTTTTCGTAACATTTGTTTTCTGGTGTATGCAATCTCATGCGGAATATAGTGTATTGAAGTGAGCAAGTTTTTCTCTTTTAATAATGCGGACCGATTGAACCTTTTAATGACATTGCTCTGAGACCTTCACTGTTATTACAACTCGTGCGCGCCCGCGCTTCAAAACACGCAAAGCACGCGGACTTAATTGCAATTCGAAAATCACACTAAGGATATTGCAGTCCTTATTAATGTTGGTGGGCTATATCATTGTGACGAGTGGGTTCCCGGTTCCCGCCTCCTCCTTCCCGTGATTGAGAAGTTTTTAATGTGTTAGACTGGTGCCGAAGCCTGGGAGGAAGGAGGGACGCGGTGCCGAAGATCCCTCGGCACTGAGGTGAATCCGCAGTGCCATCGAGCAGGGCGAAGGAGGATGCTCGAGGCGGTGGGCTGGAGTGAGTTGCCGGGGAGACGGACGCTCCTCTTTTGTATCCTTCCGATCTCCTCCGTGGTTCTCGAGACTGGTGAGTCGAGCAGGTGTCGCTCAATTCCAATCACTCCACCGGCCTCGCACCGTTCCCACTCGTCACTTTCGTGCAGCCCTAGACTGAACTGTGTGTGTGTGTGTCATTGAAACGCAAATTTAGCTGCAGCCAAGTGACTTTGTGCGACCCACCTTGTTCCATTCTGTGACCCACAAGTGGGTCGCGACCCACAGTTTGAAAACCCCTGCTATAGATCACACGTCAGCTGCGTCAGAGACAAACGGAGCGCGAGCGCAATCCTGTGACAGTCTCAGGCGGTAAACAGTGGAGCGCGTGAAGGACAGATAAGAGGCACGATTCACGAACACTCTTCAAGGTCTCCATTAATTCGTGCGTGTAGTAATTTAATGTGTATACATTTTGAAAGCATTGAATCGCTATAGAAATCGCGATTCATTCGATTCTTAGCATTTTGAATCGATTGCTGTCCAAGATTGGCGATTCACGATTCAAAAATCATGTTTCAAGATCGATGCATATGGATCGACAGGGTTTGTAATCGATGCATCGAGAAAACGAGTGAATCGTTACACGCCTAATATATATATATATATATATATATATATATATATATATATATATATATATATATATATATATATATATATATAGTTCAGTCATGCTAAAGTAACTGATGATATTCAGAAAGTTAAACGACTTGGCACAACCTGATTGGTTCATGCTGATTGGTTTATGCAACCAATCAGCTTACTGCCTTGCATTTATATGGCTGGCTAGCATTCACTTGAGATTCCTGCAGCGCACTTTCAGAGTTTCTCCGAAACCCTCCACCTTCCCCAGCTCCACCTGTATAGATCTGCTCTGGGTTATTTTACATGCTATTTGTGCAACAGTAGTATGTCTAAAATACTCATGCCATATGCCATATGCAATGGCAGTAATAGGTTTTTGTTCTTGATTGCAGCAGCAGCAATAATTTAAAACTGACCGGTTACAAAAGTTTTCAATGTCAACTTCAAAACATTAATCAGTATAGTGCAACCCACTGTCAGTGGTCTAAGAACTTCTTTGATAAGAACACAAATTGTGAGGTTTCACACGAACATAGTCATGACTTCTCCGTATATCACATGGCAGCGATGCAATTTACAATGTCATAAATACTACTGTAATCTCAGTTGTTAGATAACTGTCATCATGTTAGAAGGGCTTTGGAGAAGTCTCGCTTTAGGGTCTCACTTTTATTGCAAGACTTAATACAGAGCATCACTTTAAGCAACATACAGTATAGAATGCACCTAATGGTAAGAGAGTCGGACTTGTAATCTCAGGTCTGCAGGGATTGTAGGTGGGTGGAATGAATGACCAGAGCTCTCTCCACCCTCAATACAACTACTGAGGTGAGACCCTTGAGCAAGGCACGAACCCCCAACTGCTCCCCGGGTACCGCAGCATTGGCTGCCAACTGCTCCGGTTGTGTGTTCACATTGTGTGTGTTCCTCGCTTCTTGCTGTGTGTGTGTGCTTGGACGGGTGAAATATAAAGCACAAATTTCAAGTGTGGGTCACCATTCTTGGCCACACATCACATCCTTTCTTTTCCAGTGGTCTTTAAAGAAAGTATTATAATGAGCAGGAATAAAAGATCTTTACATTTCCTAATACATCCAGAATATTTCACTTTTTGTCACCAATGAAAGAAACATCACTATGACTCAACTCACAATAGCTGCATCCTCAAATAGAGTGAAAATTGTGATTTACTGTGAATTTAAACCATTCCTGCCTGTGTTTGTGCCTTGGAGGGAAATTGCAGAATGTGTTTACATTTTGTGATAGTTTAATTGGGAGAATAAAAATGCCTTCAGCGAGAATATGAAGTCTGTGTATCACTGCACTTGTTCAGACTACAGGAGCAACAACAGTTATTAAAAAAATAACTAGTAAAATGAGCAGAGTAAAGATAATTAGTAATTAGTCTTGTACTTATCTCTGGGCAACTATTGCGTTGTCTGTATAATTGTGTAACGTGTAACAGATAATGTACAGTAAGCCAGTCATTATCCACATTTTGTCTGGGTCCTGATCACCCTGTCTGAGTTTATTTTGCAATAATGACTCACTGAATATAAATTATCCTGCTTATTTCTTTGCCATCTACCAAATAACTAGCTACGTACAGTATATGGACATAAATATACATTTTAAATACTTGTCTTGGAAACAGAAATGGAAAAAGTTCATTAATATATGCAAAACTATTGGCCTAGTTTCTTGCTTCAGCAGAGGATAAAACTTCTAATTACAGTAATATATGATGTGATATATGATGACTATTTACTATTGAAAGGAATTTGTATATTTCATACCACACACACACACACACATATATATATATACTGTATATATATATATATATAAATAAATAAATATATATATATATATATATATATATGTATATATATATATATATATATATATATATATATATATATATATATATATATATATATATATATATATATATATATATATATATATATTTACATTTCAAAAAACACTGTTTAGTATTTTCTTTTTAAACCATTTGGTTTACGAAGAAAAATCTTGCCAGCAAATCAATCATATATGAATTCAAGCCATTGTGTCAATTAAAACACACACACACACACACACACACACACACCAATTTTCACCCCAGAAACCAGTATAAGAAAAATAAACAAAAGCAAAAGACATGCAACAGATTTAGGATTTTTTTTTCTTAAAACATGATGCAACACCTGACACCAATTTCAACACCGATCCCATTGATCCATTCATGAGCTGCTACCTCCCTAATGTGATTTTATACAGGCTAATGAGCCTGAAAATGACAAAAAAAAGTCATATTTCAATTGTATTGATTGTCTGTGACGTTTGGTTATTCCCAAGCCTTTACAGGAAATTGCAGTTCCATCAAAGGTGGCGAGCCAATTGCATGCATTTTCTAACTGTGAAATAATGGTAAATTCTCACTCATCAGTTCTCATTGCGTAAGTTTCATGAGAAAATGGCTTTTTGTTTTCCATTTCAGGTTCAGGGATTGTGGTCCTCTGCTAGAAGACAGTTAGAGAACAAATGGGCTGTCCATTTGGCAGCCTCTGCCCATGTGAGCTATACCACAATATATCCCTTATGTTTTCAACAGTTTCATCATTGCATGAATAAGATGAATGGGCGTTGACCGAGGGATGGGCCATCTGGATAAAGCTATGGCAGCAGCACTATCGACTGTGCTTTCCAATCACCAGCCCGAGGCTCATTCGTCACAGTTTCTGATGTGGCGACGAGCAGAACCCAGGCGGCTCTATCATACATCATACACTAAGCTTGTTTTTCAAAACTAGAGGTCTAGTGAACGGGAACATTGAGTTGTCTAAGAAATTCCTAGTGTCATTGAAATTCTGTGTTTAAGCAACATACTCGACATCTTACACTGCAGGTAGGTGAAACGATTTGCATTCAAAGCTGCTGTTGTGCATTACATTGATTGTTCATCTGTGCATTCAATTCACTGAATTGAATAGTTAAAAAAACAGAACAGATCTGGAGAAATATAGCATTACATCACTTGCTCACCAATGGATCCTCAGGAGTGAATGAGTGCCGTCAGAAGGAGAGTTCAGTTAAGTTTTTGCGAAGCGAAAAGCTATGTGTTTGTTGTAGATGTTTTTAACTATGAGTCCTCTATCCATCATATTGCTTTCTCCAGTGAAGTTGTCTCATCTGAAGTGAAGAGAAATATGCACCGATCAAGCACTGTTTACAAACAGTCCAAAACCGTTCTAAACAAATATGCTAGTGGGTTTGATGTGAGAGGACAACAGGGGATGAACTTTTTTTTTTTTAACATAATCAACTGCAGAGGATCCACTGGTGAGCAAGTGATTGAGCAAGTGATTGAACAAGTGATGCTAAATTAAGAATCTTGAATGCCCTTTCCTTTTGGTTCATGTAGGAGGCATTTGAGTGAGGCAATTTACTACAAAAACAATTTACTTACATTAGCAAAGATTACTATAGTTTAGCAACAAAAAAAAGTAAAATTTTCACCAGTAATGAAATAACACCCATCAGAGAAAACAAAAGTGTTAGAATTTTTATTTTTAATTTTTCAGTTTTAGAGGATAATCAATAAAGTATCCACTTCAAAAGTCCCAAAGTCTAGCATTACAGAGTCCTACTTCGACCAGTGCTATGTGATATTCATCCCATCTCTGGAGTGAGCCAATAGCAATAAAATAACAAACATTTCTCTGTTTGCCCTTTTATATCTGTAGTTTTTTGGATGGACTTCCGATGGTGCAGATTGAAGGTTTTATGAGGAGTACTGCAATTTAGGTAACGTAGCATATTTGGAAAACAAAAGTATACACAGTGGATTGACAGCCATCTGCTGTTTGTTTCTTTCTATCGTTATTTGCTCACCGATTTCCAAAGCTCCTAAGTTTTTTTCCAAGGTCAACGTGCTAAGACGCAGTGAGCGTTGCAGTGTTCACTCAGTCTTTGCTCATACCCAAAATGTCCCATGTCACTGCTGGTTTGTAAAACAAATTAAATCCCTGTTCACACTTCTAATCTGCTTAATGCCATAGCGAGAGGCCAATACGGGATCCTTCATACAAGTTATGTCTCTGCAAATTTGACATTTGACACAGCTGGTGCTGCAATAGGCTTTCCACTAGAGAGCAGACAGAGCGATGGAGCAGGTGTATATACAGGAATAATGGCTAGGGAGAGAAAACAACAAAACACTACATACTAAATTAAATGTATACTAAGCAATTTTTTTTCTTCATTTTCTTTGTATTTTACTGTAACATGAAAAAGAACTTGCACATTTCATTTACAAAGTAACCAATAATGTGTGTGTTTTTAAGCTATGGAATGAATATTTGGGTCTATTTATATTATGTTATTAAAACAGTGTGCAACAATGGTTAAGCAGAGAGGATGAAATAAATAAGAACATTAGAATATTAAAGAAACTAATTATCTGTTGTTATGGGAGTTGCAAATTAATAAATCTATTAATAAAAGATTTTTAAAAATAATAGACGTTTTTCCAAACTTTATTTTTACTATAGTCACAGAAGCAATTTTACGTAAAAAAAAAAACATATGTTCCTGAAACATAATATTAATTTAATATATAATATATAGGGTTAAAGATATTTAAAGTAGACTTCTTAGCACCAAAATAATGTTATGAAAGAAGGAAAACCAGAGTTTTCCAAGTTTTTCTGCAATGTAAAATATAAAGAAGGTCAAAGAAAATCTGTGGAGTGGAGTGTGCTTTCTAAAATTATTACAATGTATGAAGAAAAGCATTACTATCATCCATCATAACTGGCCACATAACACTAATTATCTCTAAGGTGTGCTTCAGTTGATGAGTGATCAAGAATGTTTTCATCCAAGGAATTACTATTGTTCCCAAAAATGATGGTGTCATTTATCATGGCTTTCACGTCCAATCATTCAGCTTGGAGCCATTTATATATTTTCATTCATTTTATTATTATCCCAGGACTACAAAACATCATTCACACCCAAACTCACACACAATCAGTGTAATTCCTGCACAAACATTTGTGGAAGGGATTACATCAGAAAAGAGGCAGTAGGATGTTCTTGACAACTATCAGCTCAGTAAATTATTTTCAGAGGAGATTCCTCCAAGTTTATTATCTCTGATATGGATGCAGAATCACACGGTGAATGAAAGCTGACAGCACGGAGTGGGGAAAAGAGATCTTGCTCACTCTCTAAATGTTTGCATCAGACTATAAACACCTGCAGGCCAAAATCTGTGACGGGAATTAGTGACTTTTATAATGCAGATTCATTAAAGCATTAGCTCACCCAGAAATGACAGTTCTGTCATTATTTACTCATGTTGTTCCAAACCTGTATGAATTTTGTTTTTTCTGTGGAGCTCAAAAGTATGCAAGTCTATCCTGGTTACTATTTTCAATATCAATAAAAGGGAATGAGGAGAGAAGTTGTCAAACTATAAAATGACAAACACACACACAAATAATAAAATAGACAAAGTAGTATAAAAGTTGTCCACACTCTTGCACTATATTCTAAATAACTGTATGAGAAGCAGAGGCTGAAATGAAGTTATTATTAATGGAAAATCTTAACATCAGTGACTTAGTTCTTTGCACTTGTATGGACGAAGAAACAATTTCTGTGTCATGTACAAATCATTTTTTGAATCTTGTCAATGTTGATGGATCAGCTCATACAGCACGGAAGCACATAGACTTGGAAAAACTAATTTTTTATCATGTTTTGAGGGGTTTTGTTTGAATTTAAAGGCACAGTTTTCATTCACTGTGACAACTATACAGTAGAATCTTCAGAATTTCTCCTTTTCCAAAGAAGAATCTAAATCATATAGATTTTTAATGGCATGAATGTGAGTCAGGTTTCATTTTTGCATAAACTATTCCTTTGATGTTTTGACTTATGAACTTAAAATAATGTGAGGCCGATTTCAGTGACATAACATAATGTTTGAAATGCTCTTCTTGGTGTAAAATCACAGCATTTGATGCAGCACTGTGATTTCTGATTTGATCTTATAACTAGCCAGATTAAAGTCAAGGCCAAACTTGTAAAGCTCAAGGGCAAGCTCTCTTGTCAGAATCCGGTGAGCTCCTCTTTACCACAGAGAAAGCAATTTTACACAGGATGAAGAACTAATCCCAGACAATGCGAGGATTAGAGCAGCAAATGACCTTTATCTCACCACGGAGCAATGAAAGGCCTGCACAGAAATAGTTTAGGTCTTGATCTGGAACCCACCACTAAACTTATCTTGCAATTGGAATATATCGCACTGTTTAACCAAAATCATTTTAAAGGAATAGTTCACCCAAAAAATGGCCATTGACAGGAAGGAATGATGTCTAAAACCCTGGCACCCTTTCTCCACCCTAAAAAGCCACATTCCTAATTAGTCAAGTCATAATTGCATGCCTGAATTGTGAATGCAGAGCACAGAGTTCATTTCCATCCAGGGTTTAAGGAGTCTCAAGGCATAAAAAACTTCAATAAAGCCAACATTCTGGCTGAGGAACGCTAAAAAGGCAAACCAAGACACCAACAGTTGATGTAAAGAGAATGTTAATCTAAAGAGGGAGGTCACTGGGTTCTCATATTGGCTTATTATCCTTCAGCTTATTTTTCTTTTAAGTGATTGTGCTATTGAAACACTATTGGAAACTATAATCGAAAAGCAGAAAATACTAATTTCTCCCCATCCACAAGGCCCTTAGAAAAACAAGTGCCAGATGAACAAGGCAGCATAAATCTTTGACATTTCAGAGATGTTTTGAAAAGCTTTTAAGAACGAGCTTTGAAGGACCTTCAGTCTCAAGGGATTCCTTAATGAATACCTTTTGATGGCACAACTGCCCTCAAAAGAAAATGACTTTTCTTGGGTTAAGGAAAACTAATATCAATCATATAACCAAGTATGGTAGACATAATTAAGATGTACTTATTTTGAAACATATTCATTCTGTGTGTTTAAGGACTTACGATATCTTTTCATGTGACCTTGCAGACATATTGTCAAATAGGAAAGAGTTATTAAGATCCAGAGAACTGGACAGAGACATTGACTTAAACATTAACCTGAATGATTAAATAATGTTTTTGAAATCAAAATGGCTCCAATTTATATCTCGTTTATCCAACCCAATGCCATTTTTCAATCAATCAATTCTAGCCTACATCTAATATCTTTCATACAAAATGTATCATATTGCATAAGCAAAATGAATAGCAAACTTAAGGCCTAAAAAATTCTACTAAACATTTAAATGTGCTATTACAGGAAATGTTGGTTGCGTAATGTTCTGCGCTGACTAAAGATCACAGACGTATTGTTAAAAGCTTGACTTTGTTGGAAGCTTTTACGTTGATCTTTTCCCTCTGGTTTTGAAGGCAAGGTCAGGATCCAATTTTCCCCAGAATGTCATGTTTCAGTAGAGCAACTGAGCAGACCATATCTATACCTTCCTTTATTCTCTGTCATTCCCAAAGAGAAAGACAGCTCCTGTCTGTACCAATTAGGGCTATCTGGGCAAGGCCATCTCATCTTTGAGATGCAAATATGAAAAGAATACCAGAGAGAAGTGATGTCTATTGCCGCAGAACTTCCTAATGTATAATTAGGGTGAGCATAGGTCTAACTCTGAACAGAAAAAATATCAATTTCATTTTCAGCCACACAGACCCAGTTATGAGAAATGACTGAACTTCCTTTTCACATTTTTTTTTCTTACTCCCCATCCAAAAGTCATGCATTTAATTGTTTGTTGGGAATCAATAACCAAGTCATAGGTGTTGTAGAAAATCAGTAAAAGTGAATGCAGTAGGAAAGCTCCATGACAAGTTAAAATGGACATAACAACAACATGATACATCAAAATAATAATAGGATCAGTTTGTAAAAAAAAATTGTAAAAAAAATAAAAATAAAGAAAGATAAGAAATATGGTTTAAAGGATTAGTTCACCCCAAAATTACAATGTGTTGAAAATGTACTTACCCTCAGGCCATTTAAGATGCACATTAGATGAGTTTCTTCATCAAAACAGGTTTGTAGATACAGTATTACATCATTTGCTCACAAGTGACTCCTCTGCAGTGAATGGGTGCCATCAGAAAGAGACAGCTGATAAAAAACATTATTGTATTTTGGGCAGAAGCAACAGTTAATACTTCTTAATTAGACAGATAGACCGGAATAGTGTTGAATGCGTGTGGATTATTATGATGTTTTTATCAGCTGATTGGACCCTCATTCTGACTGCGCACCCATACTGCAGAGGATCAATTACAAGTGATGTAATGATACATTTCTCTGAATCTGTTTCGATGAGATCACAAACTCATCTACATCTCAAATGGCATGAAGGGGAGTACATTTGTGGGTGAACTATTCCTTTAATGTTGCACACTTAGAATAGAATATCACAATGATGTTGTATTTTCAAAGCGAACCTATAAGTGCGTATTCCAATACACCAAGTATAAACCAGGACGTAACATAAGGCTAATATGATTGATTTACCTAAATACCACAGATGCTGTCTACAGAGATTAACCTGAATTGAACTCATTTAAATAGAATAGAAAAAATCCTTTAAATTTAGCAACTGCTAAATACAGCACAAACATGTCGGCTTCAATGCAGCTGGGAAAACAGATGAGAAAACAAACAAGCAAAACCATTTCCATTCAAACCAGTGTCAATATGTTAAAGTTACTTTGCATTTACACTACTTAATCTGTGCTTTCAATGCAGATGTTTGCTCCCTGTAATCTTAATCAGAAGTCAAGCCATTTACACAGTAAACAGGTGTGAGAGGTAGAAATGTTGCGGGGTGCCATGGAGTCACATCTCGCATAATCAAATCTCATTAGAGACGTGTATGGAATCCTACTGCGAGTCATGCAAATAAGAATGATTAATATTTAGCTATTTGTTGAGGAAATAATAAGGATGGTAAACACAATCATTCTAGAGTCAAGCATCAAACCACACACAAAATGAGCTTTGCCTGAGTGTCTTATGTGTGTAGAGAGTGAGTTCGTGATTGAAATCAGGATCTGCCTGCTATGTTTTTCATCAGCTTGTTTATAGAAGACCTTGGTTTTAAAAGCTTTACATTTTGAGACAATATTATTTACTACATGAAATATAGCTATTGTATGGCATATTAAAGAAGTGGCTGAGATCATTTATGTAAACTCTCTATTTGCAGTGGTAATGGCTATAAGCTCATTTCTCTGTTAGCAGTTTAGAAAATGATGACCAATTCTTCTGCTTTACATGCTGACTGTAACTTAACAACCAGTTACAGTCGGCACTGTGATTTCATTCAGAATACTTTGGAGGAGAAAGAAGTATAAATTCTGCTGCCTTCATGCCAATATTTTTTTTAAATATTGCAACAATCATCTCTACAGATTCTCAAACAAATGTGCCTGGGTATTTAAAATTAATAAATAAATAAACTGAAATTTTCCACTGAAGAAAAAAATAAATAAAATAAAATACTAATGCTTGATAAAAATTATATATTATTTCTTTAAAACTGTAGTTAAAAATATTTATTTAAAAATTAGATTTCATTATTAAATATGATACAATTTAAATAAATATTTATTATGTTGCTTGTCAAAACTGTGTTAAGGTCGGTACATTTTTATTTGAAATACTTGAAATGGGAAGGTTATATTCAAATTTCAAATAGAATTAAAGCTGCAAGCAGCGATGAACTGGCCCTTGCACCCGGGCTCACCACCAATCGGTGCCCATAGGAGGAACAGTGAACTTTGGGCCATATGCTTATAAAATAGTAAATATTTGTGCCACATTTCCTGCTGCCAACAGGTGGCGCTATGATTACTACTGAATATCGGCATGTTAATGTCTTCAGGCCAGGACTCTTACCAAACTTGCAAAGTTTCGGGCAGATCAGACATCCCATGTTTAAGTTAGTATAAAATAAGTAATTTCCTGTTGCCAGCAGGTGCCTCTAAACTTATAGTTGAATATTGGCCTTTAGTTGTGTTCAGGCCAGGACTCTTATAAAACATGTGAAGTTTGGGTCAGACTGGGAATGCTGAGTATGCATGAGTTACAACAACTTCATGTTTCTTAGTATTAATAGCATCCTTTAGCACATAGTAAGTGTTGCTAGCTTTTTTTAGAATATTTCTCGCATGATTAGCACACAATGGAATATTTTAATGTGTTACAAATAGTGCATAAAAGTGTTAAACATGACACTTCCTGTTGCCAGCAGGTGGCGCTATGACTATAAATGAATACAGGCATGTTTATGTATTAAGGACAGGACCTTTGTCAAACGTGTGAAGTTTGGGGCAGATCGGACATTGCTTGCCTGAGTTACTGCAACTTCCCTTTTCACTGCATTAGTAGCATGCTTTAGCACTTAGTTAACTGTTGCTAGCATGTTTTAGTATGCTTCTTGAATGTTGCCAGCCTATTTAACCATTTTTGACACTTTTAAATTTTTTCCTAGGAGTCCATAAATGTTAACCTTGTCACTTCCTGTTACCAGCAGGTGGCTCAATGACTATAACTGAATTTGGTCATGGGTGTTTGTTTAGAACAAAATACCTATCACATGTGTGAAGTTTGGGTAAGATCGGACATTGCTTGCCTGAGTTACAGCAGCTTCCTTTTTCATTGCATTAGTAGCATGCTTTAGCCCTTAGCTAAGTGATGCTAGCATGTTTTAGTATGCTTCTAGAATGTTGCATTTTTTGCAAGGAGTCCATAAGAGTGTTAGACATGCCACTTCCTGTTGCCATTAGGTGGCGCTATGACTATAACCGAATACGGGCATGTTGATGTGTTCAGTACAGTACTTTTGTCAAACCTGTGAAATTTGGGGCAGATCAGATGTTGTTAGCCTGAGTTAGAGCAACTTCCTTATTCAATGCAATAGTTGCATGCTTTAATGCCGTGTTCACACCAAACGCGAATAGAGCGTCAAATTCGCGTCTACCACATCTAGATTGCTGCTTGAACATTTTGAGATCATTCGCTTCATTCGCGCGTGAAATTAACTTCACAACAGACGCAAATTCGAGTCATGGGGGGGCTTCTGCCAGCTGAGTTCACTCAGCATTTTCAACCGCCATTTTATTCGGATAATTTTCAAAATATTACTGTTATCGTGTCATGAAATGTAGTTTTAAAAGTATTTCAGGCGAGAATGTAGTTGTTTTAAACTCACATATGCGGTTTATTTATAAAGACAGTGTCTATTTAAAGAAATGTGTTTCGCAGATTTCGGAGATGTGCTCCATGCGATCACGCTCATTTCGAATCAATTCGCGTATCGCGCGAAAGGCTCAATTCGCATAAACGCGCCTGCGCATTGACTTAACATTGAAATCATTCGCACCAGACGCTCTATTCGCGTTTGGTGTGAACACAGCATAACACTTAGCTAAGTGTTGCTAGCATGTTTTATTATGCTTCTAGAATTTTGCCAGCCTATTTAACACTTTTTGACACTTTTTAATTTGTCCCTAGGAGTCCATAACAGTGTTAACCTTGTCACTTCCTGTTACCAGCAGGTGGTGCTATGACTATAACTGAATTTGGTCATGGGTGTTTGTTTGGAAAAGAACACCTATCACACAAGTGAAGTTTGGGGAAGATCGGATATTGCTTGCCTGAGTTACAGCAACTTCCTTTTTCACTACATTAGTAGCATGCTTTAGCACTTCGCTAAGTGCTGCTAGTATGTATTAGTATGTATCTAGTATGTTGCCAGCCTATTTAACACTTGTTTACACTTTTTAATATGTTCCTAGGAGTAAATGAATTTGGTCATGGGTGTTTGTTCATGACAGAACACCTATCACATGTGTGAAGTTTGGGGAAGATCGGACATTGCTTGTCTGAGTTACAGCAACTTCTTGTTTCATGGCGAAACATCAAATTTTGTCAGGCCGCAATGGACATACCCCTTGACGAAAACTCAAAACCTTCGCAATTTAACATCACTAAGGTCTTATGATGATGCCCCTCAAATTTGAAGACAATCCGATTAAAACTGTAGGAGGAGGAGTCAAAGTACGACGCATGGAAATGGCAAAAACTGCACAAAAATCGTATAGGAAATTCAAAATAACTTACTTCCTGTTGTGTTTTGGATTTTGTACCAAGAGACTTTTTTGTAGATAATGGTGTGCTTACATGTGTGTACCTATTTTCATGCATGTACGTGCATGCTATGTGAAACACTCCGTTGAATTATAACAGGTGGTGCTATCGAGCCATTTTGCCACACCCACTTCTGGAACCTATATCAGATGTACATTTTCGCCAGTCCTGATGCATGTGCAAAGTTTCGTGAGTTTTTGAGCATGTTTAGGCCCTCAAAAATGCGATTTATTTCGGAGAAGAAGAAGAAGAAGAAGAAGAAACGGAGCAATTCCAATAGGGTCCTCGCACTGCAGTGCTCGGGCCCTAATAACTCCAAGAAATCTTCAGTATATTCAAACTTTTTTAAAATACTTATGACATGTTTAAAGACAATTCATTCAGATAAAGTATATAAAAAGTCTAGTAATCAACAAGGATTACTTTTTTAAGAACTTGTCACACTTGCAACCTTTTTTTTTTAATTGACAGTAAAACATTCAAAACTGTTTCCTCACCATTGCAAAGCAGGGAATACTATTAAACTGAAGAAGCAGATCAAAGTCATCCATAATCCACTGGCTGATCTTACTGCCTGTAATAATAATAAAAATAAAACATGAAATCAATAAGAAAGCCAATGTCTCTAAAATGTATCATTCATATTCTGCACTGACCTCCTCATACCTTGGATTATATCCATCATTGCAAATATAAACAAATTCAATACTCTATCAGTTGTTACTCTGTTTAGAGTCACAATTCATCATTGCTCTTGACGTTATTACCAAGTCTCCCAGCCATATCCTCTGTATTGTCCCTCACGGAGCATCTCTGCCATGGCAATTAAATCCGTCTTGCTGCTGTGGCAGAATCTGCGTTCGAGCAAAGACACCTGATGTACAGTTGATAGTGAAGGCTCAGCAGTAAAGAGAGGATAAAGGGACTCCAGATCAAGCGTAAAATTACAGATGGTGGCCCTGAAATACATCAAGAGATGGTAAATGACTGTCTTTCTGCACTCGACCTGCGTCATACTTCATTACCTTATCAATGAAATGTGCCTCAAACATTGAAAGAAGGCAATATTTCTTATTTGATTCTGATAACAAGCAAGCCTGCTCATTATTTTGCTGAAAAACAAGCTCTTTACACTGTAGTTTTTGTTTACAAATTAACTTTAAGCTTGATCAGGTCTATAGTTATATATATATGCAAATAAATAAAGGTTCTTTATTTGAATCTAGATTGAAAATGTTTTATTTTACTATTATTTTTAATTTTTTTGCAGTGAACAAACCAAGTTATTTATCTGTCACCCACTTACACTGTATCTACACTGGAAGCAACCAGTTACAAGTTCTATAGTAACAAACAGACTGTGTACATCACATTTAACATTTAAGTGACAGAAGCCTTCTTGTTCACTGTGTCAGACACGAGAGCTTTGAAACTCCCTGTTTCCCTTTTAAGATGCCATTCCTGAATGTTATTATGGCTGCAGCTCATGAATGGGAAACATTTGACTTAATTTGCCACATTATGTTTAGCTCCTGAGACTACGCAAGGCAATGTGTTCACTTAGAGCCGTGTATGAAAAATGAAAAAATGTCACAAAGCTAATGTGCCCGGACGTGAAGCTAAAGCTCAGCCAGGTAACTTTTACACCTTGCCTTTGAAACCTGTAGGTAGAGGAATCACAGCTTACAAGATCTGTCCATCATAAAGAGGGATCAAAGAGAGCCCAATGTGATACACGGTGAGGAATTTCGATTGCTCTTCTGCTGAGAATCCTGAAAAAAAGTGGATCAGCAGCACAGTTTGTAAGTATATGTTTGAATGGTTATGCACTGTTTTCTACTCAGACAGGTAATATTTTTTGCATTGTCATTTTGACATTGACATTTTTGCCTCGAGCTGACAGGTGACGTGGAAGTTTTTTTTTTTTTCTTGTCCCATGCTGACTGTTTAGCTAATGCTGCAATGCAGATCTATATAAACACACTTTAGGCATTGGCAGGATCTTGACAGCACTAGGCTATAGTGAAATTACCCTAAGGATTCCCCTCAGGAGTTTGGTATGTGGAAATACATAGACTAGATTGTGTACCTATAATGGGATGTTTTAATAACTGACAAAAAAGTTGATCACAGTTACTTCTTTTGAATAATAATTTATGAAAGAATAAAATATGAAGAATAAAAACCTCAGGCTAAGGTCACATAGTCTATATAAAAAAGTCAATAAACAAAGTTTTCTATTTCCACAATAACAGTGAATAACATTTGTAACCCCAGTGACATACTTAAAATAATATCAGGAATGTCACCACTGACACAATGAGTATATTCACTAATACTTTTTGGGGGATTTTTCATATTTTTCATATGTGTGTGTGTGTGTGTGTGTGTGTGTGTCTGTATATATATATATATATATATATATATATATATATATATATATATATATATATATATATTATTATTATGTATTATGTATATATATAGTTATTATGGCTGCAGATCATGAATGGGAAACATTCGACTTAATTTGCCACATTATGTTTAGCTCCTGAGACTACGCAAGGCAATGTGTGTGTGTGTATATATATATATATATATATATAAACAATCACATACATAAATGTATATATTTCATATATACACACTGGAAAACATTTCACTAATAATTAGCCTATGTTTAATTCACAACATGTACATGAGCACAAAAATGTTTTCTTACCCTGGTTTTAATGAATTTAAATTCTAAATGAGTTTGCTCTAAATTAATAATTTGCATAAAACACCCAATCTTCACTTTTTTTTGTCTTTCATCACTCTCAGCAAACATGTGATGCTTATTAAATCTGTTTTCTTGCCTGAGATCCTCAATGACAAGTTCTATCCTAAAAAAAACTAACTGTAACAAATTATAGACCTCTGATTAGGCAGCTACTCATATTCTTAAATATGTTCATCTTAACATATCTATGAGCCCAAACAGAGTATGTGATGTTTACATACATTTGATCTCAGAATTGATTTGAATTTTATTTTTATTTGTTTATTTTTTTAATAAATTGCAGTACGAAAGTATGATTTTAGTGTGATTGATGAATCATGATGTGTTTGTGAAAATGTTCATACAAAGATCTCACACAAACATTCATGCACACACACAGCCAGTGAGGGAGACCCATTGTTCTTTGATAAAATAAGTCCAACTGGTGTGCAAGTTCATTTGTCAAATCTGAATGAACTTTCTAATGTTTTTGATTTAACTTAAAATATTAGATTTCAATTTCTATTTGACTTCAACAATGTGAATCCTTATAAAATAGCAAGGCAAGAAATTAAGTAAAAAAAAAAAAATTCTCTGTAATATCGTAGCTGACACAAGAGCTAAACATGAGTTTTCGTATTTTTAATTCTTTAGTCTCAGAAACATTATCCACTTCTAGTTTTAAAGACATTTCAAATATATTTGACCATGATTTAACCATGTATGCTCACTTTAAAAATACACATCTAGTTTTCAGTTGTCGTCGATGAAGAAACATGATTTTTGCCCCCATAATGGTGCAGTTACAGCACCTGCCAGCAGGGGATAATTGCCAAAGCTAACCAGTCAAACCCTAACCCCTGATGCTCACAGCACATTCTCAAATGTTACTTGTCGGAGGTTCTGTGGGCAGACAGTGTGTGAAGGCATCCAGTTAGATAATCTGGCGTAATTACATTCTATTTTCCCAGCAATTTTCTCTACATTGGCTTTGTCGCATCTAATAGCGTCATTTCACCATGAAGGTCAGATGCGGGATTTCCAACCTGTGAAGCATTATGCCAGACATAATGAAGCTGAAATGTATGTTTCTGCGACACTGGCTTACTGACTTCATGTTACATATAGTAAATAGAATTTCAGGAATTCAGGTGTAATTATCTCTGCAGTGGCAGGCTTGAACCCTATACAGAGTTGCATATAGTGCGGTATAAAACATTACGAACAAATAATTTCTCAATTGATAACACAATACACTGTGGTGCAGTGTGATGCAAGTAACATGCAAAACTCAGTGCTTAAATATACAGTATGTGCAAGTATATGCTTATATGACTTAAAGGCAGGGTAAGTGATTTTATTCAAAAAAAAAATGTATTATGCTGGTTGAAGGTCTCTTCACATCCCGATAGCAAACTCTAAAACCCGGTTCAGACTACACAATTTTTTATCACTGTGCAACTGTGCAAAATCTTGTCATGTTGTGAACAAGAAATATGTCAGAAGACATTTTTCTACCCTGAACATTCTTCACTTGCCGTTTTTAACAACGTGTGTGCTCTGTCATCGATAGTACTGTACTAGAGAGTTGTTTACATGAGGTACAAACAATGGGTAGCAAACAGCATGTTCTGCCCTGTCTTTTCATCAGAAAAGCTTAAAAAGAAAGAAAACTGGATTGCATCAAGAGGACTGTCAAAGAGAAATGAGGTAAAATCGTTTTTAATTGACCTTTTTCACTCTGTCACAGTAATCATAAATGCCGGAGTATTATTGCCATAGCTCCACAAACATTTTCTCCATTGTAAAATTACAACTAGCACCAACACATTGTCTCTCCTTCGTTTCGGCATGTTTGAAAGCATGTACTGTACAAAGGCGCTTCTGTGCTGCTATTGGCCTGTGTTATAGCTGTGATGGAACTTTTCATGGATAATGGAAAAATAAATAAACATGCTACACTTTCTGTGTTGATGTCAACAAGCGTTGCAGGCATAAGTTGTCATGTCCTATGACACACTACATGATATGAAACGATTGAATCTTGAATCCCAATGACCATTGTTGTTTATGAACACCATGCATCAAGCAAACCATGCCAAAATCAAGGTTAAATCATATACCTGTAGTCTGAACAGGGTTTAACTTAAGGGGTCTAAATTTATTTATATTTATATCTGTGGTAGGCGTAGGAGGGCCATAAAATGTTCGACAAATCAAAACGTTCGTTCCGAACATTACAATAGGCTGCCCTGCCTGCCTGTCAAATATGTATTTGCCTTACTCTGTGCACCCTGTTTGTGCAGACATTATATGTCATCAGCGAGTTCCAGCACGAATGAAAAGCACTATTATTTTAATATTATGTGCTTTGTATTGTAATGTTATCTCACCAGTGAATGAGACATGAGGCAATCATTCCATTCAATCCTTGCACGTGCAACATAAGCTTTGTAAAGGTGTAAATCACATTTCAAGCGTAAGAACAAATTATTTGCAGCATTTTACTGTTTCTCGCAAGTGTAATTCAAGTATTGTGAAACTGCAGCTTCATGCTAACGTAAAATAAATATGATCTGCATTCTTCTGACTTTCATTTTTCCACGCTTACACTTTAGGCACGTTGTTTACGCTAAAATACGGTCAAAAGTACTGCAATCCTGTGTTGCTAAGTGATTAGCAACCAAAAACAACATTTTAAAAAACTGCAAAGCTGATTGACTGCATAGAACCAATCTGTTTAATAGGCCTACTCTAAAACTTTTTTATTGCGTTTAATATCCCAAAGTAATGAATGAACCGATTTATAGGAATTAATATTACTGACTCGCTAGAATCAATCGAACTTAGCAGCACTAGTACATACAAAGATGTACAAAGATTGAAGCATGTGACCTGATATCTCCATCTTTGCTTCAAGGGTGCTCAATTTGTCTAGACTCTAGAGGAAATCACCTGAGCTGTTAATTCCATGTGACTGATCAACGTGATCTCATGAGAATACGTGTGTATTTTTACGTTAAATGTGGTTCTACCACACGTACATTTACTTACGTTTTCATGCACATAAAAACGTACAACTTAGACGTATTTATAGCAGTAAAACGTACAAATACGTATGTGTTAGCAGCTAAAAAAACGTAAATAATCTAACGTAAAGTGTGAATTTATATGAATTCCCATGTATTAATATTAAAATCGTGGCTTTAATGATTTAAATCTGTTGTATTTAATTGTCATATCAATAAATGTTTTTATTGAATTTATTGAAAGCAGTTTACTCATCTACTTAATAGGAAATAACATTTCTGTGCATGCTGCAAACCATAGATACACAAAAGCACAGCATAAAATTACAAATCACATCCATTTTATTTGTTTGCTGTACTCCATATCTTTAGAATCCAGATGTTTGCAAGGAACATATCCATATCAATCGATCTTCATCTTCATTCTCAGCAACAGCGTCCGTCACAGTCAAAGCCTGCGCTCGTTATGATTCGAATTTGAATATAGCGCCAGTGCGCCACAGGAACGTTACGACATGGTTTACGGCACTAATATCGAACTCTCATTGGTTCTCACATAATTCGTCACAGATTGCGACATGTCGTGTTTCAGTTGATTATTTGAAATCAGTACTGCCATAGACATGTATAGAAAGGCTAGATAGCTTACCGGCGCTGAGAGCCAATGGGACCCGACGACGTCACACGGCGGCCATCTTAGGACAGGACCGCTCGTCCAGTTATAACATTAAAGTCTATTGTGCATGTAGTGCTGAAATAACTATATTTTGCTCAATTTTCAACCGATTTTCAAACGGCTTGGTGTGTCATAAACTTCAGGGATGCGGCTATTTAACTGCATACTTGTAAAAAATTATAGCCACGGAGTTTATTAAGAAAATAGTATTAATAACGTTAATAAGGTTTGTAATAAACCAAACCGTTTGTAAATCCGTCAAGAATTCAGCAAGTTACGAGCATTTTAGTTGGCGTATGTCACTCACCTTCCGTCCACAGCAGCAGGGAGCAGCAGCGCAGTCTCCTGACCTAAGATGGCCGCCAAGTGACGACACAGCTGACTCCGCCTTGAGCCATCTAGCCTTTCTATACATGTCTATGAGTACTGCTACTGCGCCAGTGCGCCTTCACGGAGAGAAGACAGATTCATAATTTCACGGATTAATAAATTAAATTCTGCTCTGTACCCTATAAAAACTATTACCTCCAGAGAGGACTGCGACTGGAACTCATTATCATTTGAACTACTTTTGGTACCACTTTTGATATTTTTTCGCAAAAAATAAATGATTAACATTATGTTTGTTTGTCTGTTATTTGTTTATTTATAACATTAACGTTATGTAGTTTTAAGAAATGGTTATGGGTAGGTTTAGGGGTAACTTAGGTGTAAGATTAACGTTAGTGGCTCAAAATAACGTTTTAATGTTATATTTTTACTAAAATTGTGTTTTATTATGTTTTATTCTTTTAACATTCTGTATAAAAGGGGTAGGTTTAGGTTCGGGTGAGGTATAGGGATCTTACATTTATCAAAAAAAAATTATAAAAAGGGAAAATATACATAAATATTTAAAAAAGTAATCTGATACGCATTGAAAAGCAGCTTCATAAGTAAATTTCTATGGATAACTGACTGGTCAGAGAACACGTTCTATCTGTACGTATTTGAGGTTGTTTTTACGTAAATTTCGATACGTATCGAACCTGTAATTACGTCCAGATAATACGTAAATGACACCGTAAATACGTAAAGGCACATACGTATTGGACAGTTTTAATTTACGTCTAAATATGTACGTTTTGATTGTGAGATCAGGCTGGACTGATTACTCTATATTACAATTGCTTGCAGCATACAGGGGAAAACACAAGTCTATTTCACGCTGTTATAAGAGCCCCCAAAAACCGGTCACTGGTGTAACATCTTCTGTAATATAATGATTTTCTGATTTATATTCTGAAAAATATATATTTCCAAAATGCCATATGCTGTGAAAGGAGAACCTGCTTTTTGCCACTTATGGGGCCATTCACACAGAATGCTTTGCACAGAAAGCTCCTAATGTTGTAGCCATGGCTCTATGATTCTAAACACAGCCAAAGCCTTAGTTTATGGTTATAAAAATAAAACCTAAAAAGACCAACTGCACATTACCGTTAGCCAGGCATTCTTGGGTACAAGTAAGTACATCCCTAAGGTCTGGGAAAGTTTGTGTGTGGTAAGTGTGGCAGTAATGAGATTTTCAAGTAAAAAAACAAAACAAAACCAAAACTCTTTATACCACAGACATTCTCTACATTTTTTTTTCATTGAGATCACCTGCTTTAGAATTAGCATAAGTATTTCCCTACATTTTTGATGCCTGAAAATATTGCCTCCATAAGCAGCTCACAAAATTTTAGAGCAGAGCTATTTATTGCTGGTGCTATGGACTTCATACAGAACTTGAAAAGCCTAAAAATTGCTTTGAATTTTTGATAGCTTGTTTCTTCAGAGCTCAATAATAACATTGAAACTTATGAAAATTATGAAACGCATTTAGGACGAATTTAAATGATACTTTTGCTACAGTTTTTGCTTGGACATGTTAAACATCTAATACATTTGGGTAATAAAATTTTATTTTAATTTTGCAACTTATAAAGCATTAAAACATGTTTTAATTTACATATTAAATTAGTGTAGGAAATGGCTAATGCGAATTATATAATCGAATTTTCATTTCGTACTAAATTTTGCACATATGTATGGGATATTTTTAATAACGAAATACATCGAACATACATAGAACATTCATGAACCCTTAATACTTTGACTGGGCACACACATTAATTGCAGGAATTAAGCAGTGTTGTCGCAGGCAGTAGTGGTCTCTAAATTCCTCCTTTGCTTCTTTGAAGTGGTGGGGAGAGGGGATCTGATTTATTGTTCAATAAAGCCAAGACCTGTTTTGCTCAATTAGCTCCATTTATCCCAGTAATGGTATTTTACTGAGTCTGCCCTTCCCGTTCCATCAAGGCAGCGAGGTATGCATATGGCATCAGAGTCTGACTACATTTCATTCAATTTCCCCTGAGAATCAACAAGGAGAAAATATTGGAATGATGTGGCTATATATGCTGTTTTTTGAAGGCAGTGTAATGAAATAATTTGCTAGTCTTGTTGTCAAGATATTTATCAAATAAAAACAGGTGTTTATTCGTATGCCATGCACCATAGCAGAAACGGATTCATCATTAGGCACTGGTCGGATTAATCAAGTTTACTTATACAACCAACATAATCTTCCATAACATCAGGACTTTTAATCAGCTGCCTATCAAAGTAATAATTAAAAATAATTATATTCAGGTAGCATGGTAACTTGTTTATGTCGACACACAATCAGAAATAATCATAATCACACTGATTGGCCTTATAAGTGACTGTAATGAACCGGTTTATAAAAAAAAGGAGATAGAACATCTGGTGTCCTGGTGCAGATTAATGCTATGAAGTCTGTAGAGATGATCGCACATTTCAGAAGATCTCCAGAGCTTCTCAATCTGATGGTCTCAATAAACAAAACTGTCGCCACATCTAGAATTTAAGGTTCCTTGGAGGCATCATTTCTAAACACCTCGAATGGAAAAGCAACATTGTCTTCAGAACTAAAAAGGTTGTATTCCCTGAGACTTCCCAAGAAGTTCAACCTGCCTCAGGCGGTTCTACAGTTCTCTTTAGTCTAACACTGCCACTGTTGAATCAATTCTGACCTCACCATAAGCGCCTGGCCATGTGTTCTGAAACAAATCTTTGGCTGCAATCTGGCCCCTTCTTCCAGAATATATACAAACCAAGATCTTCGAACATCAGCAACATCAGTATACTTGTATGTAAAGATGCAGTCAAACTTAAAATGCGGTCACATTAGCCAAGGCCCATTGCTTGTTGTCAGTAGTGTAATAATGCATGAAGCACATCTAACACAGAAGTAACTAAGAAGTTTCATGCTATGAAGAAGTTGTCAGATTGCACTGGGGTTCAAGTTAGACATGTGCCACACTGACCAACGAAAACTGTGAGAATTTGCTCTATGCATCACTACACTATTGACATTTTAACTTTTTTAAGCCAAATTTTACTGAAATATCTCGATTTGACCGTACCTTAATTGGTCAGTAATGGCATTCTGAAATTTTTAAATATTGGTTGTGATTCATCCAACTGAATTCATTATTTATCCACTAAAACCACAGCTACTTTCATGTCTCGCACATTAAAGTGCGGTCACATTAGCATGTCAACAGCATGGCAAAGAAGGAAAAACACACACACAGAAGTCACTTTCAAACTTTCAAACCAACACTCACTCTTAGTGTTGGGTGTAATGCATTACAAGTAACATGAGTTAAGTAATCAGATTACTTTTAAAAGTAACGCATTGCTTTCAAATTTACAATAAAATAATATTTTTTATAACTTTTTCAAAAAGTAAAGCAAGTTACTTGTTTTCCCATTTATTCATGACACCTCTCCTGTCCTGTGAGAGAAATTGGGAGTGAGGTGCAGAGGCACTTCCTTCAGGTTGAGGCATATTAATTTCACTTTTGCTGAGAAAGGCCTTTTCAGTTGCCAAAAAGAAAAAAAAAATACTTTTAAAAGTAACTTTCCCCAACATCGTTGGGAAAGCTGTTGCCATGTTGTGCCTCAGTTATAGAGTGTAACAATGACCTCAGAGGACTTCAGTATTAGTCCCAATATTGTATGTGTTTTGTACACTGTAACTGAATATCTTTTCTTATAGGATTATTTAACTCAAATATTTCATGTCTGTATTGATTTAGTGTAAATTCAGTATAAGTGTAACTTACTTGACCTTTAAACCTTTTGATTTATGAATTCTCAAATTTTTATATGTACTTAAAGTCACCTGAAAAAGTATCCATATAAATACTACTATGCCAGCTAAACATGCTTCAATGATACTGTAAATAATACAGAACTTTTAGCCATATTCATCATTAATTTGAAGCTTACGCTCTCATTTTAGGTATCACATTTTAAAGCAAAAAAAATATGCATTGCTAAGCTCCAGCAAGTAATGAAGACAGAGACTGCAGAAAATCCAATCAATACATTGTCTCTGTGAGCACTGTGCTGCAGTCCCATCTTCACTTGAGGTCTGTCTCTAGCTACATACGAAAAACAGAAATTAATTAAATACACAAATATTTCACATTTTCTCTGGGTCAGGCTGCGGTCTAGCCTCCTAATTATAAAAACGAGATGGCTGTTGATTGGATGCTGCAGAAGCTTCATCTAATGTCTTCTATGAAATGCAAACCCTCATTACAGAAAATGTAGGCATCGCATGTGTTTCAGTTCCCAAAAGCGAAATAAATGCTTACAGGGGACAGAGCAATTATAATTCTGTTTACATATTTGAAAGATAGCAGTAATGGAATTCAGCTCACATAGAAAATGTGAGAATTTGGGGAGTGTGAAATGTGAAGTTGTGAATTATAGAGATACTGTATAAAGAGATGCAGATAGCTTGTGTACTGTTAAGCCAGTGCATACGTCTCAAGCCAAGGGTTAGATAAAGAAACTAAAATGTTGATACTTTTTTTTTAGAGTTTTAACAAACAGTTGACTCAGTGTTTGAAATAAGTTCTTAGTAAAGATCCAACAAAATAGTTTTTTTTTTTTATGAAAAATGTCCAGATATTTCTGCCACAGCAAGGAAGTGATTGGTTGATGGTGCTGTAAGAATGAGCATGGTCTGTATCTATCTATCTATCTATCTATCTATCTATCTATCTATCTATCTATCTATCTGTCTGTCTGTCTATCTGTCTATTTATCCATCCTACCTTACAATTGAAGTTGCAGATATTTTCATTTTATTGTGCTGCTCCACAGAGGCTGATCTTTGGGCTTTCTAATACAATATCAGCTTTTTATTTAGTGGATTTCATCTATTGCATCCTCAGGCTGCCCACTCAGTAAAAATGTTGGATTATTGATATCTCCGAGTTGCTGCGAGATGCTGTATCTGTATATGCTGAACACATCATAAGAGTGACTGACCCCTCTGTTCTTCTTCTCATTGTCTCATTTCCAACTGCTCCACCACTTTCACCGAGGTTATTTCCCTGACAGAGCACATCCGTGTTCTTACAGCCAAATACATAGATTTCCTCTGGGATGAAAGCTTATTGAGCACAATGTCTGATATGCTTGGTAAAATCATATTCCAGGAATATAGCAGAATCTACGGTGCGTAGCTCTCAGATAGATGTACTATTTTATAGATCTTTACTTACGATATATCTTTTCACAGACTCTGCCTGCAGTATCCAATACTTTTTTTGCTGTGTTAACTCTAGTGTTTTTTAAAGTCCTTGTCATCCTCAGTCTGCTTTTACCTTAATGTATCCAGCTGTACGTGGGCTTGGAATATGAAAGCCTCGTAAAATGTTTTCAGCACGTTCATAAAAGCCCCACAATAGGAGTTATGCGTTTAGGCATTAATCAGCCCAGAAGGTTCAAAAAGCAAAAAGGCTGTGATGCTGCATTCAGCAAGCCCAGAGTGAAGAAAAAATGATACAATTTAATGTCAAATCTGCACACAAACCTCATTCAACATCTTTAAACATGCAAACAGAATTTACAGGAATATTGTACAGAATCTGGGTTTGACTCTATGTGGAGCCATTCCAAAAACATACATAAATGAACAAAATTGCATTTCCTGGAGGACTTATTTCATAGGATTTAATGCCAATGTGGAATTTTGGAATTCCAACCCTGTATCACGGAATCCATGAGAGTTTGTTTCGTCATACTTACCAGAACATCAAGGCCGTTCTGAGGCAAAAGAGGTGTTTTATTTTAAACATATGAACATTGAGTATTTGCCTATTTGATGATATACTGTATTATGGCTATTGGGTTAAAGAGCAGCAAACTCACTGTAGGGTTTATGTGGTACTGAATATGGCTATGCAGTTTGTTAGTACAGTCCGAACTGTTAATAATAATCATTTCAATGGAAAAACCTTCAAAAAAAGCATGTAATTCTGAGTCAACCCTTACGTTGCCTTATGCTTTTTGGATTTCAACAGAAATTAGGATTATTTAAGCAACAACTCCTTTGTACACATAATAACCCACATTTAATGAATGAACAGTATACAGTATCTGAAATATAAAATGTCAATAATATTTGCTTCGGACGAAAAATAAAAATACAAAGTTCATACCCTGACATAAAACTTGCTTGGCTACATGATGACATGGAGAAAGCAAAAAACGGTGTACAGAGTTTGCATTTACAAAAAAAGCAAACTTTCTGGCAGCTCCAAAGTCACCAATGACTTGCAAATATTTAATACGAAAACACCCCACAAAAATATACACAACTGACATGATTGATCAGTTATAGCACACGAAACAAACTAAGCTTTGTAAAACGATGTGAGTATGACGAGAGTAACACATTAATTGCTAAAATGTCCTTTGTGTGTCGTTATCCCGTGTTTTTTTTTTCTTCTGTTTCCTTTTGACTGACCTTTTGTGAGAGCTTGTCCAACAAATAAATTGTCCGTGGTCCATTATGCTATGCTCTGATTGTTTCCTTTGATTTCCATGGAGACCCTCTCCTTGCGTCCGGAGTATTCTCCGATAAAAGAGCCGTCCTCGTGGAAGTGAGCGTCCTCGTCGCCGTAGTCCACCATGCTGTCTCCACTGTCCCCTCCTTTCAAGTCACCATTCAACGAATGCTGGCTGCTTTTCAATGGTTTCTCATCATTATCGCTGTGTAAGACATGGGAAACAAAATTGAGTTTGGCTGCCTGGTCCTTGTTATGTTTGGTTGGTCTAATGCTAAACCAGCACCTTCCTCTAGTAGATATAGATGAGCTACATAATGTATAATTTATGAATTATCTTAATGCAACTCTTTTCATACAAGTAATTGTGACCTGTCAATCTCCAAAATGAAACAAAAAAGCACAATAAAATATAAAATTAGCCCATTTGACATAGATAGTCTACATGTGCATTCTATTCCAATTACTGATATACACAATCATTTAAAAGTTTGGGGTCAGTAAAAAAAGGAGAAAGAATGCAAAGGTAAGAAATTAATACTTTTCTTTAGCAAGGATGCATTCAAATAATGTTACAGAAAATTTCTACTTCAAAATAAATGCAGTTTTTTTTACTTTCTACTCTTCAAATGCTGAAGAAAAAAAAAATAATAATATTTATTAATAATAAATGTTTCTTAAGCACCAACTCAGCAAATGATTTGAACATAGACTACATTTATTAAAAATATAAATTTTTTATAAATATTTGAAAATAATAAAAATGGTTATTTTAAATTGCAATAATGTTTCACAATATTACTGTGTGTACTGTATTTAAAATATCCTTGGTGTGCATAAGAGACTTCTTTCAAAAAACATGAACGAAATCTTACTGACTCCAAACCTTTGAATAGTAAGTCTTCTGAAGTCGTATGCAAACTTTGTGTGAGGAAAACATTCGAAATTTCAGTTTCACTTATAATATAATGAGGAGACAGTTCAGCCCTTGTTTGTGCCCAAAATTCAATATCAAAATGCAGATTTACAGTCGAATATTATTTCTTTTTGACAAAAGGAATAATTTCCAATCCATAATGACTTAGTCTGTTCCTTACACAAACCTGCTACTTGCATTCAGAAGACCTGAAATGTAAAAAAAAAAAAAAAAAACACATCCCAGATTCATAACAACATTATGGTCAGGAAATAATAGCAATATGTCCAGTATTGTATGAACAACACCTTTAAAAAGAGCAATAGAGAAAGACTTCAGCATGACAACTCATTCCTGTTTCTAACACACAGTGATTGTGCCTATGAAACCACCAGCCCCAAACCTAACAGAATGGCTAATATGATTGAAATATTAACAATTCTGAAGGTGGAAGGGTGCATTTGAGCATGCATCATCTCCACTCAAACCCTGAAGCTCATGCATTCACACACTGTTTGACATCTGCATAAAACAAGCCTTGTTTTAAACCATAAACACAAGACACCACGCTGCATGGGCAAACCTAGAGTTCAGCCTTCATCATGAACACGTCTCGGATAATCTGCTCAATTTTTCAGATTAATAATTCTCACTACACACACTGTTCTTGAAGAGATTGTTACTGGATCGCTGAATGATTAATGAAACGAAACACATTCATTGCAGCCTCAAGATAAGCGTCTTTCAACTAAACCGGATTGTTTACCATCATCCTACTGGGAAATCTTTTGTTTGCTCGATCTCAATACAACATCATTTTCATTTTTACACCAAAGCCATTGTTTCTAAAGTGCTACATGTGTACTAGCTACTCACAAAGCACCATGTGAAACAGGAACACATCATTGGCACTGATGTGTGAACAACACTGGTTTTGTTGTTATTGTTTAGCACATACGTGTGGTGGTTACTTTAGCTTGCTGCACATCCAGAGCTCAGGCTGGTTTGGTGCTGGCTTTCAAACCAAAGAAAAAATGCACAGATTACAAGGAAACAGTGTCACAGGTTGCCGTCATTCTGCCACTATGTGTGCAGTAAATCTTGGTGGCGGTTTGAAATACCTGTATTCACAGAAGGTATCATCATTTATGCCCTGGGACTCCAAGTCGGGGTGGAGGTCCTCTTTCTCTTTCACTGAATCAACAAAATAGAGCATTGTAAATTTAAAGAGACTTACAAATATTCTTGATCTTTTTAACAACATACATTATATTTATTCATATTTTATACACACTGTGTATATGCTATTTGTTTATTTACACACACACACACACACACACACACACACACACACACACACACACACACACACACACACACACACACACATTACCATTCAAAAGTTTGGGGTAGGTAAGACTTGACAAGTCTCTGTATTTATTTGATCACAAATACAGTGAAAATTAAACTGTAATAATGTTTTTCAGACTTTTTTAAATGTTCAACAGCCATTTCTCGATTCTTTATGAATCATGTCACAGAAATCTTTCTAATATGCTGATTGGAAATATTTCTTATTATTATCAATGCTGAAAACGTGTTGCTGCTTAATATGTTTATATAATTTTTTTTTTCTTACAAATTAATTATTAATTAATCAGATTTATATATAAACAATATACTAACCCCAAACTTTTGAAAAGAAGTCTCTAAAGCTACCTTTACATACATTAAGCATGTACCTACATTTCATACCAGCTGTTCCATTAGCTGTTTCATATTTATTATGATTATTATTATCAAAATTGTACTGAATCAGCAAGCACATTGGCAAGTTCATATTAACACATGTAAATGAACAGATCTGGCTCATGCTGTTTCTGTACAGTAATTAGAAAAAATTCACAGTTGAAAAGGTTACAGTGGTTTAGAAGATCAAGTTAAAAATACAACAAGGTGATTGGGTAGAATCATACCCTCTTTGCAGCCCCCAACGAAGATGTGCAACATGTTCTAAATATAAACGCATTAACACGTTCCATGTGCTGCTGTGATAATCAAGCTGTGAATTGGAAATACAATGTTTTTCCATCTTATTTTCAGTGTGTGTTTTTTACTTCTAGTTAAACCTTTTGGCTTTTTTACACTTAAAAGAAAATCTCCAGACAGTTTAGACATTTGTTAGGGTTTTCTGACTTCCATGTAGCATATTGTGTGAGGGAATACCTGAGTACTTTCCGCCTTTATTTCGGTTCACAAAGCACGCTATGAGCACTATGAGGGTGAGCAGAGCTATGGCGCACATGAGCCCGATGAACCAGCCCTGGTTGGAGATGCCTCCACGAATACCGGCCAGATCTGTGAGAGACAAAACATTTCATGAGGACACTTCACCGAATGTTGACATCCACCGAGAACATCTTACACTAAATGAGAGACACCAGGCAAACTCTAGAAATGAAAATGTGCAGATATTAATATTAAACTGCCAGACTGCATGTCTAATTAATCAACGGCAGAGGCTGATAAGGCATAATTTCTTTTATCAAGTCCACAGAACACATGCTCTGGGATGGACATGAGGCACGCCATGCATGATAATTTTATCACAGGATGTTGCTTGCACACTTGATGAGATGGGAAAAGAAGAGACAAAGACGATTTTGCTTTGCATTCCTGTCATCTCTGAGACTACGTTCCCCTCACCTGTGGCACTGGTCCTGATAACGTCTTCAAAAATACTAGAATTATCAACCCAGCTTTTAGTCATAAGACGCACTGTGTATTCAGTCCCAGGTTCAAGCCCTTCAATGATGTGGAAAGTCTTAGAAGAATTTAGCACATCGGAAATCTTCCAGTTACCTTCACCTACAGGATGTACATAGTGGGTCAAGTGGTGTCAGTATACTAAGAAATCTCTACTATATATAAACACAACTATATTGTATATGATGGGAGTTGAACAATTATTATGGTTGCCAAATTAGCATGTTAATTAAGGAAGTAATGCAATTGAAAATTGAACAAATACAGGTATTTGTAAATTTAAAAAATGACAGCCTTAATATTTATATTTATATCCATATATATCCATATATAATCTAAACTATACATTATTACTATCAAAATTAGGATGCATAGATGTAAAGATATATAGCTACTTGTAAATCTATGATAATTCTCTAAAGGCTACACATATAACTAATGACCTGTTTTATTTTTGATCGAATTTAGCATGACTTATTAAGCTACACAGACATCAAGGTTTAATTTACAAGAACAAGGATGGAAAACAGTAAGGGAAGCTTACGGTTGTTCATAAAGGCAATATATAACTCTGACTCCTTCTGTTCTGTGCCTGGAATCCAGCTGATATTTGCAAAGTCGTGACTAACTGAGGTGCTAATATTCAACACAGCTGAGAAAAGAGAGAAATGACACAGAGGGTTAGTACTGTAAATGAAACGAGGAAGGGTTGTTTGTTAGATGACTTGAAGGAGAACGAGTGCCTTCTTTTTTTTCTTTATACTCACTGTAATACATGACTTTTGCCAGATATCACTTCAACCAAATGCTCCTTACTGCCATAGCCATGATTTCTAATACGTTAAAAGTTGCAATGCACTTCAAAAGAGAAGGTACTGAACTAAAGGTTAGTTCGCACCAAGAACGATAACTATAAATTTTGTTTAGAAATTTTAGAAAGGTTAGAAATAATTCCAAATTTAAAAGAATAGCATAGTCCACACCACAGCTATAGCAATAACAGAACAGAGAAAAAATATTGTTAGAATCACTATCAAAATTAACATTAAACATATTGATAGCCGATCAAAATGGTAGCACGTTTATAATTAACCTAATGATATTGTGCAAATATAATTTTCTGTGTAAACTTCTTCACACAACCTGTTTTTAAGTAGGTAGCCCCGCCCACAAGGAAACCTGATAGGTCCAAAGTACAGCTCTGCATAACAAATATTGTGCAGCTTCATGTAGACTTGGAATTATAATAATGATATTAAAAACAAATAAATAAATAAAACCTTGGAGTTGTTTATGTCTTCGGATGATATAATGTGCTTCGATGGAAACCCTCTTAATAACTAATTCAGTGTAGAATTAAGAAGCGTTCAAACCTATTCTAAGTAATTACCAGTTTGACAAAGGTTTTTTTTTTTTTTTACTACTTAGGAGCTCATAATTACTGTCATTTTGTCATGTGAACAATAAATGTGTTTGGATTGATTGATAGCTTGTTAGGATGCAGAGCATTTTTACTTTTATTGTGGTCAGACTAATTACTTGTCACTGGAAACCCTAGTGTCGCGGCTGGTTAGGACACAGCGTAAAGAAATTAACGTGATGGGATGGCACAAACAAATGGTGGCTCTTTAGAAGATAGAATGGAGTGCAGTTTAATTTCCATCAGAAACATAGCTGCGAGTCTTCTGTAATTAAATGACTAATTAACAACCTGAAATAATGATGTGACCGTTACACTGGGCGAAATAAAGGGAAATAATAGGAGATAATTTTAGACAGAGTCGCAGAGTAATAATTACGCAGTCACCAAATTCTGAGAGCCACAGAAACACCTGAATACAGCGTACACTGTTTCTATTCAGGAAGCTAAAAGTATTCGACTTGGACAATTGCTACCTTCACGGCGTGCCGCCGGAGCTATATCAATCACAGATAACTTGTGTTTTCATCACCTTCAGGTGTAGCAATTAGGCAGACTGTTGTCTGCTGTCAAAACTCATTACCATACATCTCAATCACACAACACCTCTCCCTTTGGGCAAAACATGCAGATGGAACACATTTATTCTCAGGCTCTTTTCAGGAATCCATCTGCACCGAAGGACCGCGGCTATCCTGCCCATCGCCCCATGCTTGAATGACATCCTCTAATCATGATGCGTTTCCATCCACCCTGTTATTGTAGAAATTGCTTTAATCATCGGTGCAGTGAGACACCTTTGCTTGACACAGAAATGGCGCATAAATATTGAGCGAGCTAGCTGGAGGTTTGTCAGTCCGCATCAGCTCGCGCCACATGTGTCCTGTAAGCTTTTGGGGGGAAAATTTAGCAATGGAATTTAAAAGGACAGTGTTTTCTCTACTTCCTGTTGGCCTTCTGTAGCAAATTGTAGCTCCGTAAAGCTGTTTTTATTTTATTTTTTTTTCTCTAGAATCTTTATCTTACTATCACTCTCTGTTTTTTAAAGTGGTAAAATATAACTTAATTCACACCATATTTCTGATATTATCGATCAATCTTATCAGATTAACTTTGATCTTTCACTTTTATTTTATTTCCGTGAGTGCAGTACACCTGCAAAGCGTTAGCACTCATTAGCTTGCCATTAGCGTCTTCATTCGAACCTATCGCTGTTTTCTTTTCTCCTCTCCCTCGCTCCAGTTTTTCACAAGTTCATCAAACAACCGCAGTAAGAATATTTCATCAAGCACGGTGAGTAATGGCTTCTCCTATCATTGTTTCTTGCACCTCTTGCCACATGTACAGTTTATCTATCTCTGTCATTGATGAGGGATTCACATGTGATAAATGCAGGGAAATAGTTAGGCTGACAGAGAAGATTTCAGAATTAGAGACACGCATCCAAACTTTAATTGAGGACAGTAAAAATGTTAGGGCTCTAGATACGGCTTTGGATGCGTCTAGCTCAGGGATTCCTGTACATTGTTCGGTTCCGGAAACAGAGCCCCAGCAGCAGGGCAACTGGGTGACGGTGAGGCAGCGTAGTCGTGGGTCAAAACACTGCTCTTCTGTTCCGATCAAAACATTAAACAGGTTCTCCCCACTCAGTGATGCACCCACTGAGAAACCTGATGAAAGTGCTCTAGTTATTGGTGATTCTATTGTACGGAACGTGAATATAGAGACACCAGCCACCATAGTCAAATGTTTACCGGGAGCCAGAGCGCCTGACATCTTGGCAAATTTAAAAGTGCTGGCTAATGCTAAACGTAAATACAGTAAGATTGTTATTCATGCCGGCGCTAATGATGTTCGACTTCGCCAGTCGGAGATCACTAAAAATAATATTAAAGAGGTGTGTGAACTTGCAAGCACGATGTCAGACACTGTAATATGCTCTGGTCCCCTCCCTGCTTACCGTGGTGATGAGATGCATAGCAGATTGTCATCACTCAATGGCTGGATGTCTAAGTGGTGCCCACAGAATAACATAGGTTTCATAGACAATTGGACGAGCTTTTGGGGCAGACCTGACCTGTTTAAAAGAGATGGTCTTCATCCATCCTGGGGTGGCGCCACTCTTCTCTCTAGAAATATGGCAAATAGTCTTAGTGTTTATACTTGACTAACTGGGGCCCAGGTCAGGAAGCAGACAGACTGGCTAAACCGACCGTCTTTTAGCTGCCTCCTGTCACAGAGGTCAGTTAATTCTCAGCACATAGAGACTTTTTTACCTAGATATCACACTATAGAGACTGTGTCTGTTCCCCGAACTAGAAAAAACAAAAAACGTCCAAACCAAGTTAAGATTAACAATTTAATTGAGGTTCAACAAATAAAAAACAGAAGCAATATGGATAAACAAATGATAAAGCTTGGCTTATTAAATATCAGATCCCTTTCTACGAAAACACTTTTTGTAAATAATATGATCACTGATCATAATATAGATGTACTCTGTTTGACAGAAACCTGGCTAAAACCTGATGATTACATTATTTTAAATGAGTCCACCCCCCAAGATTACTGTTATAAACATGAGCCACGTCTAAAAGGCAAAGGTGGAGGTGTTGCTTCAATTTATAACAACGTTTTCAGGATTTCTCAGAGGGCAGGCTACAAGTATAACTCGTTTGAAGTAATGGTACTTCATATAACATTATCCAAAGAAACAAATGTTAATGATAAATACTCTGTTATGTTTGTACTGGCTACTGTATACAGGCCACCAGGGCACCATACAGACTTTATTAAAGAGTTTGGTGATTTTACATCTGAGTTAGTTCTGGCTGCAGATAAAGTTTTAATAGTTGGTGATTTTAATATCCATGTTGATAATGAAAACGATGCATTGGGATCAGCATTTATAGACATTCTGAACTCTATTGGGGTTAGACAACACGTTTCAGGACCTACTCATTGTCGAAATCATACTCTAGATTTAATACTGTCACATGGAATTGATGTTGATGGTGTTGAAATTATTCAGCCAAGTGATGATATCTCAGATCATTATTTAGTTCTTTGCAAAATTCATATAGCCAAAATTGTAAATTCTACTTCTTGTTACAAGTATGGAAGAACCATCACTTCTAACACAAAAGACTGCTTTTTAAGTTATCTTCCTGATGTATCCAAATTCCTTAGCATATCCAAAACCTCAGAACAACTTGATGATGTAACAGAAACTATGGACTCTCTCTTTTCTAGCACTTTAAATAAAGTTGCTCCTTTACACTTAAGGAAGGTTAAGGAAAACAGTTTGACACCATGGTATAATTAGCATACTGGCACCCTAAAGAGTGCAGCTCGAAAAATGGAGCGCAGCTGGAGGAAAACAAAACTAGAGGTATTTCGTATTGCTTGGCAGGAAAGTAACATATCCTACAGACAACCATTAAAAACTGCTAGATCCGATTACTTTTCTTCTCTTTTAGAAGAAAACAAACATAACCCCAGGTATTTATTCAACACAGTGGCTAAATTAACGAAAAATAAAGCCTCAATGAGTTTATGAACTACTTTACTTCTAAAATCGATACTATTAGAGATAAAATTGCAACCATTCAGCCGTCAGCTACAGTATCACATCAGATGCACTATAGACCCCCTGAGGAACAGTTCCACTCATTCTCTACCATAGGAGAGGAAGAATTGTATAAACTTGTTAAATCATCTAAACCAACAACATGTATGTTAGACCCTATACCATCTAAGCTCCTGAAAGAGGTGCTTCCAGAAGTCATAGATCCTCTTCTGACTATTATTAATTCCTCATTGTCATTAGGACATGTCCCCAAAACCTTCAAACTGGCTGTTATTAAGCCTCTCATCAAAAAACCACAACTTGACCCCAAAGAACTAGTTAATTATAGACCAATCTCGAATCTCCCTTTTCTGTCAAAGATACTAGAAAAGGTGGTATCCACACAATTATATTCCTTCTTAGAGAAAAATGGTATATGTGAGGATTTCCAGTCAGGATTTAGACCGTATCATAGTACTGAGACTGCTCTTCTTAGAGTTACAAATGATCTGCTCTTATCATCTGATCGTGGGTGTATCTCTCTATTAGTTTTATTGGATCTTAGTGCTGCGTTTGACACAATTGACCACAACATTCTTTTGCATAGACTTGAATACTTTGTTGGCATCAGTGGAAGTGCATTAGCATGGTTTAAATCGTACTTATATGACCGCCATCAGTTCGTAGCAGTGAATGAAGATGTATCCTATCGATCACAAGTGCAGTATGGAGTACCTCAAGGCTCAGTACTAGGGCCGCTACTCTTCACGCTTTATATGTTACCCTTGGGAGATATCATCAGGAAACATGGTGTTAGCTTTCACTGTTATGCTGATGATACTCAGCTCTATATTTCTTCGCAGCCCGGTGAAACACACCAATTTGAAAAACTAATGGATTGCATAGTCGATATAAAAAACTGGATGACGAGTAATTTCTTACTGCTAAATTCTGAAAAAACAGAGGTGTTAATTATAGGACCTAAAAACTCTGCTTGTAATAACCTAGAACACTGTCTAAGACTTGATGGTTGCTCAGTCAATTCTTCGTCATCAGTTAGGAACCTAGGTGTGCTACTTGATCGCAATCTTTCCTTAGAAAGCCACGTTTCTAGCATTTGTAAAACTGCATTTTTCCATCTCAAAAATATATCTAAATTACGGCCTATGCTCTCAATGTCAAATGCAGAAATGTTAATCCATGCATTTATGACCTCAAGGTTAGATTATTGTAATGCTTTATTGGGTGGTTGTTCTGCACGCTTAGTAAACAAACCACAGCTAGTCCAAAATGCAGCAGCAAGAGTTCTTACTAGAACCAGGAAGTATGACCATATTAGCCCGGTCCTGTCAACACTGCACTGGCTCCCTATCAAGCATCGCATAGATTTTAAAATATTGCTTATTACTTATAAAGCCCTGAATGGTTTAGCACCTCAGTATTTGAATGAGCTCCTTTTACATTATAATCCTCTACGTCCGCTACGTTCTCAAAACTCAGGCAATTTGATAATACCTAGAATATCAAAATCAACTGCAGGCGGCAGATCCTTTTCCTATTTGGCGCCCAAACTCTGGAATAACCTACCTAACATTGTTCGGGAGGCAGACACACTCTTGCAGTTTAAATCTAGATTAAAGACCCATCTCTTTAACCTGGCATACACATAACATACTAATATGCTTTTATTATCCAAATCCGTTAAAGGATTTTTAGGCTGCATTAAGTAAACCGGAACCGGAAACACTTCCCATAACAACCTATGTACTTGCTACATCATTAGAAGAATGGCATCTACGCTAATATTTGTCTGTTTCTCTCTTGTTCCGAGGTCACCGTGGCCACCAGATCCAGTCTGTGTCCAGATCAGAGGGTCACTGCAGTCACCCGGATCCAGTACGTATCCAGACCAGATGCTGGATCAGCACCTAGAAAGGACCTCTACATCCCTGAAAGACAGCGGAGACCAGGACAACTAGAGCCCCAGATACAGATCCCCTGTAAAGACCTTGTCTCAGAGGAGCACCAGGACAAGACCACAGGAAACAGATGATTCTTCTGCACAATTTGACTTTGCTGCAGCCTGGAATTGAACTACTGGTTTCGTCTGGTCAGAGGAGAACTGGCCCCCCAACTGAGCCTGGTTTCTCCCAAGGTTTTTTTTCTCCATTCTGTCACCGATGGAGTTTCGGTTCCTTGCCGCTGTCGCCTCTGGCTTGCTTAGTTGGGGACACTTCATCTACAGCGATATCGTTGACTTGATTGCAAATAAATGCAAAGACACTATTTAACTGAACAGAGATGACATAACTGAATCCAATGATGAACTGCCTTTAACTATCATTTTTGCATTATTGACACTGTTTTCCTAATGAATGTTGTTCAGTTGCTTTGAGGCAATTTATTTTGTTTAAAGCGCTATATAAATAAAGGTGACAAAAGGGCTTCCTCTTATCCATTTAAAAGCCACTTCTGGGTTACATCAGCACTGCTCTTTAATTCCCCAACAAATCAGACCTTACCACTTTATCCATAAATACACTAATGTTTGGGGTCTGTAAGATTTGTATTTATTTATTTACTTACTTATTTTTAATAACTTTATAGTTTATTTAGCATTCCGACAGTTAAAACTTAAAAATTTTGGGTTTATCACAAACATATTAATCTTTGTTTTCAGCTGTGACAATAATTTTGAAATGTTTTTTGAGCAGTAAATCAGCATATTAGAATGATTTATGAAGGATCATGTGACACTGAACACTCGAGTAATGATGCTGAAAATAAAGATTTGTAAATTACATTTTTAATGTATTAAAACAGAAAATATATAATATAAAATATATAATTCTTTTTGAAAATATATCAGTTTTTGTTGTATTTTTGTTCAAATTAACACAGCTGAGGTGATCATAATGTAAAACAGTTCTTTTAGCGATATTAAAAAAAAACAACCTTACCAACCCCAAACTTTTGAATGTGTTTGGTATTTCATAACTGAATATTTGCAGAGTTTACTGGTATTAAATTCCAATTTGGTTCTCATTTGTTCTTTCAGACTTGTTTTTGTGTGGTTTAGTACCTATAGACGAAAGAGTAGCATTAGCCACAGGGGAAACAGTGGTTTTTCTTGGAGGAAGTCGTGAGCCAGATTTTCCTGGAAAGAAAGACCGTATTTTAAATGGTTTGAACTATTCTATGGGAGTGATGTGACTAAGAAAGAAGCAGTCGTGTGATGTACTAAACAAGCGGCTGCTAAATGAAATATAAAACATTTCTATGTTAGCTGAACCATAGCATTATGCAAGAAATATTTCGAATGGATTGAACAGGATTAAATGGAATAAATCAATTAGTTTCAGCTACCGACAAAGAGCAGATGACAGGTTAATAGTGAGATTTATCTAATTTAGCAAACATCAAGACCTATACTGTCAGCTAGAACAGCTAGAAAAAAGCATTATGCTTCTACGGTATATGAAAATGAAATGATTATCCTATTATAAACACATGCATTTTCAAGATACAGTCCTACAATACAGCTACAATTTTATCTTCTAGTCTAGTGTGTTAGCTATTTCTAGTGCTAAAGAAAACAGAAGACTTCATACTGATGTTGAAAGAAGCCACATCTGGTGAAGCTGGCAAAACAAAAGCAATAAAGCAATGAAAAAGACATATTGCAAGGACGACAGAAAGACACTGAAATCACGACAACTTTAGTTCATAAGACAGCTTGTTTATAAGACAGCAGTGCCTGTTACCGAAGCATTAAAGCGAGAAAGCTGCAGCAAGAAGCTTGGAAAATTCCATTCTAAAGTATTTAAAAATATGATGTCATATTTTTAAATGTCTCACCAGAAATATTAAAGTATTAAAGAAGGGTTTTGAAAGGCATTTTGTATGTATCAGATGGAAATACTACGGTATGTGATATACATATACAGTATATATATATATATATATATATATATATATATATATATATATATATAGTAGGAAAAAACTGCCACATTCATTTACCATGGTATGTGCATGGAAAATAAGGTACATGAAATAATACAATGGCTTAATGGATAAATCTGCAAATGCAAATAGATAAAGTACGCTGTGGAGGCAAAATCTCAGAATCTGACAGTGCATGAGAGAAAATAAGAAGAAGAAAATAAAAAAAAAGATTTTGCATGTAGTGCCTTGCTTAAAATATTTTTTTTCTTGCCATTATTGTTGTTTGATGTTATATATTATACATTAATTTACATGTAATTTGTACAAGGCTCTTAGTCGAATACACCATGGTTTCACCATGTTTCATGGCCAAAAAACATGGTATTTCTATGGCAACATGACCAGAAATACATAAAAAAACATGATACTGTCACGCTCTCTGGTCTCTGTTTCCCTGAGTCTCCACTAGTGGTCTCACTTCCCCATAGGCACCTCACCGTAGGCACTACAATTTCCACAAGCCTTGTCCCTTCATCACAGTAATTGCACTCCTGTTAATTGCACTCAGGTGTCTTCACTTGATAGTCATTACCCTGCCTATATTAACCGGTCTTTTATGTTTGTCTTCATGGAGTCCTTTCATTCCGTCACCCAGTTTCCTCGCCTTCCGAGTTTCCTGTTCCAGTTCCTATCCCTATCCCTATCCCTATCCCTATCCCTAGTGTTTGTTTGTTTGGATTGATTTCTGGTTTTGACCCCTGCTTGTTGGATTCTGATTTGGATTTCCCAAAAATACCACACTGCAATTGGATCTCTCGTCTCCTGTGTTTCCCTGGGTTCCGATCGTAACCGATACTTTTTAAAATAAGACATCTATCATATGCTTTCAACTGTACATAAACATTTTTTTTCTAACATTATTTGAAATTAGCTGATTTTCTTGATGTATACTGGTCATGTTTAGGCGGTTGTTTCCCATTGTCACATAAAGATATCTCCCCTCACATCAGAGCAGTTATTTGTTTTCTTGACTGTCTATTACTCTGCCGAATATTGGAAATACGCCTTGGGATTTTCATCTCGATCATATTTCTTCCATAAACACAACTTCCTTACGAACCCTCGGCGAAACGGAAATAAACAGCACTTTATCAACAATCTGCTAACTGCCGATGATAAGTATTGCAGCGTGAACCATTAATCATGATAAATGTGCTGTAAATTCACAGTTGTGTGGTTTTTTCTTTTTAATATATTTTTTGAGGGTTGATTACCAACTTATTTCTACGTCTGTATTAATAACAATCCAGCATTTCCATCCCCAAAGGCAACATTTCATTTCTTCTTCCTATTTGCAGGCAAGATTTTACCATCAAATCAATGAGTGCTTGGTCTTCCAAGACAGTGATGAATGCAGCCCAGTCGCACTCTGTTATGATATTGTTTAGCTATAAAGAAATGCTTAGATAGGCATATGAAAAGCTTGGTGAGATGGGAGGTCAAAATAACGCCGCCTGCATTCGCCGGGTCGATGCTCATAACAACAGCAACTTGGTCACCCATGTCAGAGCGCCAGATTCCCTGTCCTTTGGAATGCCACAGGCTGACTCCCCTGAGACACCCCACCCATGAGCAGCTGCTGCCCGTACTCACTCGCTTCAGGGACAGTGGTGCGCTCCTCGCTGACAGCTGGTCCGCAGCCCACCCGTGTGCAACTCCGTAGGTAAAACTTGTATTTGCTCAGTGATTCCAGATCCTGGAGGTGCAGCTTATTACTGTCGGCAGAGACGTTGAGGGTCATCAGAGAACCTAGTTCCTCTGTGTCATTTACTAAACAGGAAAAGAAAAAAAGAGCATACCATCAATGCATGTCTATCCACATATTAGAATCCATTGATGATTACACAGATAATAATAAATAAAGCTATGCAGCAAAGCGGCACGTGTTCATCATGTGTCATGGCAGGTTGCTCAGCTGGACTGGTTGCAGGAAGGCCATGTCATTGAAATGTCAGATGTGTTTAGTCAGCCAGAGGTCAAATTTCTTTTTTTTTTTTCTGACACAGACACAGATTGACAGTCTGCAATAGGATTGTCACAATACCCAAAATTTGATAGTGGACGACAATAAGGTTGTCACGATACTACTGTTTGTCTTATGGTATGATGCACAATGTTATTGTATGGACTACATATTTTGTCTATTTTAAACATTTATTTTATTATATTAATTGTCTTAAATACAACAAAAAAGGAAAAATAGATCGAACACACTCCTTTCATTAAGTTAAATATTAATAAATATTAAAACAAAAGTTTTTCCAAGCAATTGGTAAACAGTCAGCACACAGCAACAGGGAACAAATAAATAAATAAAGGCTAAACACCACAGGTGACTACTAACTAATAGATATGGTCACACTTCCATAGTTAATTTATCACAGCACGTTAAAACTTTAAATTTTGTATTGCACATTTGCATAAAGTAGTAGCCAGGTTCGAAATACATTTTCACCATATTTTTTAGGGGAAAAAATTCAGGCAAATGATTTATGAACAAAAAAAAACACCTTCAACTGCAAGTTTGGTATATGTAAGTGCTACTGAAGTGGAGATTTATTGTTCAATGCATGAGGAAAAACAATAATTTTGAGAAGACATCCTTTAAAGGTATGTATTTTAATTGAAATCGCAAATAGACAAAGTGTAATAACGTAAACACTTAAATGTGTATTTTGGGTGGTGTCTTTCCTCTAGACTGAAGACGTGTTATGGTAGCAAAATAACCCAAAATCTCTAAACTGAGTATAGCATTTAGACGGCGTTTTTAAATATTTTGACAGACTAGATTTCCTCTCTCTCGTGGCAAACCACTTCTGTTGGCATTAATAACCCTGGCAAGAACTGTAGTTGACCTTTCACGCATCACAGCAAGGGACGAGCTTTATTTACAGATGATGCACACACACAAGCATGTGTGCATTTGAAAGTAGCTGTCAGTCATCAGGCAGCATTTGTGTACCGAATCGGGTACTTTCAATTAAAACATCATTTCTTATCCATGTGCTAATGATGTGTTTTTGAGCTATTATGCTTATGTTGTGTAAACACTTTTTGGGTCTGCACTGCAACATGTTCTGGAGTCCTTCAAATAATTCCCAATCTGTCTGTCCAACAAAAATAAATAAATAAAAATAAAACACTATTTCTGAATCCTCCATAAGTAATCCAAAATGTGTGAATTGTTAACTCTGTGCTATTTCACCATAGCTGGCTGCGGGCCATCTGTGCAGTGGCTCTTTAATCCCAGTTGCTATTTTCCATTCAATAGGTACAGCTGTGCGCTCTCTCGCCAGCATTTTACACACCACTTTCTTCAAGGGGACTTCAATGAGCCCACTTCAAAGGGAGCACAATGGTTCTAGCAAGCTATCCTGATAAAAATGTCACTTCTTTTAATACACAACCTGACACTTGGCCTCAATGATCAGCCACAGCATCAAACACAATTAGCTGACAAGGCCTTCCAGACTGTACGCATCATAATCAGCTCCGTCATCACTCCTGCTGGGATCTGGTTGCATGTTGAGCGGTGCATGTGCCCAGCCTGATGTTGTGTTACAATGCATATAAAACAGCATAGGGTCAGTGCGAGAAAGCAGGTCGGCTTGATCACATTGGTATACCAGGTCACGAGTGTTTTTGACATGAGCGCTTTGCAATACCTATGTGCCAGGATCGAGTATACCAGGGTTTCCCAGACTGGAGATTGTGAAGGTTTGTGAGGGAACTGCAGGGATTTCAGAAAGTGAATAATTCATTAAACCACACATTTACATTTAAAATCAAATAAAAATAAAATGCTTACTAAAAATACTTTATATTTGATTAGTTTACTTGCATGTCATGTGACCACTAAGTGACATAAAATGTATATCTTGAAAAAAATCCTCTGACATATACAGATGTCACAGATGTGCTTCACAATGTTTTGCTTCTCCCTACAGTTCATCACTTACCTATTAATATGATGCACATAACCCACTGTTTATGTAATCAGCAGTGTTTCTCACTGTAAATCCTAATTAAAACCAAAGCATACTCTAATGACATGCAGTAAATAGCTGTTTAATTCACTAGTGTGCCTTCAGTTCGATATAACAGGACCTGTATAATAAAAATAAGTAAATTGAGTGAGGCAACTTTAACAAGTCAAAGTAATTGTTTTCCATAAATCATTTAGCAAATATACAACTGTGTCTTATTGAGGTCCTGTGCCTTATTTTCATAATACTGTAATCTCTGTTGAATTTCAGCTGCCAAGTTTAAGGTAGGTGGCACAACAATATCTCCTAGTGGTGAGACGTAGGCATCACTCGATGTAATGGAACACAAACCATCAAAGAGCACTTTGCTGTTTTTTTTTATGTCCAAATCCACATCTGAATAACAGGGAACATGTTGACACAAGGCAATAGCTTTTTTATAATCTATAGTCTGGCCCTTTAAGTGACACGAATAGAGTCCTAAAAACCTTCAATGCAAAACCAGTGGTTTGTGGTTTCACTGTAAAATCCCTGTAATGACCAGCAATGCCACTGTTTCACGTCAGTAATAAATATCAGTAATAAAAGCTGTTTACTCAAAGCCCAGCGCATAACCCTCACAGCAAGATGCAGATGTTTATAGTGAGGGTTATGAACAAATTGGAAATGCAGTGTTCACATACTTAGCTGATATTGGAGGATGTAGCCAGTTATGAATCCATTTGCGTCAACCGGAGGAGACCAGGTTAAAGTGACCTTGTGTTTCTGGATGTTTGTAACACTGAAAGCAGCTGCTTGACCAGGAACTGAAGGTAGGGAAAGAAACAAATAGTTGACAGTTATATTAATAATTTAAAGGAACATTTCACACAGAAAATGATTATCATTATTATTCATTTGTGCATTCCAAAACTTTGTGACTTTCTTTCTTCTGTGAAAGACATCTTCCCCTACAGTATATCAAAGATCTCGCAGCTCATTTGCATTTCCAAATATTTAAACTTGCTGTCACTAGAATGGTCACAAACCAGAACCAACTGCTGCATGCCAATTCACCAATATATCTTTAGAAATGTTCACAAAGTTGCAGATGCGGATAACCTGAATAAATATTTTTTTCATTATTCAAACCCCTTTATTTAAATCGTTCTACTTAACTGTAGGTCTTACACGTATGCCATGTTTGTGGTTTTTGAACACTTTTTATTCTTACTTGTAGTTATAATTAGATTTGTGTCGAATAGGCAATGTGTTTGGGTGAATACTAGCCATTAGCATGTGCACAGATTTGCAATATAATATGATTTAGAACGCAATAATTGTAATTATAGCATTCAAATTAGTACATAGCACATGTCTTTTTAGGTAAACTAAAGGCTGGAACACACTACACAAATTTTTAAATCTGAACATATTTTAAGGCATCATTGCACTTGTCGAATTTGGAATTGGTTACATAGAACAACTTGGCATCATACTGTATAATGACTGAGGATTACATACCACAAGAATTTTCAAAAACAATAAAACCACAGAAATATGACAAATGAAAAGAATTTGTTCTAAAATTACCTAAAAAAAAAAGATGTTTGATATCCTCTGAACAGACAGATAGTCTGAAGCTAAAAAAAAATAGTCTGTGCCCGAAGTACATGATGCAATTTTCTATTAAATCTGTCATATCCAACTGCCCAAAACCTGCAGACTGGCTCTGACTTTTATCAACTAGCATCTACTCATTCTGACTGCAAATCAGGGGAAAATAGTGCAAAAGCCTTAACCTCAAAGAACCAAATTTATTATGTTTAGCTCAAGTGTTCACACACGTCCTCTCCTCACTCACCTCCCTCAGGTGTTTTGAAGCTGACCGGATGACTGCCAGGCCCGTTTCCCCTGCTGTTAAAGGCCATGACAATGAGGCTGTATTCAGAGAACGGCCTAAGCCCTGTGACCACCGCATGGTTCCTCTCGCCTGAGAATGTCAATGTGTGTTTGTCACCATGTGTTTTCTTTGAGTCCAGCAGACTACGAAGCCTCCAATAGCTTATCTAGAAGTACAAGAGATTAGATGAGTCCATAGGTAATGAAATACAGCTGATGTATAAAACAACACCACCGTTAAATACACGTGGATAACTTTGACAGCTTGCTGGGAAACAAGAGGAGTTCAAGGTCAAAAAACCTTTAAACCATGGCTAAAAAGCAAAACACATGTTGGTGTGGAATTACCCTGTAGCCGCCCAGATGTCCATTGAGTTTTTCTTTTTGAACATGTTTCCATTTGACCTTCATCATGGTGCTGTTCATCACGTCTACGGCTACATCCTCTGGAGCAGCCGAGGGGACTACGGACGAATCACATGCAAATGAAATATTACAAATGGATCTATATAGCTGCTTCCAAATTACACTGTTCCTACATCAAGATAATGCCAGTGAATTAGATTCAGCTATTCCATAAAATAAGGATCAAGAAATGTGGTGTAATTTTGTGGGTAATCATGGGAAAAACTGAGGCGGGGGTAATAGTTGTTTATGTGGAGTTATGGACTATAATATTGTTTTTAATGCTTTGTAGCTACATTTCGTTATCAGACACTTGGCAAATTGGCTACACAACAGTGATTTACCATACACAAATCTAAGTAATCTATATAAACATTATATCACACTCACAATCACACAGACACCATATATGACACTTGCTAATGGGAAGAGATTTGATTATAATGGAATAAAACCTAAAACGAAGCAACACTGACAATCTACCGTGCCAAGCTAAGCAACATATGAATTAAACATAATTACATTAAGCTTTTCTTTTGAAAAAGTTTTTTTCATTTATTTTCCATAAATAACTCTAGAGTAATATATATTTTGCTTGGTTTAAAAAAATGTGCTTTTTATATTATACCAATAGTCAGAATTTCTGTATACAGAATATTATTATTAGTTTAATAAAAAAATTTATCCCTTTAAAGGTATTAAAATATTTGTGGTGAAACTTTATTTTAAGGACCAATTCTCATTATATACTAGTTGCTTATTAGCATGCATATTACCAGCATACTGACTCTTATTAGTACTTATAAAGCACATACTTTACTTATGACTTATTCTGCATGACCATATTTTAGATCCCTTAAAACTCTTAATTAATAGTGAATGTGTATTCCCTAAAGTGCAACCAGAATTGTTAACAGAACAATTAAGGAATCCGAAAAGATCAAACTCTGCCATTCAGGGATTGAGACAGGTGATTCATTTTTTTGAATGTGGTCATTTACTGTACATTAACTGCTCAAATGAACTGATTCGCTAGAATGAATCATTCTCATCATGCTCAGATTTAAAACTGCATGCGCAAAACAGCAATTTATCATTAATTAGCTAGTTTTAGCTAGTTACTCCCCAACACTGGCAAACATGTGCTAAGATAATAAAGAAATAAAAAAGGGAGAGAAAGGGGGACTAAACTAATCGTACTGCACAGAAACGTAGTGACCTGAGATAACATCAGGAGGGCAACTCCAAAAGAAAACTGAAGGCAGAGAATAATTATAGCCACAAATGTAAATAGCTCATAGCCATGATAACATTTCATTTGTTAGTCTACAAAGACTCTGAGTGAAGAAATCGTTCCCCTTGTGGAATTTAATATCCTCAATAAGGCAAAACAAATCGGCATATCAGCGCAACTGTTTGGATATTGTGTAAAGGCAAGATGGCATTTCATCAGTGTTCTCTGCCCTCTAGGTTTGTTGATATTCTCGTCACACATGTACTGCACTAGAGGGGTTGTGGGTGTTTCCGTTTACAGGCAATGCTTATTTGCAATGTAACAAGACCCTTACAGACAAAGAAAAGGTTAGAAAAAAAAAAAGATGTGTCTTTCAAAATCTTCACCTGTTTTGTATGCTCTCAAAGGTAAACATGCACAGTGCGTTGACAGTGAGTGAAATGTCAGTGGTATTGGCTTATTTGAATGCATCTCCACATCTCAGACACAATAGAGGTTCTTCCTACTTACAATCCTCTCCTGAGTACGCTGTTATTATTTTGGGTTCCGGACCCCAGCCCATGTGGTTTCTGGCCTGAATTTTGATCTGGTAAAGGACGAACGTTGGGGTGTTTGTAACCAGAAATGAGTGCCTCTTCACCATGTGCTCCGTCCAGTCCTCTCCGTTGCCTTGTCTTCTGTAGCTTACTTTGTACTCCAGACCAGGCCCGTTGTGTTCAATAGGTGACAGTGGCTGTGACAGGAGAGCGAAAGATCTCAGTGAGTTGACAGGAAACAGGAAATCAAAGGGAATAGCATTTAGTTCTTAAACACTTGTTTTCTTTACTGTCTCAGCCTCAGAGGGCATGCTGACAGAAAATTAGTTGCTGACTGTATGATGAATATTGCACACAAAAAATGGCAGAAATCAAAACTTACATTTAGTCTATCTGGCGTTACACAGTTTAACAGATTACGTTTATGTAATAAGCACTTCTGAGCAAGATTAGAGAGTTTTGTTCAAGATAGTCAGTAGCAAATTAGCTACAGTACTGTAGATACCAGCAAATGGAACTGTGTATTCATGCTTTGTTTTCTTAGATGTGTCTGAAGCAATCATGTGAAATAATAAATAAGTCTTTGTTTGTTCAAAATAGAGTAGAAACTGCAATGAAATATTATTACAATGTAAAATAACTCTTCCACTTTAAATGCATTTTAAAATTACATTTATTCCAGTGATGGCAAAGTTGAATTTTCAGCAGCTATTACTACAGCCTTTAGCATTAGACAAACTTTCAGAAATCATATTAAATATGCAGATTTTGCTCAAGAAGCATTTTCTACATTAATATTTGCTTAATGTTTCCCAAAAGTTAGATTTTTCACTATTTTCTGTATATTTTTTATTTAAAAAATTAATTATATAATTAATAGATTTTATAATTATAATTTTTTTCTATGTTGGTCAATTATTGTGGATTCTTCTGCAGAATGTTCAGTCCTGATTTACCTGGTTAACTGCGATTTTTCATGATGTTAAACATTATAACAACTGACTTTTATTAGCAACGCTCTAACAGCTAACTACGCTTTTACAATCCTCTTGCAGCAAAAGACAGAAACAATAAATGCAATTATTCACTAATATCCACCATTAACAATGAGATTCCTCATAATTCTAGAAACTAGTTGTATTAGCAGGGCCAAGTAATAGCTCATCTTTATGTGAAAATCTAAATTTATTTATCCCGTTCCTTTTACTTTTTAATCAAAGACTCACTCTGGGCTCCTTTTGATGGGAACCTGTATCCAGACAGATCCATTTCAGCAGGGCTTTGTAACTTTCCCAACAGTACGGCGGTAGAGATAGCTGTGTTTTGCTATGCAAAAACTCCTATCTTGGGGAATACGCTTATCGATAATTGGAACCTAACAACTGACACTGTTAGTTTTCTCTCCCCCTCTGAGAACTAAATGAAATTCAGTATTTGAGAGCATTTCTTTATCTGTGCATCCCTTCCAGTGCTTTGAACGTTAGATATTCTGGAGGACTACTGGAATTGAACATTTAGCATCGTACCTCCCAGTTGATATCCATTTCTTGTGGCAAATGACCTTCGATCTTGATATTTTCTGGGTTCTTGTCGGGTGCTTTGGAAAGAGCAGAAATATGGATTTTGTTGGAGGTGGAATTGTTAGTGGAAGACAGAAAAATGGCCTGTGAAATATGTACTTTAGACTGGAGCTTAAACGACAAGGAAAATCAATTATCTCACAAGTTTGAATATTTTAAAGTTCAGTAGGTGATGAAGTTGGCCTCACTGCTATCTGTAAAGGTGATATGGTTAGGAGAAACAGTAGGAGAGCTCGTAGATACTGTACCTGATGCTGGAGTTTTGTATCTTTCAGTGGCCTGGCTTGGCCGACCACTTCCCACTTCATTGATGGCATAGACTCTAAATCGGTAGTCCACATGACTGTGAAGCTTCAGCAGAGCGGAGTGATGATTCCCCGGTACTCTCATCATCTCCCTCCAGTTGCCTGGCTCATGTTGGTTTTCCTCAAACTCTATAACAAACTCTGCACAAAGTTGAAAGTTTAAACTGTCAATACTTGCACAACATTTTAATTAACTGGATTTTGTCAGGAAATATTCCTTATATAGACTGATTCAAACTGACCACATTACGTTACACCAATGAACATTTTTTTTGAAGGGTAAATCAGATATAAAACAGACCAGTAACAGTAACAAAATAGTAACAACTGTGCATTTCCAATCTTTTATAGTGCGTGAGCAAAATTTATCTGTCCATAAACTGCATCCCGGTGTAGCTGTGTGATATTCATTTTGTGTAATACTTTTTAATGGCCCAAATTTAAATATAATTTTAATTACATTTTACAGTACCTTTTAAAAATGTGGGGGTCAGTTAAGACTTTTTAAAAAAGTAATTAAAACTTTTATTCTGCAAAAATGTGTTCATGTAAAAAAAGGTAATATACATTTATAATATCATAAAATATTTCAATTTTAAATAAAATATTTTCTTTTAAACATTCTGTTCATCAGATAATTCTGGGGAAAATTAAATGAAATAAAATTGACAAATGTTTTTATCAATAAAAAAATATAAAATATGTTTCTAGAGCATCAGATCAACATATTAGAATGATTTCTAATAAATGATGTGACACTGAAGACTGGAGTAATGGCTGATGAAAACTTAGCTTTGCTATCACAGGAATAAATCTAATTTTAAAATAGATTAAAATAGAACAGAGTTATTTTAAATTGTAATTGTTTTCATAGTTATAGAAATGCATCCTTGGTGACTTCATAAATTTGAAAAAAAATATTACCAACCATAAACATTTCTGTTGAGTCATTTCTATATTATATAGTTTATTTCATTTATATAAGAGGTTGTTCAAGTCCTTGTCTATAATCCATACATAGTGTATCCAAATTTATAGATGTATATGGACAACATGAGTGTTATGACTGTGTTACCAGTAATGGAGCTGTTATGGTCATCTCCTGGAATCCACTGCAGTTTTACACTTCTACCATTATGTTCAGAAAGAATCACATCCTCTGGTGGATCAGGAACATCTAAGAAAACAACTAATTTTATTTAGGGCTGTCAATCGATCAAGCATCTCGAGTTCAGTCAGATTCATTACATGATTAAGTTGCTTTTTTTTGCCATTTTATAGATGTTTTGGAGACGGGGATAAAAGAAGAAAATGATAGGGAGAAGAGGGAGGTTGGGTCTGGGAAATGACTCCAGCTTGTTTTAAACATGTCAGAGCTCATGCACTACCTGCCAGGTCATGTCTCCAGCTAGTTCATTTGTACAAATACTACATGGTGCTGTCTTATTAAGGGAATAATTCCAGCTGTGCTGCAGCAGGTAGCAGAATCCTGTGTCTTCTGCTGAACCCAATTCAGCCCTCAAAACTTCCGTCCATCTTTACTTTCCTAAAATGCACATAACTCACCCACAACTGAAAGCTGGGCAAGCGCCATGTCCTGATCAAATGGTGTTCTGGCCACACAGACATAAAAGCCCTGGTCTCCAAAGTTCACATTAATGATTTCAAGCACTCCATCGTCCAGGATATATCTACAGACACCAGCGAAGACACTGATTAGATAGCTCTGATATTCGCTACTGTAAAAGAATTACATCTTCTTGTATTTTACCGTGCGTTCTCACTGCCATTGAGGGCCATGCCATCTTTTTCCCAGAGAATCTCAAAGTCATCTCCAATGGAGGGATCGAACTCTGCCTGGCATGAAAACTGGATAGTGGTTCCGGCCAAAACCCGCAAATCGCGTGGAGGATCGACTATTCTGGTGGGATCTGACAAGGAAAACAAAACTCATTTTGGATTATATGGATTAACATAATTTGATTGATTTTGGAATCTAGTGAACCCCTTGAACTTGATTAATTTACAAGAGTATCTGGTTCTCTTACCTTTGACTTCAAGTGTTGTGGCAATGGCAACTTTGCCCTCAGTGTTTTGAGCAAAACAAGAATACTCCCCAATGTCCTCTTTCATTATGTTTTGGATCTCCAGCGAACCATTCTTATGAACAGAAAACCTTTCTCCTTCCACCGCATCGGCACTGTCAGCTTTACTCCTGTGCAACCATAAACCAACTCGATCATTTTCAGAAAACAGCTCCAACTGTGTGCATAATAGTGTTACCATGTCTAAGATATTTATAATACTGCAAAAGATTCCTATTTCAAATAAATGGTGTATTTTGGACAAAAAAAAAAGTTTTCACTAAATCAGATCTGCAGAACATTCAGCTTGGCCTTTAGAGGAATAAATTACATTCAAATAGAAAACATATTTTAATTGTTAGAAATAAATAAATAAATGCCTTGAATGAGCATAAGAGCTTTTTACAAACATTAAAAAATATTACCAACCCCAAACTTTGAAACGATAGTGTACATTTTATGAATTCAATAAAATGCTCTGTTTGCTTTCTCTAACGTGCCACCACAGTCAACACTTCTGTTGTTACTGCTTTAACTTAACAGTAGCATACTTACAGATCCACATGAGTAGTTAACCTCATTATCACAGTGCTGAACACAGCCTGAGGGCCCACCCTTGAGTAAACTGCTTCACTAGCGCAAAACCACATGCAAGACACTCAATCACTGCAGCACTATCGCCTCTAGAGCTGTGCTGCCCTCTGCTGGCCTGTGCAAATACTCTACTCACCATGTGATACTGGATGCTGGTGAGCTGAAGACCTTACAGTGCATGACCACACCTTTCCCCTCCACTGCCATATATTGCAGATTGTTTTCTGTTAAGATCAGGGGCTGGATGTCTGAGGAGAGAGTTATCAGCATTGCACCATTAAACATGACAAAACACGATTGGATTAGCCTCTTTATCTCTTTTCTTGTGATGCATGTTGTTATCAGTTTAGGGAAAAAAAAAATCCTTGTCCTTGGAAAAGCAGCTTCCTGCTCTATCAGGGGAGTTAAGCAGGTTTTCAGGGTTACGGAGAGAGAGTTGAGATTTGTTTTTCTGCTTCTTCTTTATTTAATTTCATTTTTCCTTTTCATATATATATATATATATATATATATATATATATATATATATATATATATATATATATATATATTTAAAGTGAGGATCCTTAGCAGCTTATTTTATCTCCCAGATGAAAGCAACACATGCTTTGGTTCTAGCAACTGAATATGAATGGAGGAAGGCGAAACTGTTCGCACATAAAAGCGTCTGGCTGCCTGAGGGAGAGTGTGTCTGGAGATCAGAACTGACATAGAGCTCCACCCCAAAGCCTGTCTGCTATCATGAGGACCTTACGCTCTCTGAACAAACCCAAAGGCCATCCACTGTCCATATCACACCTCAGCTTATGGCTCTGTCCACACTCAACAACAACAACAACAAAAAACAAAAACAAAAACAGATGATTGTTCACAGCCAAGCAACACTGTAGTGTTTTTATGTGATTATTTTGGCCTAGAGTGAATTAAACCATGAATATTCCATAAGTAGGCACTTCTGAAAGGAATACTGCAAGGAACCTTTCTTAAATTAATGGAGGCTGAGAATAATTTGTATTTTTTTTGTTATTATTTATATTTTTTATTTTGCTGTACTATGAACCGCATTTAACCATATAACTAGACATCTCTACAATCATATTACCACCCTAAAGCAAATTTCCTGAATAAAATTCAATACTTGTCTCTTACAAATGTTGGGATGCTGATTCCAAAAATCATATTTTGTTCTAGCATGTTACACATTCTCATTACTGAATTGTATTTATTTATTTATTAAATTATTTCATTTTTGGCTCTTGACAGCCATTGGTAAGGTGAAATCTTATCTTAACCTTTAATCACCAGACATGATTTTGTGAAAAAGGAGCACAGTGGAAATGCTTTATTGATCATTTTTAACTTTGCACCATTACATTAATAATAATAATAATAATAATAATAATAATAATAATAATAATAATAATAATAATAATAATAATAATAATAATAATAATAATAATAATTAATATCAAGTGTTTTTTTATATCAACATAAATTTATTTCCAGCATACAGATCTGTGTATTAATAATTCAATCACAATATTAGATTATAGCTCGTCCCTTATGAAACAAAAATATATTGCAGTATTTTGGAAAATATCATGTAATATATTAGGCATATATTCTTATATATGGGATTTAATATTTATTTTTTCCAATATATTGCAATATATTGAAAGCGGCAATCATTTGTATAGTTTGCAATATATTATATAACATATGCATCATCAATATATTATTAAATGTATTCAAATATATAATATATCAAAAAATAAAAAGGGAAAATAATATATTACAATATATCACAATATATTTTAAGAAATATATTGGTAAATATATTTTCCTTTCGTAAGAGATCTCTAACAAGCAAGACACAATATTTCATTTGAATGCAAATCGTGTACTGTTTACTTACTCATAATCATGATGTTGGCATTGGCTAGGATGGTGCCGTGTCTGTTTGTGGCCTCACACTGGTAAACAGCACTGTTTTCAGGCTTTGCGTTGTGGATGGAAATGGTGCCATCTTTTAAGACTTTCCTATTGGATGTTGGGACATCTATAAAAGTGGGTTAAATGATCAGTTAAAGTACAGAATGGCAAGGATGTCTTTATAAAAACTATTACTGTACATTTTTTAATCATAAGGAAATTGATTATTTCAATGCAACTTCACCCATGTAAGGGATGTTTAAAGTAAATTGGCACAATCATTTGAAATCAATATAATCTGAATTTTGTATTGTTCGTGGAAAGTTCAGTAATTTGAAACAGGAATAAGGAATGTTTACCATTCAGAGGTTGGCCATTGACCCTCCATACAACACTAGGTTGAGGATTTCCATTCACAACACACTTGATCACCACATCAGCTCCAATCGTCACCAACTGACTTTGAGGTTCAATCTCAAACTCAGGAGACTCTGTTCATGCAAAAGAATCACATGACATAATTCTGATTAGTCCGTTGTGGCATTCAGTGGTTGGATATTTCCTAATAGTTACTGATGTTTGAACACAAAGAGTTGTTAAGGGTTGAGATGTGTGTGGCCTGACCTTTCTTTTTTAGATACATCTGTCTATTTAGATATCTATCCTTCACAGTCTCATTTTTTTTCTGTGTTAAATATAATATGGCATTTACTTTAACTAAGATCTGCACTGGAAAAATACAGATACTATATGTGATGAAAATACAGAAACACTAAATATAAGGTTATCAGCTGTGAACAGTAATCTGATATATGCATGCATAATTGTTCTCTTATAATCTGAAAATGATCATTTGTCATACCCAAAATGATCACTGTGTCCTTGTATTATGTTATAAATGCTTCTAGTTGTTCTTCTCATAAATACATTGTATTTGGACAGAAGATGGCCCTCTTTACCACAAAGAGTGTCTTTAATACAGCCATGATATTGAAACCATTTTTAAAGAAACACTTGCACGTTTACTGTGGTTATAATATGAGATTAATGTGATCAATAATATGACTCACCTTCTACTGTAACATGAAAATAATGCATAACATCTCCATAGAGATTTTTGGCTCTGCACATATATTTCCCTTCATCCTCTTCATTCACCATCTCTACAGTAAGCAACTTCCCGTGACTCTCCACCACGGCTCTTTCTGGAAGCTTGTGGGAGCCAATTTTAACCCACTCCACCTCTGGTGTGGGGCTGAAAGACAGAAACAATCAAAACATTTTAAAGTCTAATAATAGCGTTTTGTGTTCAAGTAGACATGAAGTATTCAGTCATTTATATAATAAGTTTTATGATGCATCCATCCAAATTCTCTTAAATATTTTTTATTTTTTTTATTTTTGCAAAATAACCGTTTTAATTATTCCTACTAGATTTCAAAAGCATTTCAAGTGGTATAATTGAAATGCATGCCAAGCTCTTCATTAGATTAACGAATTAATAAAATGAATTAGACAATAACACTTACAAGCCCTCTGCAATACACTCCAACTGAAGATCTTCGCCTTTCACCAGATATGTATGTGACTCCTTTCCTGTGGGCGTCAGTAGACTTGGCTTCCTCTCCAAGAGAGAATTTGCTTTATAACAGTGAAAAGGTCATGCATGAAAAATATAATATAATATAATATAATATAATATAATATAATATAATATAATATAATATAATATAATATAATATAATATAATATAATATAATATAATATAATATAGTTATCATGCACAGTTATATTGATTTATATGCTTTAATTACTGTGCCACTAGCATCACCAAAAAGAACTGCCAAAACACTGTTTTGCATTAATAAATTACTCATGAAAAATGTTTTAACATAGGAAAAACAAGTATAGAGAATGAGTCATGGATGAACCTATGAATTATTCTCATTGATTACAGAAAACCTTTGAGATTTTCAAATCTAGGCTAAAGAGTAGGCAAGTATGACGTGACATGGAATGAGATAATTAATCAAAACTAATTAAAAACAAAGAAGCTGATCTAGGCCCATGTAGCATCCCTAATGAATGTCACTCACCGTAACCTCTGCCGCTACCAGAGTCTGAGTCCTTCATTAACTTGTCTTGGATGAAGAAATGGAGACAAATAAAATGTGTGGCAAATGCAAAAAGAGCTTAAACAATAGATAATATGGACATGGCATACACAAACAAGTCTTCACAGGAAGTGTTATGAAAGTACGGGAAGCATCAATATCTTCCAAGCTGATTTGCTGAAGCCCAGCAAGTGCTTGGAGATTGACTACATGAGAAACTGGGGGGATGTATCAGATGCACATGACCGACATGTTTGATGCTGGTCATGTAAAGAAATTATCATTTTATGCAATCAAACTCTTAAAAAGGAGAATTTAAACGTACTGCTTTTGACCACGACAGACATGGCATTTTTCTGGACGATGGTTCGTATCCGGGGGAAGGCAGCAAAGCAGCAGTAATCTCTGCGACTGTCCGTCTTGATGGCGTTTGAGAAGTACAGGTTCCCATTCAGACCCACTGATACTCTCTCATCCTGCTCGATGTGCTGCAGACCTGTGATGTTCAAAGAAAAGAAAAAAAAAAGCTTGTAATACTTTTAACTAAGTAACAATGACATTAGAGTAATAATATGATAACTTTAATGAACATTTATAGATGTGGAAAATTTAAATTAAATTAAATTTATGCATTTGGCAGATGCTTTTATCCAAAGCAACATACAGTGCATTCAGTCTAACATATTTTACATTACATGTGCTCCTGGGAATTGAACCCACAACCTTGCGCTGCTAACACAATGCTCTACCACAATTAAGGAATAATTAACCCAAAAATTAAAATTTGATCACCCTTAGACCATCCAAGATGTAGATTTAGAGAAATTTTGCATTACATCTCCTGTTCACAAATGGATCCACTTCAGTGAATGGGTGCCGTCAGAATGAAAGTCCATCAACTGATAGAAACATCACAATAATGAACAAGTAATGCACATGACTCCAGTCCGCCAGTTAATATCTTGTAAACAATGGTATTGTGTGGATTATTATCTGCTGTTTGGACTCTCATTCTGATGGCACCCATTCAATGCAGAGGTTCCATTGGCGGACAAGTGATGTAATGCTTAATTTCTCTAAATCTGTTCAGATGAAGAAACACACTCATTTACATCTTGGATGGCCTAGGATGAGTAAATTTTCTGACAGTTTTGGGTGAACTATTCTTTTTAATAAGTATAATTTCTAATATTATTAACATTGCATAAATCAACTTTCTCTTACAGAGAAAGAAGGTTTTCAGCATATAATCGCTTGCACTCTCTTCATTTGCTTAGTTTTACTAACATAGTGTTACTGCTCACAGAAGCACTAAACTAAGCTTCTTGTGCTTAGAAGCCCTAACATAATTTCAGAATTATAAAACTCCTAACACATTCAAATCTGTCTTTCTGCATTGCAAATAACATTCAAATGTCAAAATAGCAAATAACGTCATATGTTAGAAACATCTTTCATGTGGGCAAGCTTTAGTCTTAAAGTCTTTAGTGCCAGGTTTTCCACTGTTATAGACATTTGTCTGTTCAAAAGTAATACATAATTTAAATATTATATCATTAAATTAATAAATATTATTTTAATTATTTATTTTAATTTATATTTTAGTGAACAATTAAATTAATTACAAAAGTATTCTTAAACAATTGTTTCCAGGTGTTTCCAGGGTATTAAAAACCCACCCTAGTCTGCAGAAGTACTGTAGAAGCCAGTCTGTCATTTTAATTGTGAAATATTGATTAGATGATCACTGAAGGCACTGTGGTCAGACTGTGGGTGGACTGTGGGTGTGCCTTAGACTAATTTAACCCAGATAACCTAACTTGAACTTACTCATTGTCATCCAGTAGATTTGCAGTGGGGGGATTCCTTTAGGTGGGTTGCACTCCAGAATGACTGACTGACCTTCTATAACCTCAATCGGATCGATGATCTCTTTAGGGAACTTTGGAACATCTGCAGAAATCAACAAGCAAAATGAATCGATACATACCATTATATTCCATTTTTATAAATTAAATCACCATTAGGTGGCAGTACTTTCTCTTCTAAAGGCATGCCTGAAAAGATTAGTTGTTCAAATTTCCCAAATTTAGTCCAAAAATCTGCCAATATCACATCACTCTGCTGCTGAAACTGTACGTGTCAACTGAGTGATTGAAAACTGGTCTTGTTTGGTAACTGATGACTCTTTGCTCTGGTTACATCTGGGGAAATTTATGTGCTGTATTTCAGAACACAATGAGAAATGTGACATCAAAAAATGATGGCGAAAACACATTTTTCATCAGCCCTCTCCTCATGGTCCATACACACTGTGATGAAAGGGAAAGAAATGCTTGAGGGTTTGTAGCGGGTAAGTAAAATGGATATCCCACTAAGGACCAGAGCGGTTGTTTTATTGGACACTGCTCTCTAAGTCATTCCGAAAGAGTCGTTACAGAGCATACAGCACAAAGTTATACATTACTTACTCGGAACAATGAATTCAATCTCTTCCGACATGGCCGTTCCTAACTTGTTGGTTGCAAAGCAGCGATAATTGCCCTGGAATTCTGTCAGATTCCCATTATTGGGGATGATGAATGTTCCGGAATCATCTAATGTTATTAATCTGGGGTCCTGATAAGGATCAAAGTCTTGAGCATTCTTTGTCCACCTGAATCTGAAAAAAGAATAAAACAGAGATGATCAGTAATTAAATGACATTATACCACTCAGCTTGCGTCCTCTGAAATATGATGAAAACAGAACAAGCACGCAAAGCGGATTTACACATTCAGGATTTTAAATTTAAAAACGACATCAAATACTCAGACAAGGCTTTGAAACGTGCTTTGAAATGCCAGTGGGGTGTTTCTGAAGGTTTTTCTTTTCATATATTATGAACTGTTTTACCCATTTTACCCAGCATTTCATTGCTGGTTTGGTGCTGATCTAGCACAGCTGCACTGTTCACCCACAAAAATAGCTGGTGATGCTGATCAACCAGCATGAAGCACTATGATGAGGCTCTCGCTTTCATTCCTGAAGGTCATTCCCTCCATCTCTGGTCTAGTTTTCGATGCAAAACCGGCACAAGCATGTAGTTAGTAAAGGAAGACAAATGATAAGACGACTTCAAGCTGAAGATGCATTTATTATGATTACATACCAGATGATAACATATGATTATCTCATGACTGAATCTGATCCAATTTGATCAGTATGGAACAAATTAATCAAATTTGTATAATAAGATTGATGCTGGAAAAACAGAACTGTTTGTTAAAGAAATTTAAAATTGAAAGAAAATGAAATACAAATTCTGTTCTTTTGAACTTTATATTCATCAAAGAATCCCTAAAAAATAAATAGTTTTCCAACAATTTTTTGTTTGACTTTCAAATGCACTAAACTTTTGAATGGTAGCGTATTTGTGTGTGTGTGTGTGTGTGTGTGTGTATTGCTTACTCCGGTCCAGGGTTTCCTGTGGCCTCACACTTCATAGGAAAGCTCTCTTCGATAGAGAAGGCGATCAGAGAGGCAGGTGAGTGCTCTGTAATTGTGGGCAGCTGCTCCACTAGATAAAGAAACAGCCAGAGAGGAAGAGTTCAGTAGACCATTGAGGAAAAATGGTAGCATGCAACCTGCATGCAGAAAATGGTGATGTGAAATGGCTTTGGTACAATTGTAATGATTTTTCACAATCAGGTCAACTGTTTTGATCAATGCATACAAGACTAAAGGTAAACAAAATATTTGTTGGAGAACATAATTAGATATTGAATAATTGATTGGGTGGTTGGCCAAAAAGTGAGTTGTTATCAGGCAATGGCAAATGATCTTGTAAAATAATGTCAATGAGAGCTTGTTTGTGGTTTAGAACAGGAAGAAACTAATGGCTGATACAGCTTGAGTGTAAAATTGAATATGCATTATCAAAATCATAATGGGGTGATGGTATTTAGTTACAGTTTGACAAATGTAAAGTGGTTCGCTCGCTCTGATGTTGTAGGTTGTCCACTATGCAAAAAAATAAATAAATAAAAAATAAAAAAAACACTCTAAAATAATCTAAATGCTTTGATTTGAGGGAACATTCAGATTAACATTTCTACTTTTATTAAACACAACAACAATGTTTAATGTTTATGTCTACGAAAAATAACTCTTCTAGACTGTTATAAAAAGTACACTTTTTTATTTTTTTTAATATGATTTCATGATAATAAAAAATATATTCCAGAATGTACTATACTAGTAGCATGGTATCCAAATACCATCAAGGAACATGGATATGATAAATAAAGTACCATGGTATCCCCATCTAATAACATAATATGAAAGCAGTAGCTACTTTATTCTAAATGTCCCCAACAAAAGAGCAAATCTCTGCATTAATGCATGATTTTCAAAGGAGATCTGATGATGGTGGAAGCTTATGAATTCTATGGATGAAGTTACTAGTTCTATGGATGGCTTGACATTAAACTTACTGTTCATGTGTGCTAAAACTAACAAATCCACCGCAGCAGGAAGAACACAAAGAAACAAACGTGCAAGGATTTGTTAGAACCATGTAGATATAAATCCATTTGAATTGCTAACAAATAATTTATTGTCATCAAACAATTGAATCCAGCTCCATGAATGACTAAATAAAAGCAGAACAGAAAAAAAGAGCATTGCTCTGTTCCTGTAAGATATCTTTCAGGCCCTAAAGATATATGGCGAATAATTTAACAGCAATAAAATACACTTTATCTGGTTTCCTTGGAAATGGTGAAATACATAGCCCGAGCAATAAATTATACCTGCTGTCAGCTTGAGTGAACCTGCATACAAACACTCAGTTTCAAACAGATTAGTTGTAAGAATAGTTTGCTCAATATGGAAGGAGTAAAAGATAAAACAAACAATTATGTGATAGATGTAAAATATTATTATTATTATTATTATTGTCACATTGTGATAGAAAAAGTTACAATTAGATAAACTTAAAATTATGAGAAATAAAGTTGCTATTATGAGAACGCTGCAATTGTAAGATATGCTATCACAATTTTGATATCACCAACGTGAGATATAAAGTCACATGATTTGAAAATGAAGTTATAGTTGTTATACAGTATATGGAATAACAATTGAGTTATGAATTTGGGAACTTACATTCATATATATATATAGTCACAACTGAGGGATATAAATTCACAATTTTGATATTATGAGATAAATGTGAGATATAAAGGCATTTTTGAGATATGAAGTGGCATTTCTGAGATATAAAGAAAATAAATGAAAAAAAAATTGAACTATGGGACATGAAGTTGCAAATGGGATAAAAATGATTAACAGTGATTGCATGAATTTGCTAATAACATAAATATGAATTCTCAATTGTGGTATGAAGTCGTGTTTGTGAGATATGAAGTCTCAACTGAAATGAAATCATATTTATTTTTTTTATCTGAGGTAGGAAAAGGCTTCCATCGCTAATTTTAATTGTGCAAATGGCAAACAACTAAACAGTGTTGAATATTTGATCAAATATATAAACCAGTAAGAGAAAGAAAATAAAAATACTACAGAAATAATACATAGAACAGAAAGTCATTTATTCAACTTACCTTCAAGTGGAATATCCAAGGCATTACTCTGATACTTGCAGCTCATATGAAGGCAAGCAACCAAAAGGAAGAGGATTTTCTGTAGCAACCACATGACTGGCCAAAGCCTCGAAGGAGAGCGGATGATACACAGGGAATGCTGCAGTTTGCCAGGAGTCAGTGCATCTCACTCCAACACAGTCTGGGGTCTCTCTACCTGCACAAAACACCACACAGATCTTACTGGCACCCAGACGTCAGCTGCAAACAAGAAATCACTGCCACACACACACACACAAACCTACGTGTGTATAAACAGTACAAAGACTTCGGAGCAACCATATGCTTACGGTCGACCCACAACATCACATATAAAAACAACCCTGTCACCCGCACAGACACAAAGACTTGCACATTCTGCATGTCTCCTGCTGAGTAACTTGCGTCAATGTCTATCCCAACTTGTGTTTGCTTAAAATGCATCTGTGAGAGGAATCTCCATATTAAAGCTCTCTATCACAGAGTCCCTGGAGACATGAATTGTATTTCTGCAAATTGTTTATCAGTGTATGCGTGGCAGGCATTTCTTCCCTCCGTTTCTCCTTCATAACACTGAATACGAAAAATGAAACCTTAAAAAAATAAAATTAATGGAGCCCCCCTGCAGCTATGGTAATGCGCAGCAGCTGTTGCAGAAATTATTCTGAATTATGAATTCATGGCACTATAACAGTGACAGATTTTGATTAGTTGGATGCAGTAGGGACAGAACCACACGTCTGTTAAAGCCTGCAGATGCATGTGCTTAAATATGCAGTAAGAAACATGTTGCTTTGTTATACCAAAGTGGATGAACTTTGAGTTAGATGTCATGTTTGCTGCCATTAAAGTCGTCTTGAGCAGTCTCTGGTGATGTCATATGTGGTAAGGGATCAGTAGTTGCTTTAACCTTTTGGAATCTGGCGCCAGCAAGACATCTGGTTGGAGACAAATAGAGTTCACGCCCATTTTCCCTTCAGATTCATAACAGTGCTGGCTATAAAATGCTGCAGTTGATTGGAGTAACTTTAATGGAGGTCACCTTACATGGTGTGGTGGGAATCAGCCTTGAACTTCCAAAACTACAATACGATGTCTGGTGCCTGTTGGTCTGCAACATCTATAATTAGGGTCAGACAGAATCTGTAGACTTTTTCTATAGTGAGTTTGGTAGCTGTAAATGGAGCTAAGAGCACTTATTGGTAGCTGAAAGTAGACAAATTTGGTTGTCATATTATTTACTGAACTTACAGCACAGGCAATGTGTAATGAATGAAGAATAATAGGCATACCGATAGTGGATTATGCACAATATATATAGTGTCATTTGTATGCGAGGCAAAAAAAAAGGGCAAGATGTGATGAATAACCAAAATGAGCATGCCAGTTGCTGATTATGTGGAAAAAATGTAACAAAAAAAATTACAACAATCTGAAAAACGAAAGCAAGTGAAATGTATATATATATATATATATATATATATATACATACAATAACAAATGTGAGATTGATCAAAAATTAACAAATCCAGTACTGCACATAAATACAGTTTTAAATTAATTATACATTTATTTAATATTTTAAAATATTTTGTCACATTCAACACTGAAGTACTATATGTGATGCACTGTGTCCCATTATTGTGATATAATATATAAAGTACATTGTCATTGTACTGTGTCCGTTAGTTTGAGGCCCCTAGGAACGAAACCTCAATCCATCACCATTGTGCACCTAAGGCACTTAGTGAGTGGAAGTGATTTTGAACTACTTACAGGAAACTTTATCTCAATGGCTGTATTCCTTTTTGCAACAGAGTCTCATTGGTGCTCAATAGCCGTTTTCATGTAGGTTGGAGCCCAAGGCTCATTAGGTCACTTCCTTTTTGACTTTAATTAGTTAAACACACAATAAAATAGATCCGTGCTTAACTCTGAGAAAAAAAGTGTTTCAGGGAGGAAGGCAGAAAAAAAAAGACTCAAAGCTCACAAAATATAACTTTATCGGCCATTCATGTTCACAGAAAACCATTTATGACTCTTTAAACCATATGAGGTCTTTTATTCATGCATCTAATTAAAGTCCAAAGAGTGATTTGGTTGGTGGAGGACTGTTATGTTCTCTTTATTTCAGCATTCAGGACCAGTCATGAGAGATAACCACACTTCACTGGCCCTCCATTTTAACCCGAGCAGATGCTTCAATCACTTCCTTTTCCAGCTAGACATCTGAAGCCCATCCTCCCTTTAATCTTCTCCACTGCTTAACAAATCCGATAGGAAACACTGAGGTCAAACACCAGTAAGCGGAGAAGTAATTGAATAATTGACCACTGTGTGAATGAGTCGATTCGCTTCATTCCTCAGTGGGGGCTCTTGTTTTCTGATGGGCTTGAACTCTGCTCCACATGCCTGCATTTCTTCATAATGGTATTAACTCTGCCGAGGAAAGCTTTTGTGATTTAGTGCTGGTTATGGTGACCTCTGAGATGACTTCTGTGATGTCACTAGTAAGGATGGGTTTCTGCACCCCTTGACTGTCATACTGAAAGGCTTGTGGCTACGGTCTGTCGGACTTGGATGCGTTTCTTGAAACCAAAGACAACGCCTGAGGCTCTAGCACTTGCCCCGAGACTTCTCTTATCTCCCACAGATGGTGTCTAGCTTTAGTGGCCAGATTAAAATCAAAAGGTAAAGCGCTAAACTAATTGGATTGTGATTTACTGGCCAGTGTAGTGTGTTACTGGTGGCATATGTTTATCATCCTGATCCAATACAATGCACCCTGTATTTTCACTACTGCATTAGTTACAATTAAACCTGAAATGCTACACTTAGAGAATATTTTTGTTAATATGCTCATTTACATGAACCATCTGATCAAAACAATTCACTGCAATTTACATCACAAAATATGAGAGAGTCCTTTATAATGAATCAATTGACCAGAATGAATCAGACATTCCATTGCAACATGTGTGAGAAAGAATTGTTTAGTACCATTGCAGCCACTTTCCATGTCAACATACAAAAGAAAACGTCACTTAGTATGATTCAATCACAAAAATGAACAGGAAAGAGTTGTTTAGTATGAAAATCATTGGCTAGAATTACTTTTCATAGCAACATGTTTGAGAAAGTGAGTCGTTTAGTAGGAACAATTAATGAATCAGACTTTCCATCACAACATATAAGTAATTTAGTATAAATTGATTCACTAAAATGCATTGGTCTTTCCATGCAGCAGCGAAATACATTTATGTGAGAGAGTAATTTAGTATGAACTGATTCAGCAAAATAAATCAGTCTTTCCGTAGTAAAATATGTGAGAAAGTTTAATATTAACCTATTCACTAGAATACACTTTCCATTGCGACATGTATGAGAGAAAATCATTTAGTATCAATCAATTGACAAGAATAAATCAGATTTCCCTTCACTATGTGAAAGAGAGAGTCGTTTAATAAGTCATTTATGTGTAAGAGTATAACATGTGTGAGTTTAATGTCGTAGAAACCAATTCACTTGAACGAATCAAGACTACTTCGCTACTCACTGAAAAAAGTAGCTGAGTTTCGAAAAGTTAGTAGCTTTGCTACTTTGCTTAGTTCCTAACACTGTAAATCACTCTTGCCATAAAATGTCTTCATAGGAATATTCAAGCAAGAAGTCCCTGAAGTCCTATGAAAGAGCATTTCAGTTCAAATCTGGCACTTACAAATAGATCAACAAGAATCAGATCAACTCTATCCACTCGTAAGTGGATTTGTAAGGAAATGTCAGTAAGACAACATTGCAACCAAAGAGAGCTCCTCTAAACATTTCAATCTGCAACATTCAAACTAACAAAGTTCATCCCCATACAGCCTACCTAAGAAATACCCTTTTAACAACAAAGTGGGACTTTCTTAACAACTACAGCCTGCTCTTAATCCCCACATCTCATTCTAATGATACTTGCAAGGGGTAAAAGCTGCCCAGCGTGGGAAGGTCTGCATGAACTCTGACCTGGCATTGCCTGGGCAAACCGGTCTAGAGTAAGAGCCAGAGTAGGAGGAGAAGGTAGAATCCGGGCAGAGAGCAATCAAGAGCAAGCTTTTCTCTCCAATTGACTGATGGCGTCCTGCCCCTCGCACATTTGCCTCGCCCACTGTGAAGACTCATTTGCCATGGAGGATAAGCGTAAATCAGGACAGTGAAAATAAAATAGGAAGTAAACTGGCAGTCGAAGGGAAGCAGTTGGCTGTTCAACTCTATGAGGAAAAAACAATCACATCTGTTCCTCACCACCAAAGCATCACCATTTATCTGATTATTACTGGCCGTATTTTAATAAATAACCAGAAGAACTGCATCTGATGCTTACATGCAGAGATACACAATTCATCTACAGTACTGGTTATTAACTAATATCAGTGCTTTTTAAAATGAATTGATCAGTATCAATATTGGATATGTACGTATTGCCCAGCCAATTCCCAGATCAAACTAGCATCTAATACAGTCATAAAGATAAAAATTAGAAAAGATTATTATTATTATTATTATATCAAAGTCTTTTCAGTTTAAAGAGAAGTTCCCGAACCTGCATGACTTTCTAACTTCTGTGAAACAATAACATTTTGAAGAAAGGTGGGTAGCACTTTATTTTACAGCCCTGTAATGTACATACTGTGTATAACAATTACAATAACTGGGTAATTACTAGGTACTAACCCTGAACCTACCCCTAAACCAATATTACCATATTTAATTACCTTGTACCTCCCACTAATTTCTTGGGTTAAGTACAATCTAATTACAGAATAAATACACATACTGCAAAATACAGTGTAACCGAAAGCTGGTGTCCAAACAACATTGGATTCCATTGCCTTCATAGCATGAGACATTTTTCTCTTTTGTGTTCCAATACAAATACAGGTTTGAAATGACATGAAGTTGAGTAAATTATAACAGAACTTCCATTTTTGGGTGAACTATCCCTTTAAGAGTGCATAACAGCGCTCTTAACAACTGGCAAGTAAAGAGTCAATGCAAGCAAAGCTGCCTGTTTACAGTAATTCTACTTCAAATGGTCTCAGTACCACTGCATTGTCAATAAATAGACAGATATCTGCTATTCAGCACACGCTCAGCATTTAAGTGCCTTTTGGTATGAAAACTTTGTGTGCACACTGTGAAGGCCACTAATGGGATTAGCTCCATCCCTGTGTTGTCAAACTGGATTAATAGCTATATTCAACTACTTGAAGAGTCTTGATGGCTGTGTATCATCCTCAAACCTTTGGATAAGACCCAGATTCTTATTTAATCTCTCCAGCACATTTAAAAAAATGGTGAGATTACTCACACTAAAGAGCAATTAGCAAATTCATCTCATTTTGTGTTGTAATTAAGAGTTTCATCCATTTAGTCACTTTAATCTCTCATTTAGCTTGATTACAGTGTAAACAAACACAGAAAATGGATAAAGATGTAACATTTAGGGTACACATTTTCAGCAGCAACAACAAGTTATATAAATGAGTATAGTAAATATATATTCTTTTATTTGAACAATGCAATTTATTTCTGAATTTTCCAATTGATTTCTGATTTGGTGCTGAGAAAGAAAGAAAGAAAGAAAGAAAGAAAGAAAGAAAGAAAGAAGAGGAAAAATCTGCAAAAATGTTACATTATTAAAACTTCTGTTTGCACAAAGCAGAGACATGACTCTAAATGAGCTTAAAACATGTAAGCGATATTAAAAAATAACTATAGCTAACTGAGATTTGACTCTGCTTCAGTCGATTTTAACATGCATGCCAGAGACTAAACGGTTCAATTATCAACCCATTAATAATACAGTAGCCTGGAAAAGGCTTAGAGAGGGAATGGGATGGGACAGGAGGATGAATAAAGAATGCAGGGATGATTTGGGCTCAGAGGCAGAAAGCATGCATTTGGGCAAGAATAGAAAAAGATGTGGGCAGGTGGAAGACAGCTTTGGAATAGGATAGTGGGAAGCAGAAGTCATAAACCGTCTCTGTCGTTGACAGGGGATGGGAGAGGGATGTGGGAGTGAATGAAGGAGACAGAACGTAGATGGATGGGGGCGAGGAATGGCATGGGCGTGGATCATGAACTTGCCGTACAGAGAAGTGGAGAGATTGCTTTTTGATGGAGTGGGAGAGTGGATGAGCAAAATGTAGAATGACACAAAGGCGTATTGACCGAGATGTACAGGTGGATTATGAAGGAGCTAGAGTAGAAGTGTGAAAAAGATGAGGAAAGAGAGCAAGAGAACTATAATCAATGAAATGAGCTCCTAACCTTAAGTCCCCATTGGAGAGATGGTGGATGACCTTGTGACCCCTGTGAACTGCTATGACAGAGATTAACGTGTCCCTGGTCAACAGTGCAGTATATTATAAAAGCGCTCTCAAACCAAGACCAGTTATCAACCTGTTACATTTTTTCTGGATTTTATGGAGTGGAAAAAGTCTAACTTCCTCTCATAAATGTTCTTGCCGGGGCAAAAATACACACCAGGAGAATATCCAAAGGACAAATGATTTATAGTCCATATTGTTTTAATTGTTCATGTCTGCATTTCAAAATTCATGGTCTAAATATAATGTGTACTATTAATGTTTTCTAATAAGTTTATAGTCTACTAAATTTGAACAAATCAGTGTTTTAGAACAAATCTTTTAAACAAATGTGACCTTGGACCACAAAAGTGGTCTTAAAGGGATAGTTCACCTAAAAATGAAAATGATGTCTTTAATGACTCACCCTCATGTCGGTCCAAACCTGTAAGACCTCCGTTCATCTTCGGAACACACTTTAAGATATTTTAGATTTAGTCCGAGAGCTTTCTGTCCCTCCATTGAAACTGTGTGTACGGTATATTGTCCACGTCCAGAAAGGTAAGAAAAACATCATCAAAGTAGTCCATGTGACATCAGAGGGTCAGTTAGAATTTTTTGAAACATCGAAAATACTTTTTGGTCCAAAAATAGCAAAAACTATGACTTTATTCAGCATTGCCTTCTCTTCCGGGTCTGTTGTGAGCGCGTTCACTGCAGTGTAGTGATATCCGGTTCGCGAACGAATCATTCGATTTAACCGGTTCTTCTTAGTGAACCGGTTGAACTAGTACACCAAATCGAACTAAATCGTTTGAAACGGTTCGCGTCTCCAAAAAGCATTAATCCACAAATTACTTAAGCTATTAACTTTTTTAATGTAGCTGACACTCCCTCTGAGCTAAAACAAACCAATATCCCGGAGTAATTCATGTACTCAAACAGTACACTGACTGAACTGCTGTGAAGAGAGAACTGAAGATGAACACCGAGCCGAGCCATAATAACGAACGAAAGATTGACTCGTTCTCCAGTCAATGGCTATTTCTACAAACACCCCAGCGACTTAAGACTGGTTTTGTGGTCCAGGATCACAAATGAACAAATAAACAAATGGGTTGTGAAGAATCATTTCATTGGTTGGAACAATCAAACAACACAGCCCTTCACTAAACAAGAGAGTCACTGAATGAGAATAAATCTGGTTTGTGAAATATTTGAATGAACTTGTCTGTGAACGAACTGAATGAGGAATCTGTAGGGCATGTTGTTCATTCAAAAAGATCAAGCATGTGAGTCAGTTTTCAATTGAGTAAATGATTCACATAAAAGACTCACTGATGTGAAAAAGAAACAAACAATGTTACTTACAAAAAGCAATTTTAGTGAAAGCAAACGATAATGAGAAATGCATTATACTTAGTATTCAAACAAAAATCTGTAGAATTCAAGTACCCTAAAATACAGCAGGCATCTTGTATTGCTAGTCAGTATTTCACAATTTCAGCTATTTAAAACAAGTTCATGACCAGAATGCAATCTTCTACAGATGTGTTGTTGGACCCAGATGCATAGAGCCCAATCTGAGAATGAGAACGAAGCAAATTGTCCACACAGCTAAGGTCACAGAAGTCGGCTGTGAAGAATGAAAGAGATCTTTCAAATGCTTGGCAATCACAGATGTGCTGTCAAGTAGGGAGGAGGGGGAGGAATAGAGAGAGAGAGAGAGAGAGAGAGAGAGAAAGTAAAAATGTCCCTATTTGTGCCATTTCAAGTACATGTGAGAAGGAACTGGCTGAGTGAGAAATTCCCTTTTGTGTCTCAGTGTTTATAATTTTTTTTTCATTCCCCTATTTCTTTGAAGTCTTTGAGATGAGTAGAAGCCTATGTGCCCTGGACAGTGATCATATTAGGCAATTCGTGTTGAGTGGCCTGAAGTACAGGGGATTGGAAACAGGCACACCAGGGGGACAGGAGTGTTATTTTGTGGGAACTGACACAGCAAGAGCCCTTGCTACGTTCATTCAGATCTGACGGATGTTGGTAATCTCCCAGGATGAAACTTGGCTATAGCCAGACAAGATAAATGGAACTTGTGCCCAAGATTATCTTCTTCCCCTGATAAATCTAAAGCTAATTTACTTTTTTGCTCTTGTAGGAGAATTTTTTTATTCCTAAGGCAAAGAAATATCCAGTGTTTGTCATAGAGTAAATAAAGCACTAATTCTCCTCTGTATATTTTTCAAACAATGGCACACCTGTGTCTATTGACTTTTGTGATGTGTAGAAGGTGACTCATAAAGTATGAGCTATTAGTGTTGAACATGTTACAACTTGTTCCTTAACATCTGGATAATATTGTTTTAAATAAGCTATTTGACAGTTCTGTCGGAAGCGCTAAAACAATCTGGATTTCTAAATCATTTCAACGTTAAGATAAACCACTGGCCTTTTATTAGCGTGTTATAAAACAGAATATGGCACAAAACAGCGAAATCCAAAAAAAAGGAGCTTATTGGACGCACTTTTATGACCTCATGGAGATGCTTATTAAGAAAATCCCAAAGATTAAAGAATTAAGTTACAGACATTTCCGTAACTTTTCTCATACCAAATAACCAACAGCAATAAAATAAAAGTGCATACAAATAATCAAGAAAAACAGGTTGAACATTATTGTACTGTTCTCAGAAACTCTAAGAATGCATGAGTACACATAACCAAAATTCTTATTAAAAGTACTGTTTTTGAATTAAACACTTATTTTTCCCTCAAAATAATAATGATTTCCACCCCCCAAAAACATTGACAGAATCAGAACCCAGTAGGCAAATATTGCTTACATTTTTAACCCTCTGCTGTACCACAAAGCTGACATGAACTTATTTAGAAATGTAAAAAAAAAAAAAATTCTATTGGAGGGAAATTTTGGATCAAAATCAGTACTCTATCTATATACACAGAAGGGTTTAAAAAATAATTACATTTATTCAGTTATTTACATACAGAAAGTGGTTACTAAGATTGCAAACATAAGATGTTTGAAGCATGTTAGCAGTTAAAATTTATCATAACATTATTATTATTATCATAACATTAAAAAAAGGAATTAACAATAACAATCTACCTTATAATAAAATAGATAACAGAGCATGAGAACTAATAAGCCAAAACATTATTATGAGCATGAAATAAAAGTAAAATTAATCTGACATGGATATTAGTCACATGAAACATGCCAGAAAAAAATAAAGCACAAAAATATAAAAGGTTGCACTTAATATTAGATCCTATATAAGCACTGGATAAAAAGAAAATCATTTTGCATATCACACACTGCTTCACTGTCCCTCCAAAGGCTTTCTTTAACACACGTGCAGGGGTCACAGCACACACTACTACAGTAGTAATTCCCTCTACCGGCACACTTTTATATCAAGCTCAGAAAAACCCATCACACAGAAGCCTAAATACTCACAGGAGTCTGCTTCATTCTTGTCCACTCGTCTTCAAAAAGACATTCGAACCTTCCTCTTCTACACAGTCTAATCCCACAGGCGTGAAAACACAGAGAAACGTCTACCACAGCAGACGCGGGAAAGAAGCCCCGCCACTAGCTAGCAGAACAGTGCAGAGCGAGAGAGGCACAGGGGAGACATATGCTGCCAAAGCCTCTCGCCTGGCAAAGAAGCTCATTAAGCGAGTGACAATCATTCCCACAAAGCCAGATCTGAGCGCTTTTCACATGGAGTGTACAAAGAAGGAGAGATACAGAGAGAGAGAGAGAGAGAGAAAATGAAAGATAGCTAAGGAATTCTGGATGGAAGAAGTTGTATTTAAAGCACTCGTGCATGGGGAGACTTGACTATGTTTTGTGCCATGGATGTCAAGATCCATGTTTTGCCTTTTGTAACATTGTCATTATGGTTAAATAGGGTTAACCTGAAGTTTATTTTAGTATTGTTTGATGTTAAAAAGAAAGGATAAATATACATATTTTAAAAAAGTTATTAGTTTAGTCTTTTATATTTTATGAAGGCAGTGTGAGCAGCACTTGCTGGTACAAGAGTAGCCATTATGATGTTCTGGTTGATTGCAAGGGTGTTGCTATGCAGTCGCTAAGGTGTTCAATATGGTTTTAGTTGCTATGCGGTTGATAGCTTGTACTTGTCACTGCTTCGTTTAAGTGAATTTCACTCATTTTCTCATCAGCCAGGGTAAGTAGAAAAGAAAATCTCTTGGAAAAGACCTTAAATTTTTCATATCCAAAACCTTAAGCATGAAGAACAGCAACAGTGAGGCTATCCTTAGCAAAACCTACAATACACATCCATTCAGAAAACTATGCATGATCAAATCTGAGAAAAGCAGTAGTTTAGTGGTTTACTATTACACATTTAAATAATACACATTATTAGTTATAATAACAATAATTCCTTACATTTGTATAGTGCTTTTTCTAAGAACTCAAAGCGCTTTACATTGTCAGGGGGTATCTCCTCATCCACCAGCATCCACCTGGATGATGCAACGGCACTGGTGGAGAGGAGACAAAGTGATGAAGCCAATCAAGCAGATATGGGGATTGTTAGGAGGCTATGATGGCCAGATGCCAATGGGTGAATTTGGCCAGGATGCCGAGGTCACACCTCTACATTTTTCGAAAGACATCCTGGGATTTTTAGTGACCACAGAGAGTCAGGACCTTGGTTTAATGTCTCATCCAAAGGACGGTGCTTGTTGACAGTATAGTGTCCCTATCACTACACTGGGGCACTAGGACCCACCAAGCGACAACCTCCTGCTCTCTCTCCTGAAGCCATATGGAAGTGACTTAAACTGTAATTTGTCAATTGGCCGTTAGAGGCTGGTTTAAAAAATCATTTTGGTCTATATAGCTAATTTTGCCCTTTTTTACATTTTGAGTTACATTTTTTATAACTCGTTATTCTGGAGTGTCCTGCTGCCAAGATGGCGACGGCCAGCTCTGCCTACTTTTGGCTTCAAAAACGCTCTTCGAAAAACTATGGGTGCCTCACTAGCACCTCTTCCAGCAGCAGTTAGTTTTCTAGTTTCCTAGTTTTCCCAGGAGGTCTCCCATCCAGGTACTGACCAGGCTCATCCCTGCTGAGCTTCAGTGGGTAACCAGTCTTGGGCTACAGGGTGACATGTCTGTCACATCAGTCACATAAGTTAATGAAAAAATAAAATAAAAATATTTCATGCTATTCAGTCATTTTGTCCATACAAGTGTCCAAAGTTATTTGGACCACAATGTTAAAATGTTTAACATATATATTTTCTGTGTTCCTAAAAAGACTTAAAAGGCATACAGCTTTAGAACAACAACAGGTTAAGTAAATATCACAGAATTTTCATGTTTTGGTGAACTGTCCCTTAAAATGATGGGCCACATGGGATTATGGAAGATTTCTATACACTGTATCCCACTTATTGTACATATATATATATATATATATATATATATATATATATATATATATATATATATATATACATGCATACTTTTTAGCTAAATGATTCAGATTGTGCACTTTCAATTATAATCAATCAGAAAATCAAACTGAAATTAAACAAAAAAATCTATTTTGAATTAATACCATAGATAGCAATAATATTTTATTCTTAATATAATCTGCAGCCTGTGAGATCATAACAGATACACTTTAGCTTCTGCATTGGGGGAAGCAAGAATTTTTAAACTTAAAAATGGGTCGGCATGGACAAATAATGACGATAACCTCTGTCTAAAATCCACTTAATTGACATAAGCCAGTGGACAGCAACAGTTCATTTGTACCTCACAAATAGGACGGGATCTCTGGGGATCATGTTATTTGCCGACAGAGCAAATAGCACAGGGCAGGACATGGTCACACAATCTAAACACAAAATCCCCACCCCATCCTGCAGCGCTGAGGTAGAACAGGCTTGCTGTGATGTGTGATGTGGAATTGGGTAAATGGGTGTGGGGAGAGCTTGAAATCAGAAAGACTTGACATGTTTGCTTCAATTATGCTGATGTAGGTGCCACTGATGTGTCTGTCAAATGGAAGAGTGCCCATATAGGTAAAGGTATAATTAGACTTTCAGGTTTCAAAAAAATGATGCTCTCCATGTGTCAAATGCTCTCCGTGTGAAGTGAGATCACAGAATGTGCCATCAATTTCAGGAAACATCATTAAACATATAGGCGCCATAAACATTCCTGATTAAAATTCAATTAAAATGGATTCTTTCATGTTATCACTGTTTAAATGTACCATTAATTTCATTACCTGTGACTCTTAATCACTTTTTTTAATGCTACTTAGTACTTAGTATTACAACTTATATTTTAAATAATCACGGTCAACTGTGTAATACCATTGTGAAAAACTGAATTATCCATGATTCTGCAAAAAACACTACCAATTGATTGCAACTGTCCGTTTCCTGTTCTCCATAGGGAAATTGATTTTGACATAATAACAAAACCTAAATACAGATCTGCACCGAAGTTTTCATTTTATGTTTTTGCTGAAGCCATCTGTTTGCATTATTTTAACTTTTTTTTTTTTTTTTTTTATAATTGTGTTTAACAATGGAATTTGTAGTAAAAACTGCATTACCCATGATGCTGTAGGGAAAATTCCACCAATAAGAACATCCGGCTAGCAAATCACACCAAAAGAGCTTGCAAGGAACACTCACTCCTATAGCACTGCAAACTGTTTTATATTTCACCAGTTTTAAATGTATATCATTTGCAATGCTTCATAAGTTTTTCTTTTCCTCATTAAAGCCATCAAGTACAAAGTATTTTACCTTTGTCTATTATTATTATTATTATTATTATTATTTATATTATTTTTTTGCTTCAAATCAAAGTTTACAATATTGTGATTCACCTCATAGCTGGTTGGTTTGGTTCATGGCTTACAACTCTTTCGTGAGAACTTTTTTTTAATCCCTACAAGAAAAAAAAAAAGAAAATAGGAAAGATGCTTTCAGAATCAAGGTTGCTGAAAAAGTGATCAGGTACTATTGCTAATTAGTTTGGAGTAGTTTTATAATGTGGCTATGTGGTGGCTGTGGTGTAATGAAGGTTGTTAGAGTGTTCTGAGTGGCTGTCAATCATCAAAATGATCATTCAAACAATCACAGCACAAACAAGGAAGAGATAGATACTAAGTACTGAGTTAAATGAGTTAGAAACTAAGTAGGCGCAATAACAGTAATGTTTGTCTTAATAAGCACAGTGAACAAATATAACATCTATTATTGATGCTAAGCTGTTCTGCAAAGAGCCCATTCATCCAAACTTGGGCGATAATGTGAACAAGACCCTTTAAATGCCAATTCTCCACTGCTGAAGGAGGGACGGGACAGGTTTTGGCAGGAAGAGAGTGTTGTTTGATAGCGTGAGCAGATTGCCAGACAGAGAGAACACTCAAAGCGCCACTGTGCCGGTGCTGAACTGACGGGGCCCTTCCAGTCCCCAGCATGTCCTTTTTAAGTGCTCGGAGGATGAAGCTGCCATTATGGCCGCACAAACAGAAAGACGGCTGATAAACTTCATAGGAATGCTTCTTCCTGAAAGCAACAGGGTTAGAATAGAGTGGCAGGAGGGAGTACAGAGAGTGAATGGGAGGGCGAGCTGCCAGTTCCACCAAGCTTAGTCTTCACGCAACCAGGCTGAACAAACCTGACACTGTTTTGGGTGCTGCCTAGGGGATCACATCCATTCTTTCTTTTTCTTTTCCGCCGCTCCTCGATTTCATTCACTGTTCACAGTCAGAAACCTCTCTCGCTTTTCTGCTTTGGAGGATTCGGCTGAGGTTGTTTGATCTGTCATTATCATCTTCTACGCCCACTTATGTTGTTTGTTTTCTTGCTCTTGTAATTGAATAAACTATATATGACTGAATAACTTCACTTATGAAAAGGAGTCAAACAAAAACAACATTGTGTGCTGCGGTTAACATGTCTATACTAGGAGTAACAATGACTATTTAAAAATGCTTTTACTTGATACAAGACCATTTAGAAGCAAATATGATTATGTAGCATAATGCTCATATAATATTGTTAGTGCACGTCATCGATATACTTAGGCACTCGCACACAAAATGTCTTTTAAATTTGTCTACTAGGGTTGCTGCTACTGCTGGTGATATAAAGCATTTGAAAAATATGACGTTTTCATTCATGATACAAGAATGAGAGAATGGTCATTGTAAAGGGCAAGCTCCAAAAAGCACATAAAAGTAGTCCACATGATCGTCTATTCCAAGTTTGGATGTTTAAAATGAACAAGAATTAGGAAGTCTCACGTGTCCCCTCAATATATCCCCTCACAATATATTCTACTGCAATATATGACATTAAGTATCAAATGTGATATGTTAAATGATTTGCTGGCCATACCCTGTTGAAAAAAACAGTATGCACTGGTTAGGCATGATTTGAGCTGGTTTAAGCTAGTCCTTAGCTAGTCATGTGCTGGTTTAAGCTGGTCATGTGCTGGTCCTAAGCTGGTCCTAAACAACTAGCTCCTGCTTAGGACCAGCTTAGGACCAGCACATGACAATCTTAAACCAGCTCATGACCAGTTTAAACCAGCTCAAAATAGCAGCCAAGCTTCAAAACATACCTAACCAGCATATGCTGCATTTTTCAACAGGGTATAAAGATAGTGTCATCTGTTACTGTGGTCTTGTTTTTCTGACATATCAGGACACAACTCTGTTTAATGACATGGGTATGACACAGGTATTACAAGGAGAGGGTGACTTATGAGGATTTAACCCATGTCCCCATTTTTCAAAACACTTATAAATCATACAGAATGAGTTTTTTTGAGAAAGTAAAAATGCACAAAGTTTCCTGTGAGGGTTAGGGTTAGGTGTAGGGTTGGTGTAGGGCCATAGAATATACAGTTCTTACAGTATAAAAACCATTACGCCTATGGGATGTCCCCACTTTTCACAAAAACAAACATGTGTGTGTGTGTGTTCTGAGAGTTAGTCATTAAATTAATTAAGCTTTGATAGCATAGTAAAAGGGTTATCAAGTTAGATTTATTTACATGAACCAGTGTCAACTCAATGATTCATTTGCATTTAAAATGTAACTGAAGTGGCTTTGGTCATCTAATAGTGTAGAAAACATTCTTAATTTTTACTCTTCCTATATGCAGTATTATATAGTATCATGCACATGTCCAAACCTTGTCTGAGGATAGTCCATTTATCATTTCCCCATAACCATAACCATATAGAGAGACAGGGGAAAATGCACAACCTGCAAAAACCACAAAGTAGTGAAGGGCACAGAAGAGTGAAGCACATGTGCATTCCTCTATAAGAAATAAACCCCCTGTAACCTTCAGGCAATGCTGACAACCTACACAATGAGCTCACCTGGGCCCTGATCAATGCCCTCCAGTATGACAAGATGATATATGCACTAGCATTATAGAGTGTGTCTCATAGCTGGTGCTATAGGCTGAGGCATAAAGACCGCTGTACGGCATGTGCTAGTAGGTCAGGGGCAGGATGAACCCAGCTCACCAGACCGAATTAGGACGGTCTCCTGCTGACTGAATGCTAATCCAGCATGCAATTATTACTGAACTGAACTCTTTCCAGGCCTACAGAACCGCCAAATTACACTACTTTTATAATCTAAACAAACAGTAATTAGACACAATCACTGCTTTTGATAATGCTTTATAACATGACATGCAACAGATATATTTAACCTTCTGGGGTCTGAGGGTGTTTTTGGGTCCTCAAGAAATTTTGACATGACCTGACATTTGTACTTTTTACAGTTTCTTACATATAGTTTGATTCAGTTCAAGTTTGATTCAGTTCAAACTGTGCTACAATAATATGTGAGCAGCATGTATGTACAAGTTTTATTTTTTTAGAAAATTAGATTTATGCACAGTTATTGAAAAAGTATTTAAGTAGCTAAAATATGACCTTTAGCTACTTAGACCTTCAATTATTATTTTAAATACATTTTCATGCACTTCCTGTTTTCAATGCTTCCCTGATCTATTTTAATTCTCAAGCTAGATTTAGTTAAACAGCTGCTGATGCAAAAGAAAGTTAGCATGAATTAGCTTGTTTGACATGCTCTAGTTAACAGTGATCGTGTCACTGAAATCAAACAACACTGATCAATGGCCTCCTGTGGAGCGGTAGAAAATGCTCTCCTAAGTATTTATTTTAAGTAAGGTCAATTTACTCAAATAATTTCTCAGGTTGATTTGCTCCAGAACCCCAGAGGTTCATTTGGTTTGTCGCCAAGTACCTCCTTTTGAACTCTTTCAAATATGTCATAATTATCGCTTATCTGATGTGTAGCACTCCGAGAACTCTTAACACCATATGCCATTCTAATAAAATACCCATTGTCTTGATTGCCTGTTTATATGCAATTCCCCATTAGCCTTGACACTTTGATAGCATCTAAATTGTTTCCATACACAAGTTTATAGAAGCAGCAACATACAGGACATGATTTATTTTAGGCATTCATTATACAATCTACACGTGTGCTGAGAAGAAAATAAAGCATGTTCAACACAGCTGTTGAGAAGGCCATCAATTCAAAGCCATGTTCATCTTCAAAATGGAATTAACAAAGCTAAGTGTGTTTAAGTGCTCATTGAGGTTTGGGTGAGGCTTAGTGTGCCATATGGTTAGCATAACTCAACCTGAGAGAGAGAGAGGTCGAGAGAGCTCAGACTCTTTCTGGCCGCCTTATTCACAGATGGCCCTCTCTGCAATAACTGGCATCAGTGAGCATGTGATCATTCTTCCTGATTAGCTGCCCCACCAAAGATCTTGTGCAAACATATGTCAATTGAACAAACGTTTTTCGCTGAGATATCCTGGTTGGGGTGTCAAAACAGGCAAGTTAACTTGTCAAATTGTCTTGAATTGAGATTGAAAGGTTTATATTTTGCAAACTGGATAGTGGCTCAAAATCTAAACATATTAGACTGTGTAATTTTTTTTTTTTTTTAAATTATAAAAAGATTTTCAAATGTGTAAATGAAACATAAAAAATGAGTATTTTATACAAGAAAATACCATTTTAGTTTCTATTTCAAAATGTCATGTTTAATTCAATACAGTTACATACAGCATATTTGAAATTATTATTATTATTATTAATTTGTGAAAATTTGTGAATTATTTTATTATTATTATTATTATTATTATTATTATTATTTGTGTGTGTTCATTGTGTGTTTTTGTATAGTTGGGGACAAACAATACAGGTAGACTACATCCGCCAATATTAGTGATTTTTTTTTCATTGATTGGTGTTCAGTATTGTATATATATATATATATATATATGAGGTAATATTGGGAATTTACCTGATTAACATTGTTTTCATACACTTTGAAAAATTAAATAAAACAGATTATTTGAGTAAACTCAAACTGGCTCAAAAACTCTAAATTATAAAATGCAATGCCTAAATTTACTTAGTAGCATTTAAAATTATACATTTTATTTTTAAAGTGTTTCATTTTTGTTTGTTTTTTAACATCAGCCATTTAATGGTAGTTAAAATCAAAATAAATATTGGCTTAATATTTTAAACCAGAATTTTAATATATAAACACTTTCTTACAAAGCACTTTTAAACATAAATGGAAAAAAATGGTCAGTGGTGTCCTATCTGATAGGCGGCTCCTCCGCGGCTCTCTTTATTGCCCCAAGTCTCTCATCTAGTTGACAAGTTGGGGTCTTCCTGAAACCCATTTTAATCATGTTACCCTAGAAATCAATAAACTATTCCCCCCTGGGTCAACCTCAACAATGAAGAGGGTCTGCCATCCTGAAGTACACTGAATGTGTACACAAACCGTCTGAGTGCAATACAAACACAAATCTGCGAAGACAAATTCATTAAAATAACCACCATGTCTCTTCCAAATGAATGGGTGTACATGGCAACCTATCCCCACTTAAACTGTCTGTGCACGTACAAAAAGCTTCAAGGGCTAGTTTTCAAGTTTCCTACAAGAAAAAAAAAAAGCTGGTCGATAGTAATTTAATGGCATGATTCTGCAGGCCAAGTGCTTCACTGACTATCATCACAGAAAAATCGTATCATAAAGCACTCCAGGTGGAATCCATAGCAGTCCTACAGACACCTCAGTTCCTGTTAAATCAGATTCATAAGTGAGATGCGTGTTTCTGGGAGGCCTCCATATCAATCCTTCTCTTCCTCTTCCCTTAATAAGATAAAACACAGGGGTTAGTAAGCCCATGATAAGGCAAAGTATCTAGCTAATGCCTTGTAAGGAGAGGGTAAGCAGCGGTCTGTCCTTGGAGGTCGGGGGATTCCAGTAGGGGAATGGAAGGGCATGTTGTAATACTGCTCTAATCCTGAAGCGGATAATGTATCAAGGATCAGCTTCGCATCAGCAAGTTTCTCCTGATGAGGTGGAGGTCTCCACACTCAGAAGGAAAGGAAGGTGTTGCATTGACATGTGGGTCACAGTCGTGTATGCCTCTGGAATGCACAAGTATTCTTTAGTCAGACTACGGAGGAACAGTGTGGAGAAGATAGTAAACTTCCCTCAGAGCATTTTGCTCGTGCTTGAGAACATTCAAGATCTTGGAAATACATCTGAAATATTACATAAAAACCCACTCTTCGTAATGAGATCAGTGTAGGAACATTAAATAATCTACCCTGTAAAGCCTGACATATGAAATAATAAACAAATAAAAACAGAAAAATCATATTTTGTAAACTAATTATATAGATATATTAAAAGTCAGTTAAATTAAAACATATAATAAAAAAATATTTGTGTGTATATATATATATATATATATATATATATATATATATATATATATATATATATATATATATATATATATACAAATAATAATAAATGTTCTCATTATTATTTGTGTGTGTGTGTATATATATATACATATACATATATATATATATATATATATATATATATATATATATACAAATAATAATAAATGTTCTCATTACAAAGAGTAAGCGTATATATATATATATATATATATATATATATATATATATATATATATATATATATATATATATATATATATGTATATGTATATATATATACACACACACACAAATAATAATGAGAACATTTATTATTATTTGTGTGTGTATATATATATATATATATATATATATATATATATATATATATATATATATATATATATATATATATATATATATATATATATATATATATACATATATATATATATATATAGGTTATGGTTATGAACAGGATAAAGGAAACAGCGAATTAAATTAAATTATAAAATTCTAATTAGGAATCATGTGAAAGTGCCAGGAGCAACAATAAAATAAAAATTCCAGTACTTCTTAGCCTCAGGTGCAATTTAATGGTGGGAAAGATACAGTCTCGTCTTTCTCAACAAGGTGTAATTTTTTTCTTCCCCAAAGCCATTTAACAAATAGCGAATGAAAGAAGCCACAGGCAAAGTTTATAAGATGCTTTGGAAACCTGCATTACTATGCAAATGTACCTACTGACATCCCAAGATTCATTAAACTGATCAATTACTCTGCAAGCAACATAATCTAAAGCACGCAATTGTGTTTAAAAAAAAAAAAAATCACAAAACCTGAAAAGTGAAAGCAACAGATGTATTTAAATGATGCACTAGTCAAGAAAACAACAAGCATGTGTGTTAAAGTTAAGTGGTTCCTTATGTCACGTTTATATATACAGAGATTTTACACTGCATTCCTAACCGTCTCTATAACTCAGCACCGCAATTGACATGAACTGAAAATGGCTTCTGGTCACTGCAGATCATGGTACATGGTACGTGATTGACCCTTTAAGAGAATGTTCTCAGTCTTACACCCTGCCTCACATTAGTTTATAATTTTTTTTTTATATATAATTTAGCAGAAGAAGTTGAATTGCTATTTTATTTTAACATACTATGGTACTACAATTCTCTTCATAATGCTTTAAGACATGTAATGTAATTTGTAGTAATGTTCCTCTTGAGATTCACCCATAACCCGAATCAACATTTCAACATTTACAACAACCTATATTTTATAGAATTCCCAACATTTCAGACTTATCAAATGTTTTTGGTAACCGAGCCATCTATGTTTTATACTGCAGATACATTTGAGAAGTCATAATTGAAAATATAGCAGCACCTGCAGTGCACATCTGGTTTTTGTGAACCCCCTGGGCTAAAAGTGCATGTTTCCTTACAAGCACTATGGGACATAGACATATTACTTTGTAATTGTCCACTAAAGCCATTTCAGAGGGTAAGGTATCATGTAGTTTTACGGTCCACATGCTGGGTTCCTCCTACTCCAAAAAAAAAATAATAATAAAAAAAATAATCTTGGTTTATTATTATTACATGACCCTAAAACAGCCTGAGTGTGAAATTCTACACCTTATCTTCTCCATGCTGTGTGATAAAAAAAGAGATTGCGTTTTTATGCAGCTTATTCCACAAATCTCAACAGTCTCCTCCACCCTGATGATTTCAAATAATGTAAAGTAATCTCTAAGCTCAACATATGTAAGAGGCTTTAGAGTTTCTCATTGGCAGCCTGCGGGGCGTCTCACAGGTGACACATGTGCCTGTTTCACTTAAGAACATTGAAAGTTATCTTTCGGTTGCTTGAAAGGAGAGCCACGGCATTAAAGAGCCCAGTGAAAAGAGGGCTTTTACAGAGGCCTCTTTGTCAAACTCATATCAAAGGCTGCTTCTGGAAAGTGAATAGTTTAGCATTGTGTTTTGCAGTGCATTGGTGGGAGTTTGTTGTGGTTTTGAGATATCCTTGTGTACAGTCGTGGCCAAAAATTTTGAGAATTACATAAATAATAGTTTTCAAAAAGTTTGCTGCTAAACTGCTTTTAGATCTTTGTTTCAGTTGTTTCTGTGATGAACTGAAATATAATTACAAGCACTTCATACGTTTCAAAGGCTTTTATCGACAATTACATGACATTTATGCAAAGCGTCAGTATTTGCAGTGTTGGCCCTTCTTTTTCAGGACCAATCAACTTCTGGGGCAAATCCTGACTGATAGCAACCCATTTTTTCATAATCACTTCTTGGAATTTGTCAGAATTAGTGGGTTTTTGTTTGTCTACCCGCCTCTTGAGGATTGACCACAAGTTCTCAATGGGATTAAGATCTGGGGAGTTTCCAGGCCATGGACCCAAAATTTCAACATTCTGGTCCCCGAGCCCCTTAGTTATCACTTTTGCCTTATGGCACGGTGCTCCATCGTGCTGGAAAATGCATTGTTCTTCACCAAACTGTTGTTGGATTGTTGGAAGAAGTTGCTGTTGGAGGGTGTTTTGGTACCATTCTTTATTCATGGCTGTGTTTTTGGGCAGAATTGTGAGTGAGCCCACTCCCTTGGATGAGAAGCAACCCCACACATGAATGGTGTCAGGATGCTTTACTGTTGGCATGACACAGGACTGATGGTAGCGCTCACCTTTTCTTCTCCGGACAAGCCTTTTTCCAGATGCCCCAAACAATCGGAAAGGGGCTTCATCGGAGAATATGACTTTGCCCCAGTCCTCAGCAGTCCATTCACTATACTTTCTGCAGAATATCAATCTGTCCCTGATGTTTTTTTGGAGAGAAGTGGCTTCTTTGCTTCCCTTCTTGACACCAGGCCATCTTCCAAAAGTCTTCGCCTCACTGTGCGTGCAGATGCGCTCACACCTGCCTGCTGCCATTCCTGAGCAAGCTCTGCACTGGTGGCACTCCGATCCCGCAGCTGAATCCTCTTTAGGAGACGATCCTGGCGCTTGCTGGACTTTCTTGGACGCCCTGAAGCCTTCTTTACAAGAAGGACCTACATTGAACCTCTTTCCTTGACGTTCTTGATGATCCTATAAATTGTTGATTTAGGTGCAATCTTAGTAGCCACAATATCCTTGCCTGTGAAGCCATTTTTATGCAACGCAATGATGGCTGCACGCGTTTCTTTGCAAGTCACCATAGTTAACAATGGAAGAACAATGATTTCAAGCATCACCCTCCTTTTAACATGTCAAGTCTGCCATTCTAACCCAATCAGCCTGACATAATGATCTCCAGCCTTGTGCTCGTCAACATTCTCACCTGAGTTAACAAGATGATTACTGAAATGATCTCAGCAGGTCCTTTAATGACAGCAATGAAATGCAGTGGAAAGTTTTTTTTGGGATTAAGTTAATTTTCATGGCAAAGAAGGACTATGCAATTCATCGGATCACTCTTCATAACATTCTGGAGTATATGCAAATTGCTATTATAAAAACTTAAGCAGCAACTTTTCCAATTTCCAATATTTATGTAATTCTCAAAACTTTTGGCCATGACTACACGCAGAGCTAACCCTATTGAAAGAAGTATTGGTAAACCTCCAACATTTTATGGCTATTTAACCATGACTGTTCCTCACTGCATGATATTTTGGTTTAACATCTTTAAAGAACCTTGAATGTAAGTCTAAATCACTATTTGGACAGGATTACCTTTCTAAACTAGAATTGTTAGCATAGGACATATAAGATTTTTTGGCATTTTATATATCATAATCTTACATTTATACATACATATAAAATATAATATACATATAAATATGTTCTAGTGGATGTTTGAATTATAATTGTTAACAATATGTCATCTATGATTTCATATATTATATGCATCTATATCAGTGTTATATCCACCTAAATCTTTAAATCACAAGCATAAATCTGTCTCATAGTGGCAACACATTACCTACTGTATAATTCATGGATATCACCCGCCAAAATGAGGACAATATCACATTGGGAGCTTCAACTGGCATCCCTTTAGAATGTGCTGTCTTTGTTTAGCCTAAGGCTATAGCTTTCTAGCAACACATATTTATAGCAACACATATCCTCTCTTCATTATTAACCTGAGACCTTTAGCTCTCGTATACAATGTCATTTGAAGAGCAGATTTTAAAACACTGATAGTGAAGCCTAAATATATTTCCCTTGATGACGTCAGCATCCTCAACCAAAGGGTGGACTGAATTAAGGAGTGCTGAATGAATTCGATGTACGCTGGTCAGAAGGTTAAAGAGCAAAGAAGGGTTATCTTGGCTGCAATTAGCATGTGCTCTGAATGGACGCTAATGAATGGCATTCTTGAGAGTCTTTGTGTTACTGGTTTAAAGGACATTGTGTCCTTGCAAAAAGTCCAACAAGACAGGGTTGGTTAATCAGATTTGAAATCTGATCCGAATATATACACTCCCATTTACTAATTCACCTTTACTTGATTAAGAAATGAATGATAGCATAGAATGTTACGCCTACATGTCATTACATCACTTGAGCGGTATTTCTGCACAAAACCACCTACAATTCAGTTTAACCGCACCATAAACGCATTTAAATTACACTAAGCTGTATATAAAAAGTAATTCTCATCCTTTTTAGTGCAAAACACGCCTCCTTTATGCTAATTAGATTAATTATATATTGTTCCCAGAACTAAGTGCTAATTGCCTGGTGAAACTAAGGCTGTGAAAAATGGGCAGTATGCTGAGTTTTCTTTTAGTGAGATATTTTCTGGTGATCAAGGCGGCTGTAAATTAAATTAGTTTCAAATAATGGACAAAAGCATTGTTTCTGAACAAGGATCCAAACACATCATGTGGTCGAGCAGTTTTAGTCCATTCAGCCCACATGCATTCACTCATAATCCAAACCATTCATTTAAAACCAATTATTTGATCTTTTTCTGAAATGTTTTCAGCAATATCATGAATACTTCTTCATGCACACCTCCTGCTTTCACAGTGTGTCAGGACATGAAATGATAGCTGGACATTGCTTTGAAAATGGCTCTCGGTGACTTTAAGGGCAGCTATATTTGGACTGTACAGCTGAGCAATCATCTACCCAGCATTCTCTAAAGTGCTCATTGTGCACCCTCCAACAAAGACTTCAAAAATGAAAGCCATACACAAAATAAAAGAGTGACAGCAACGGAAGAGATGTTGCAAGACATGAGTAATGTGTTCATCTATGGAGGAGAACAGAAAAATGCGTATTGTTGCATGCTGTTGATAAAGTCAGCACTCAACAGCGGTAATGTGTGTGGTGAATTGTTTGTTTGATGTAAGATTCTTAAAAACCGCCAGACAGTCTAATACTTGGCAAGACACACCCAGCAACCATGTTAAACTTCCTAAGTACTCCATCTTCAAACAATGCAAAATAACCCAAAAATGTATGTTTGCCCTCTTGAGTAAAACGTGGTGTATTGAAAAGAAAAAAAAAAGAAAAATAGGTTAGGTCCCTTGTTGACACACATTAAAATTCATATATGCTGAAAGAGAAATCTTTGAGTACTTCAGTTCATTGAATAGAAGAAATTTGAATGGAGAAAAACAGAAAGGAAATACCCTGCTTAGAATATTTATGTATTTATATTCTACAACTGACTGGCATGGTTTTTGCGTATGACAGATGAAAGACACATGACATGTGAGCGCACTCCTCCTGAGCATTTGCCAATGATGTCAGATTTTCATTGTTGTAGTTTGAGAAGAATCATTTCACATAAATGCAGCTTAATGGCACAATGAAAAATATAGAGAAAAAAAAGGAAAAACACAAAGGAAAAAATATGTTGGTACAATATATGCACATTCTTGTGCAAAACAAGATGCTGTCATGGAGAGTAACTTAAATGTATAATTTTTTATATTTATGAAACAGTTCCTTCAGGTGGTTCACATAAATCCAATTTTGTGAAAACAGGCCTAAATGATTCATTAAAATAAGTCATTGATTGAGCTGAGGCCCTACGTACATAGAAGTCTGTTTGACGGATTAAATTGAATTTTAATTAAATAAAGCATTTTAGTTACTCATTTAGAAAATGAATAAAATAAAAACGTACAATATTAAATCTATATAAAAGTAGACTGCTGTACTGGCTTAAAAATAGATTTCATAAGTGAATATGCAAAGGGGTTGCAAAATTCATTATATTTAGTTGGCATGACTTAAAATCTCAGGGGTACTTCAAGTAAATTTATTGAGATCACAGGAGTTCAGCTGACATAAAAGATCAGGAAACCCTGATCTAGAGTGAGGGAATGCACACTCATATATTAAAATAATGTACTGTAGTCATGTTCTCTGGATGGCAACCAGAGGCTACAGAACTGCCAGATGGATAGCTTTGAAGTCTACCATCAGGGTTCCAATATTTTATAATATAGAAAATTAGATTTTGCTCTTGCATTTAGCACTTAGAATATCAAGTTATGTAAAAACTTACTAAGCTCATTTCAATGAAGAGCTGGAAGGGGCAAAAGTGAATCTGGGGCAGCAAAAATGAGCAGAGTCACATCTGCCTTTCAATGGAGAGGAAGTCTTGGTTTGAAGAGTCCCAGATAAGGACATAATTACTTTAACTTTCCATTTCGTGGCTGAATGTTCTCTCATCAAGCGTGCAAAGCACTTCTCCTGACAAGGTTTTCAAAAGTCAGAGACAATGAACTAAGAGTGTGACTAAGCCACCAGGTATTGTTCAGTTCCACAATAAAGTTTCGGTTTCATAAATGATTTTGGTTATCAATCCTTGGAAATATTATTCCAAAACCTGATCCCCTATTTTACTCAAACCATGTTACCACATTAACAAACATTAATTGAAGTTAGACGAAGTATACAGAAATATATATATATATATATATATATATATATATTAGGGTTGTGCCGATAGGCGATAGTATCGTGTATCGACGATCGTCAGAGATATCGACATAAGCAGATTTCTCTGTCGATAAGACGATATTAGGCTCATTTTCCTATTAATGTATTAGATTATAATAATAATAACTATTATTTTTATTTTTATTAGGCTGCTTATTATAATTCGGCTATCAAACTGCCCAGTTATTTCACTTCAGCACCGCATTTCACACACACACACACACACATACACACACAGCGCGCGCGAGCGCAGGAGGATTAGAGCCTGCAGTCACTGAAATTGTCCGCTTTGACTCGGATAACTCATAAATCCATGAAATGAAAGAGACAGAAAACGAGGAGTTGGTGTCCCACACATTTAATGGCTGCTACACTGCAACGCGCTCTTCTCAAACATGAGAGATTATCTCTTTCTTGGCGTCACAAATAAAGTAAAGACAAAATAATTAACAAGGCGGCAGGTCGAATTTATCATCCATAGTGGTTCTCACGTAGTCCTTCTCTTAAAGACTGATCACTTAACTTATAACACGCACTATGTGGTGATGACTTAGGAGTACGTGAGAACCACTATGGATAATAAGTTCAATCTGCCGCCTAGTTATTATTTTCATGCACTATGCACTATAATATGATGCATGCAAAATACATAGTTTCGGCCGTTACAAAGTCTCCATCCACAAACAGGCGTACATGGTCTGCAGATAAAAGGTATTTCATTGAACTTTAACAAGTAATCTGAACGGCCTTTATATGTGTAATATATTAAACGAGCCCTCACTAACTGAGTTTAATGTCACAGTAATGTTAGAATGCATCTCATTCTTGTTTCTGTGACGGTGCGTCAGACTCGTCATGAGGCGCGCGGTCCGGAGCGCTGTATGACTGATGCATCAGTTCAACTCAACTTACTCCAAATATATGAACTTACCTGTTTTAAATACTTTATATTTAACGTGTTCGTTTATGCCCAATAGTAGTGTTAAACTGCTGGACTCTAAATGAAATCTACTATTGATTTTCACCGTTGACTGATTTAGACTGATAACTTCCGTGCACAGATATGGACGCGCGATATGACAGTTGCGTCCGACTATGTATGAACTAGCTGTTTTAAATACAGTATTTTTATATTTAACGTTAGTTTATCAGTATGTTTGAAAGTATATTTTTTCGATTATTGGTGATTCCATAGGCCTCTCTCGCGCACTTGCGCGGTTTAAAACACTCAATAGTTATGATTTGACAAGGACAAAGAGTCTCTCTCTAGCTCCACCCATCCACGATAATATCGTGTATCGTCGATCTCACAGGCTGACGATATGACGATCTGAAAAATGACCATATCGCCCAACACTAATATATATATATATATATATATATATATATATATATATATATATATATTATATATATATATACATTACAGACCAAAAGTTTGGAAACATTACTATTTTTAATGTTTTTTAAAGAAGTTTCTTCTGCTCATCAAGCCTGCATTTATTTGATCAAAAATACAGAAAAAAATGTAATATTGTGATATATTATAACAATTTAAAATAATTGTTTTTAAATTTATTATACTTTAAATTATCATTTATTTCTGTGATGCAAAGCTGAATTTTTAGGATCGTTATCACATGATCCTTTAGAAATCATTCTAATATGATGATTCATTACCAAAGTTGGAAACAGTTCTGCTGCTTAATATTTTTTCAGAACATGTGATACTTTTTTAGGATACTTCGATGAATAAAAAGTAAAAAAAAAAAAAATAGAAGATATGTTTTTAAAATATAAATATTTTGTAATAACAACATACACTATTGGTCAGTAATTTGGGGTCAGTAATTTTTTTTTCTTTCTTTTTTTTTAAATAAAATCAATACTTTTATTCAGCAAGGATGTGTTAAATTTGATAAAAAGTGATAGTAAAGAAAATATATTATTAGAATATATATTATTAGAATTGTTTTTATTTTGAATAAATGCAGTTCTTTTTAACCTTTTATTCATCAAATATATTAGACAGCAGAACTGTTTCCAACACTCCATTGATTGGTGATATTAATAAAGTTTTTGTTCATTGATAAAATGTTAAATGTTTCTGATGTCAGAGATGAGGGGCAGTTGTGGTCTAATGATTATAGAGTCAGACTTGTAACCTGAAGATCCTGGGTTCGAGTCTCAGTACCAGCAGGGATTGTGGGTGGGGGTATTGAATGACCAGCGCTTCTTCCACCTTCAATAAATCAGAATATTAGAATGATTTCTAAATGTTCATGTGATAGACTGGATGTTACATGTGACACTGAAGGCTGGAGTAATGATACTGAAAATTCAGCTTTGCATCACAGGATTAATTATTTTTTTTTAAGTATATTCAGATAGAAAACTAGTATTTTAAGTTGTAATAATATTTCACAATATTACTGTTTTTTCTGTATTTTTGATCAGATAAATGCAGGCTTGAATTAGCAGAAGAAACTTCTTTCAAAAACATTAAAAATAGTAATGTTTCCAAACTTTTGGTCTGTACTATATATATATAATATATATAAATTAACTATATTTACCTCCCCAAAAATTCAAATCATAAATGTAATAAATAATAAATGCATCACTTCAAAAAACAACAAAAAGTTACTTTTATCTGCTGTAGTATGAATAAAAGTTCAGCTCTGTCCAAGTGAAGAATGTCACCAGACCTCTCACCACCACAGGAAACCAACAGTCTTGTTTTCACCCTGAAAACACATTCATGTTTACCACAGGACTTAGGCACCACACGCAAGACCCACTGAGGCCATATTGTGACATGGGAACCCCAATAAAAAAAAGGAAAGATGTTAAGAGCCAGGGGAATTTGCATTTTGGAAGGCGCTGAATGAAAGTATTTGTTCTTCCTGTGCCTCAGTGAAAGACTCTCTTAAGTCAAAGATGGCTTATAGATTCTTGCTCATATTCAGAAGTCAGGATTGTGAGAATGATAAGTCTGAAAATGTATGTACATTTGCCTCTGTGATACTTTTAAAGTCAGGCAGTAAATCGGGCACTGTGGTTTTTCCCCCTGTTTTTCCCCCCATTAGTTCATCAGTCAATTACGTTCTCTGGCAGGTCGCTTGACGTGTCCTAGAAACGGGGCTTTATCTTAAAATTATAAGGGGAAAATCGCAATCGAAAAGGACAAACACTTCCTGGCTGTTTATATGAATGCAAATGTCAGGTCTTTTCATCTTGCCCTTCATAGAAATAGCTTTGAGGTTCACAAGGTGGCAGTATTTTGAAATCCACTTTAATGCTAGTTAAAGTGCTTGTTAGTGCAGAAAGCTACAGGAAGTACATCGTCTTTGACATGTTTAGGATAGGTTAGAAGGAATTTTGAAAGTTTTACATTTGCATTAACACACTTGATCAAGAATCAAGACATAACATGATACATAAAAATGTATTTTATGTATACTTTTTAAATAAAAAAATAAATAAATGTACAAAATTAAATCTTTCTAAAAAGAGACTACTGTGCCAACATTAAAGGTTGGCTACAGTGGTGTTTCGTGTATTCAGAGTTGTTCACAGTGTTAAAGAGTTGGATTCTCATGCTAAACATGGCCAAAGTTAAAAAATTTTTAATTTGGATGGATGACAGAGAATTTCTGCTGAAAATCGTACTTACGGGTTGAAGTTTTTTTTCGATCGTGGATCTAATGACGATGGTGGAGCTCCTTATATGAGCATTTATCTCGGAAAATCGGCCACGCACACGTTGACCAGAGGAGAGTGAGACCGCGCACATCACCGCACTTCATCGGGAAATCGTCAGCAGCGCTGCATAGGATTTGAGAATGTCTCCAAATAAGTGTGTTTTTGGATGTGAGGGAAAGTTTACCGTGTTCAGCTTCCCAAAGAAGAACCCAGCGTTACATGAACAGTGGATGCAGTTTGTTTTTCCGGGACAGCAACGGAGTGTAGCAAGTGCGTTTGTGTGTTCTCGTCATTTCAGTGACGGCACGCCTCCATGAGCTCGGCTTTTTCCGGAGATAATTGGAAAGCTGTATTCAAAACTAAAGACTTTTTAAAATATGAAGGATGCAGTACTACTCTATAGGTACTCAAGATTAACATGAGATTAGGTGAAACTGTGTATGTTACGTACCCTTTAAACAATAATAAAATAATAATATAATACTTCATATAATTAAAAAAAACTTTATTATAGAAAATTTCTCAATATTTAATCACTAGTAACTTTAATGAATGATAACAAACAAATTGCAAGCTATACAGTATGTTGAATTTAACATGACATTTTGAAGTAGAAAAAAAGGTTAGGAATTTAGCTGAGAATGGACTACGTTTATGGTGTGCTCTTTGAAGTTTAAATTCTTAATATAGTCTTAATGACAATAACAGTACATAATTAATAATTATACAAAACCATTAGTAAACTGTGAATTATGTTAAAAAACGAGAACACAGAAGAGTGTTGTTAGTCCTAAAATGTTAAAATACATTGGCACTGATAGCATTGTGGGCACACTGACATATAGCGCCAATGCACTTCAGGTGTCCCGAGTTTGAGTCCCAGTTCATGGACCTAGGAACAAACACTCGTAATGAAGTAGTTAGTATTGTTCTGCCATTGTTGTGACATGTTGCAGATATGGTAACCTATACTCAGAATTTGTGCTCTGCATTTAACCCATCCAAGTGCACTCATAGAGCAGTGAGTAGTGAACACAACTCAACCAAACAGTGAACACACACCCGGAGCAGTGGACAGTCATTGCTTGGTTTGGTGTCTTTCTCAAGGGCACCTCAGTCATGGTATTGAGGGTGGAAGAAGCGCTGGTCATTCAATAACCCCCACCCACAATCCCTGCTGGTACTGAGACTCTAACCCAGGATCTTCAGGTTACAAGTCTGACTCTATAATCATTAGACCACAACTGCCCCTCATCTCTGACATCAGAAACATTTAACATTTTATCAATGAACAAAAACTTTATTAATATCACCAATCAAGAAACAATTGAAGGGTGAGAGGTTAACATTTCCCCCAAAACATTACCCCCAATAAGGGACACCCTAAAACATACACAAATTATTAATTTAAAATGAAATAAAAAAAATAATGTTTTTAAATATATTTTATATATATATATATATATATATATATATATATATATACACAAAACAATCAGAACACTGTAAGAACTGAACAAATCTGAACTTCGCATTTTACAATAACATTAAAATCAGTATATCAAGCTTGAAAAGGCACAGGCAAAAAAGTCACACATGATGTAATTTCCATGCTGTTGAATATACTCATCCACTCAGATGACATGGTACACTTCCCCATTATATTCCACTTTCACACCGAATAAAACATGCCCCACCACAGTGTAGTTTTTAATGGATTTGATCCCGATGTCTTTTAGAAGCTCTGAAAGAGACAAGGCCAACATCCCATCTGACAGCTTTTGGCACTAATAATGGTTGCTATTGACCTGGGATGCAAAGCCATGCTGTGTTACACAGCGGGACAGTTTGTTCAGTTGAGCGGCACGTCACACCCTATATCGCCCACAGCTTTCATCCAGCAACACTCAGAAGTTCAAGTCAGCAAATCTGCTTTGTTGTTTTACCCCCAAAACATGCATAATGTATGTCATACTCTTGTAGCCAAAGTGATAATGGCATGAAAGGTTAGAGGATCTACCTGAATTTACATTTGTGAGGATGCTTTGATTCGCATCATGATCTCAGATCTAAAATGAGGTTAATGGGAGAGATACAATTGATTGGTTGCAGACTAGTTATTGACTAATCCAAAAAAACTTCGAGAGGAGTCACGTGATTCTGGAAATGGTCTATCTTTTACTGCTGACAGGGTAGGGCCCCTGCCCTTTAAATAAGAAGATTACAGAGTGATACAGAGGTCTAGCAGATTTATTGTGCCAGAGCTGAGCCATTTAAAGGATAGACGGGAAATCTCTCTTTGGAGGATGCTGCATTCAGGTTTTAATATCTCCCAAACCCAGCTGTTCACCCATCAAAAGTGACAGGTGTATGAAATAAAATAAAATAGGGATTTACCCTTAAGGTGACATCTTTTTCGAGCACAGTTTGTTCTGTTTTAGTCAGCATGTTGGTAAAGTCCAGCATGGCCAAATCCTTGTTGCATTTTAAAAAGATATTTTGTCAAAAAAATGTTCACATGTTGTTACAAATCTTTCTATCTTTCTATCTATCTATCTATCTATCTATCTATCTATCTATCTATCTATCTATCTATCTATCTATCTATCTATCTATCTATCTATCTATCTATATATCTATCTATCTATCTGTCTGTCTATCTTTTAAATCCTCCAGACAGACATTGTCCATCAATCCGTATATCTATTCTCTATACTGCATCCTCTGTGTAGGGTCACATGATTCCTGGATCCTATTCTAGAATCTCGGCCAAAGGCAGGGAAACACCCTGGACAGGTGGCCAGTCCATAACAGGATTATGCATTTTTCAGCCAAACATTATGTCCTGAAGGAGAACGATATGAGAAATGAGAGACAACACAGAGAAAGGACAGGGACAAATGAGCAATGACCCTTTGTTGGTACAAAGCAGAAGCACCAATGAAGCGAAACCACAGAAAGGCATTATGTCTCTGGTACAATCACACAAAATGAGGGGTCACGAATCAAAGGAGCGAGTGCCACTATTGGCGCACTGTCAGGCCTCGTTCTGCATGGCAAAGCAGCTTGTTGATTAGAAAAAAATAAATAAAATAAAAAATTGATTAGTGACAATGAGCAGCCGCAGGCTAATCATAATTGATGTCTCATAGCTTCAGTTAACCCTTTCAGGCACAGACACAGATTTACTTTTCAATCATTATAGTATGCAGTAATGTATACTGTACATCATTTTGAGGTGGTTTTGACCACTACTTTAAAGTGGCTGTAAAAGTATTGGTTTGATAGATGCAAATCATCACAGTTCATTTGCAGTGTGAATTTATTTGTTTCACTGATTAGCATAAAATTGTAATCTCTTTAGTAGTGGGAAACTAAAAGTCTTGCAAACTGTGGTATACAGTACAGATCCAACTTATTAAACTAATTTGTCAATATGATATGTATGACCACATTCTGTGTACTGCAAAGATGTGTTTTCACAATGTATGCAAGTGGAACTGTTCACTTGAACACTGCAGTGTCCCTTATTTAAGCATTTGATGAGGAATCCATGGTAAGATCGAAGTGGGCCGACATAAAGAGTTACTCCAATACATTTAATACTAAGCAAGAGATCCATATGAGCACATTTAATTTGTTTAAGAGTATGCATCAACTTAAAATACACTCTCAATACACTCTCATACACTATAGCTGCTTGAATCAATCAGCAGTACCAGACAGCAGCGGCTCAACTAGGAATATCAATCAATGGCATTGCTAAGCACGGGAGAGGCCAAAGCTCCCTCATGGCTTCTGGAGCTGCAAGTGTTAAATCAAACTCTCATTGATTGTGTGGGGTTCAATTGGATGGGGGAGGGTAGAACTGGGGACCACTGAACTATTGTTTTATGGTCAAATAAAACCAATACAAACTTGGTGGGATCTTTGAGACTACTGTTTGCAATGAGCATCTGCAAGGAAACGTATGCAAATACAATATAACAGAATAAAAAATAGTATTTTATATATATATATATATATATATATAGTTGATAAATGGAGTTGATTAATGTGTATTGTCATCTTATTGCACTGACCCCATTTTCAATAGCATTGTCGACAGCATGATAAATGCACATAGCATTATTGTATCAACATGTTAATACCATTTGTGGGCATCCAGGATCTTTAATTCTGAACTGTTGTCAGCACTGACTATGAGACGATGGAAGAATGTTTCAGAGTAATTAGGAGTCTTGGGGAAAAGCGAGTCTAGGAGTCTCATGAAAGCACCCTACCCCCAATCAAACACTGCCTACATTGGCCACCCCTCCTCCCTTCTCTAAACGCATAATATTTCGAACAGCAAACAAAACCATCCCCTCTCCCCAACCTAAATGAAGATAAATGAAGACTAAAACCCCTATTAGATGGCTGACAGGTGGTAGGGTTGAAAAGAAAGGGCAAAAAACTGCTGCAGAAGGATGGCATGCTTCCTTCTGCGGTTGTTCCTGGATACCACCAAGAGCTAGCGGGAAGGAGCATCCCATAGCCGATAATTCATAGTGCTATGGTCTCCTCAGTCTCAAATGAGCCAGATAAAACTGCAGCGCTTGCAGAAAGGACGCATTATAGTCTCTGGGCCTTTGGTGGTTTTTTAATGATGATGGCTGTAGAGTTTCCACTTCTTGGTAGCCCTGGGATTGCATCCCCCCACTCCTGGCGAGCAAGGTTGCTGATTGTGCTGCCTGTCTTAATTCAAGCTTTAAGCATGCAGGAAAACAGGAAACTGTCCCTGAATGTCTGTGATGCTGCATGCATTGGGTGCGTTCTCACTGCCTGTCTTTTTCGTCTTTTGCGTGTTCAGCTAGTATTGATTGGCCTCTAGTATTTGTGCCACATTAGACAGATTTCTTGCCTCTGGTCACTGGTGCACTTCACTTGAGTATTTTTCTCATTTTGTGAAAGAGAATTGATCAGACCAGTTAATTGTTCACTCATTCAATGTTTAACCAATTACCCGACACACAGAGATCTACTGAATATGGCTTTTTTTTTTTTTGTAATGTCAATGGGCAAAATACAATTCTTCTGAAGATCAAAATGAGTCACTATATGAAACAGGTTCCATTGGATTGCATGAATCTTTAAATACAATTGTGTAATATTGCTACATTAGCAGATGACCCCGAATAGTCAACAAAACGATGCTTTGATTCAAGGAGCCTGATTCGACTACCAATCTAACAGTCTAATAATCGCAGGGTGTTATTGATTATGCCATTTTGACTATATGGGGGAGCTCAAATGTCTGATTTCACATAGAACTACCGTTTTTCTCCCAATAAGTTAATATACAGCCTATTATGATAAAGCTGTAAGAATCTGTAAAGAAAGAAGCTTCAAATTAATATTTTAAAGTGTGACTCAAACTGACACAGGCAAAGACTGGATTTTTTCGAACAGGTAGGGTTCAAGTGATTTCAAAAAATTTGAGCCGGTGTATATATATCGTGGATATATTATTTACCTGATATAAGATGCATTTGGTTTAGAGTCAAGCGCTTCATTGTAGTACTACGGTGATATCTCAGCGCGAGCAGGTCAAACTACAATGCAGAATATTAATAACTATGACTGGGACTGTTATATACATACTATTATAATGAGAAGATCATTATACTAAATCATTATACTTCACATTGTTTTGTGAAGAACGCGTCCACAAAAGGAGTTCGCATTCAGAGCCCCGCAGATATGTCCATGTGCGTTCGGGCCCTTTTTGCAAATAGCCTATAAGTCTTAATATTAACGTTATGTTGTATAAATAACGAAGCATATTCTATATGAAATTATGAGTTGAATCTCATTGATTAAAAACTTGCTATAAAATGCGTCACTCTACTGGTCATCTTCAGGGCGCAGCTAAAAACAGAAATGCAGAACATTAACCGCTAACGTTTTAGGCTAACATTATAATGAGAGCACTATTGTAAAAAATAAATAGAATTTAAGTGTTAGCTGTCTGTTCATCAAAACATAAAACATTATTTACCCCGTTTATATCTGCGAGGTGTTCATTACACATTTTCCCTGTGTGTTAACATCAGTAATTATGTCAGTCGAATGTCTGACTTGACTTTTGTTAATGTATTTTGCCCCGCCCCCAAACATATGATTTGACTATCAGTCGAATATCGGCAAGATTCGAATATTCCGATTCGACTATGAAAATCCTTAGTCGGGGACACCCCTAATATATATATAAAAAAACAACAACTGCATCTTCCATTTCCACATATTTATCAAGGTGATTAAAATGTAAATATTGGATCAAGGCCTTAAGATAAAAAAAGTAGTATAGAAATATTAAATATAATATTAATATAATATAATAATATAATAAATAATAGTTTTAATATAAAAAAATTGGTGGAAGCTCTTTAGAAGCAAGAATGACTCAAGTACTACCATTGTATTGTTAACATTTGTTCTCAGAATTAGTAATTTTCCCCATTTTCTCTAAAGATATGATCTTGCCAGCCGCATTCTCAAATTCCATTTCCTTTACAGATCCTTTAATACATTTCTATATAAAATAATATGAGGAGGAGTTTCATTTCAGGCATTGTGGAGAGCAATCATCTTGCCAAGCTTGGGACCTTTATGAATTCCCAGCATATCTCCTCACACCAGCTGTCTTCCATTGATAACAGCAGGTAGACATGGCTCTTTCAAAACGTTATCATTCCCCCTCACGGTCTGTGCAGGGTGGACAAGACCAAGTGGACAAATATTTACGTTCACTAAATAAAAACATGGGGGGAAAAAATCTTATCTTGCCCTTTTTGACACACTCCTTTTTACTTCGTTCTGAATCACTAGTAGATTTGAGACAAATCCATTTGCATTGCCACATCTCCTTTAGCTTTATTACCAGAGAAACTGTGTGTATGATAAAATGTGAAGTGGGGGTTAAAATGGCTACAGTCATGCTAGTAATGCATGGAGCGATAACCTTAACATTAAGGTCTTTACACTGATGTGCTAGGTGTGGCTATGCTAATCTGCTAAAGCTGTTGTATCTCAAAAACTCTGGTTTCGCTCTGCAAATGGATGATATTTGCGTTCAGCGGTCTAGTGAAGGTGAAGTCTGTTGTTAGCATTCACTGCTAGGTTTGGTTAAGCTCACTCTATGTCATCCACACTTCACAGCACAAAAGCAATTTGGTGACGTGACTCCACTGCTAATGCTAAATTACTCACAGCAGTGTTGAGCAACAAGGCCATTTTATATTATTTATACTGCAGTCACAAAAGAGGTCATTCTGACTACCACAGCACATACAATAACTATGTTTAAGTCAGTGCATAATTTATCATTATAGAGCACTTTCTACATTATTAATAGACAGATAATGTAGCTATGAATAGAATATCATAAACACAATCACATACTCTGTGATTTCACACTTGACAAACAGGTTACTAACCATAACTTAATACTTACTGTGCACATTTCATTATATAAATTATATATATATATATATATATATATATATATATATATATATATATATATATATATATATATATATATATATATATATATATATATATATATATATAATGCAATAATCAATATCTGCTTTAAGTGAATTATTCAAATGACCTTTCTGATACACATCTAGAAATGTATTCGTAAATGTGATCCCATAATGATTTATGCACGTCTGCTGACTGATTTTTTATTTATTTATTTGTTTTTCATATAAAAAATATTGTAATTTTATATGCATATTACTGTTTCCATCCAGCATTTTTATCCAGCACTACCAAAATGACATAGTGTTATTTGAATGGAAACCTTGTTTTGTTACAGTTTAAAAATTGTGAAAATTTACTTTAACTTTATCTACATCTAAAATGATGGTCTTTTCTTTCTTTCTCTTTCGTTCTTTCTTTCTTTCTTTGTTTTTAATTTCATATTGCTGCAGTAAAATGGGTTGCAAATGTCAACTACTGTAACATCAATTAACAGATTTTTTGGTTGCTAATTTGGTTGCAAATTGGAATACTCAAAAAGTTCTTCAGAATGCCTTTGTTGGAAAGCAATTAGAAGTGCATCTATTCCAAATTAGGCTGGTTGAAAAAGTTACTAACAAGACCAAAACAGTGTAGCTTCTGTTTGAAGACACAATTCAAATTAAAGGCCGCTTGGGTCCAGTAAAGGATGTTCATGTCAAGTGAGAGGAATGCTGAGCACTTGGGAGTGAATGGAGAAGAGCTTGCCCAAGTGCTCTTTATAGGGTGGCTTAAAAGACTTAGTGGAATGTGAGTTTTAATGGAGTTTTAAAGCACACCGAAGCTCAAAGCCTCTAATGCCACAGGTGGAGGGATTGTGATTGTGCGGGATTTTTTGTCTAAACAAAAAGTGACATTATATATGGTGCCATGTATGACGGTAATGAGATTAGATATGGATCAGCGGGAGATGAACATGAGTATGTGCCCTTACTCTACTTACGCCTTCCACTTCCAACCTTGCTTCTTTATTTCTTTGTTATTAGTTGTTGATCATTGTGGGAGACTGCATGAGGGAAAATTCTTACATTATTTAATCAACCTATGTCACCCAAATCCTTGGACTTTCTTTACACAACAGCTAACTCTTTCTGTGCAATTAAAATGGACTAGACAATTCAAACTTTAAAAAATGATCTAAAAGATGCACAAACTCTTTTAAAGCCATGAGATTAAAAGGGGAAAGAACAAAAAATCTCAAAATAATTTACATCTGCTCTATTTCTCCTTATAGGTATGTTCATGAGAGAGATGCCAATGTCTAATTTGTGAACAAATCATTCTTTGAGTTCTTGAACAAAGTTCTTGAGCTGAGTTCTTAAGTTCCTAAACCAATGATTTAATTAAAAAAATAATACAGTTTGCGCAATTCTTTCAGGAAACCTGACTAATCTAGTTAGTACAGCTGAATCACTCAATGATCCGATTACAGTGATTAACAGCTGGAAGGGAAGATTATCAGTGAATAATGATGCAAATTTCAGTCAGTATATCACACAAATGTATCATATGACTTCAGAAAAACTAACACTAGCGATTTTAGGTCATTTTATAGAGATTTTGCATCCCTTTTTAGAAGTTGAAAAGCTCCTTTCCAACCTGGAAAAGAGTTTACTGGTATATTTGGTGAAGGATGGACAATTTTACTCAGAAATTGCTACTATATTTCATCAATAATAATAAAAAAAAAACAGCAAGTAACATTTGTTATTAAAAGCAAATCTTATCAACACTATTAAACAATACATGAATTCTCTCTCATGATACCAACCAGATGAAACAGTGTTCATCTTCTTTCTGCTGCATGTATGTGTGGAGAAACGGTGTATTTACGCCACAGGCACCTCACACGCTAGTAGTTCTATCAAGGGTCCCATGTGACACAGGTTGCCCATAGTAACCGGCTTAGCTGCAGTCAATGGAAAATAATACATTAAAGAGTAGTGAAAACAACTTCAAACATAGCAGTCTTGAAAGATTCAGTTAGTGGATGTAATGAATCAGATACAAACCGCTTGGGGCCATTATTGCACAGCAGAGCTCAACATGTCAATCATAGCTGATGGTCTGTGAAAATGTAGGCAGGTCTTTTTTTTAATTCTTGACCTCATTTGTATGATGGACAGCCCCGTCGTCCAATTACCACCACACGCTGCCAGATCACCACAAGGGTCGCATTTAACAGACCTCGGTTGCAGGAAGAACACCTGCATCGTGCAATTTACCACTGGGTGTGTTGACAGTTCTGGATCAGTGACATTTCTAAAAGAGGGAGGTTCAGGTAACCTTAGCTGAATGTTTGAAACATACGACAGACAGAAACAGGTTTCTAATTATGGAAAAAGAAAAAAGAAAAGAAAAACTATTTTGTAAATATATAAATAGTTCAAATATAAATCGACGGTTACAATGATGCTTGTCAGTGACACAAAAGACTTTTTTTTATCTGAACAATCTATGCAAATGATGTTGACGAAATGGCTAACGGTTATTGTTATGCTGTCATTCCCATTTAGCCCAACACAAAGCCTCTCCATGCATGTAGACACATAAGCATATAGAAAAAGTCTGTGTTGAAAGCTAACATAACCACTTCCTCAAACATTGTTAGTGGGAAAGAAGTGTGCAAAACTGCTTTGTTCATGTTTCTTCTCATCCATGTCAGCCGGTACAAAGACTGACAAAGAAGTGAAACCACTTTGGCAGCCATATTTGAGGTGAGTCATATAACAGCAGGTCTCTGAGGGGCTTCGGCGCTGACAGTAATGCATCCGTGCACCCTTTCCCAGCAAGATGCTAATTAGGAGAGCGTAGAAACACTGCGCAAGACACAAGTAATGGGTAGAAAGCTAAAGCTTAAAAGAAAAGAGAAGATGAATTGCAGAATGGCAAAAAAAAGATCAGTATGCCCTAATTAGGGTTAATTGTGAGATGTTTTGCTTGAAATTCTTTTGTTAAGGGCAGTCCATAATGTACGCCAATTATAGCTATCTTTTTTGTCATTCTCTTGGCCTGAGAGTGATAAAGAACCAGATTAGTATTCTATGCTTCTTAAAAAAACCATACACACATAGTCTTTCACATTTAAATCTGACTGCAAGGGGAGTTCACATATATAGCAACTTAAGGTTGAATACAACAGCTGAGTAGCTACTACTAGCCTACTGGTAAACAACACAAAAACATACAAGACCTGGCACTCAATCAGCATGCCGTATTTTCTGCATTTAAGCAACTTATTTCATTGCCATTGTGTCGGATAACAGTTCAAATATATAAACTCATTCTAAAGTAGGGCAATCGTTTCCCAAGATACACAACTTTAAATGTAACTCTGAACTGTTTTTACCATTTAACGTCTCTTGAGCAAATAGAGTCTGAAGTATCTTGAGATTACCACCTTCTGCAGAATGTGTAATTTAAATTTAATCAGTGTTTCTTTAGCCTTAAAAGTTTTCACAGTTGCAGCACAACATTATGTCAAGAACAAAACCTAGAAGCCATTTCTGCCACATAATTAAGAAAGAAAAATTAAAAATCATGCTATGCTCAATCATCATTATGATTAATGTTGATTAACAATCATCAATTAATCATCAATTGAAATGTGCTTCCAAACACAATAATACATAAATAAAAAAATAAACCAGTATCTATTGCTTCTGCTTACAACTTCATTCCATCTCTATTTTTATTGTATGAAAGCACTGCTGCAAAGTTAGCAACCGTACAGTTTATGTAAAACGTGAACATTTTGCATCCGATTCTGCTTTGTACCTGCATGTCTATAATTATCTAAAACAATTAAGCTGAAATTACCATCACTTATGCTCTGTTTTCTGGTACTTTACGTACCTAAATCTGCCATGTAGCAATTGCCACTAAGCATAGTGATTACATTTCTTCAAGTAAAGTCTAAATCAAATGCTATCCCCTCCTGAGTTCTGCAATAATGTAATTTCATATCATGTAACTGCAGCAGGGTTCAAGCTTTTGAGATGTGTAGTTACATGTAGGGCTGGGCGACATACAAAAAAAAATGATATCTCGATATTGTCAAAATTTTTACGATATTCGATATATATCTCGATATGTTTGCATTTGCATTTAAATAATAAAAAATAAAACATGATTTTCTTTTGCCCATTAAAAAAAAAAAACTATTTAGATTAAACAGCTAATTTAAGCAGTTAAAAAATCTAGACCAATAGATCACTTACTGCTTTTTATTAAATGAATACATGTAGGCCTATATGTAACTGAAGCAGTGCAAATTAAGTAACAGTTACAGAAAGTGCATTCTTCTTTTTAGTGCATGCAATTCACAATTTAAACTATGCAACTGGGATAAGTATTTTATTTAAATTTTTTTTACAAGTTTTTAAGCTAAGAACACAAGTCTGTCAACTGTCTGTGGTTTTAAGAGAAGCTCTGTGGCATGAAACTATGGTCCTACTGACACTAAAAACCCTCTTAGATGGGGAGCTAGTTGCTGAAGCACATAGCTATTTCTTATATATAAATATATATAAATGAATTCCAAAGACTTTTGCATTCTCTCTGTCTATATTATGGAAACTGGTAAACATATCAGTGAAATTCCCCAATAATAATTATAAATGGCCATAGCCTATGTTTCTCTATTCAAACATCAGCGGTCGAGTAAGTGCATTTATTTTGGGATCACAAATGCAAACAATACAGTTGAGATCTCACGACAGAACGCAGACCGGCTGAACGACGCTTTCATTAGATCGCTCAATTCCAGTTTGTTAGTGTTTTCAGATTATCGTCAGCGGCTCTTCCGCAATGAGGAGTGAGCACGTGCGCATGGTTGCCAGATTGCTTAAAATAAAGCAAACACCGGGCAGAAAATGTATCCTTGTAACAGTGGAGCTCTGATTCGGAGATTTAAACTCTTGTTATCTGGCAACCGCTATCATTACAGCTCTCGTAGTAGAGGGGCGTAGAGCAGTCAGCAGTTACAGGTTCCTTTTTTGGACATTCGGCGCGTTCTTTTGGGAAAGTATGCTTGAATTTGAAATATTCGATATTCCCGATATATTCAAATTGTACATCGTCGTCAAAATTATTCCGATGTTATCGCTAATATTCGATATATCGCCCAGCCCTAGTTACATGCTTTTGATCAAATGCATAAAAATAGATATTTTATCAGTTTGAGTATTAAAAACAAGCAAGCTCCAGTTGAGCTACAGGGATGGGATGTAGTTTCCTTATTTCCCAAGGTTTTCCAAATTAGCGACCATTCACCCATATGGGAACTAACAGCACATCTGTATTCCCTCTAAATACAAAGATAAATTGAACAAATTGGAAGCTGTCTTGGTTTTAAGGGATTTCACCGGGACCTGCAGAAGAAATTGTAATGAGGTCACAGGGCTGTGGGCTCTCAGCAGGGTCAGTAAGGGACATGGTGTTTTGGTCCCAGAATGCAGTGTTGAATTATAGGTTTGGCAGTGTTCTTGTGCAACAGTTGCTGTTCCTGCAGGATGTGAACATTGAGATCTTGAATATCACTGTGTTTCTGGCCCTAAGCAAGATTAGGTGCACACAGTGCCAAGGACAGACACAAAGATGGTCTTATCCTTCTGCAAACTCTTTGTCAGAGATTAAACGGTGTTCTAACAAGGAAGAACACAGTAAATTTCCAGAGAAACTTGTCACATAAAGAATATCTTTTAAATTCCGATTCTATTCCTGAATTATGAAATAAATTAGAATTGAGGATTCAAACAGGATGTTGAATTGCAGTTCAAACTAAATGTAATTAAAATACATTGTTAAAACTGCAATTAGTAACTAGAAAAAGCTTTTTTTTTTACATTAAAGAAAACGTTTTTTTGAAAGTTTTTTTTTTTTTACTTTTAAAAGCTTTCAGATTTTAATGTTTATCAGATAGATAGATGTACAGAACAACAGACAGACAGAACGATAGCTACCGACAAAATGTTCTGGTTGGCTGGTTAAAAACACTAATTTACATTCAAGATAATGTTTTTATGACTTTACTGGGATCAATTTAGTTTAATCATGTTTTCAAGACTGATGGAAATTCTTCTCACATCTACAATAAGTGTTAGCCAAATGATTCAAATGTAATTTAGATAATTTAACTAGCTAATTGGATTAGCGTTGGGTTAAATCCAATTACATTTCCACTCAAACTTTGGCCATATGTTGAGATTTGTGCAACACTTTACGTATAAAAGGCAGAATCTAATTACCTTAAGATGCTTTTCTTTGCAACAGTGTCTTTAAGGTTTAAGTGCACATTGAGAGACTGAAGTTTATTTTGTGAGCCATTTATTATGCCTTCCATGCTTCTTTCTAATCAATGCTCATCAACCCTCTGATGCCCGGCTAATAGCGTTTTACCACTCTTAGCCAGTAGACATGTTCTCTCTATGCAGGACACGCACATATATTAGTATGCGCATAGTGTTTTTTTTTTTTTTTTTTTTGCATTCGCAAAACTCTGTCACACTCTGTCATTCTGAGAGACATGGTTTCCGATTTGGATATACTGTATAGAGAGGCTGGTTAAAACCATAGCGCATGTTAAACAAATAGAAGTGGGCATTCGAGAAGGCAGAAATGGCTTAATTCACATGGGGACTGCACCTGCTGGTCTTGTTTTTGTTTATGTGTGCACATATGGAGTTCATACCCATTAGAACTGATTTACAATGTGATGCAAGACAAGCTGAAGTCCTTAGCTCTGGCATGAAGGTTGACCTCAAACAATATAACAAGTTAATGACCCACAAGTCCTTGCTAAATTATTTAGCTTAGGTTTGGCTGATCTGTGGATTTAAATCCTAGCAGTCATGCTTAAAGGGTTAATTCTTTAAAAAAAATTACATATTCTTCATTTAGTCATCCTTGTGTTATTCTATATACCTGTACTTTCTTTCTTCCTTGTAATACAAAAGAAGTCGTATGGAAGAAAACAGCATGAACGATTAGTGAATAGTATACAAGATTCAGCCATTAATTACTTTTTTATGTTTACTTAAAAAGCTATTGTTTAGACTTAAAAGACTTATAGATCTTGAATTGTATTGACTCCTTATATTAGTTGCTTTTTTGTTCATTTTGGAGATTGACAGCTCCTGTTTAGGAATGCAACAGCCTTTCAATTACGAAAACAATAATGCATTTCCATTAAAATACAGTGTATAAATAAACATGAAATTTCTTAACTACGACGGCGTGCACAAAAGAAGTCCATGTTGAAAAAAAAAAAATCTAAGATTACGTGACTTACGATTGAGAGCACCGGGAGAAGTTGCAGGCTACTAGAATTGATTTGAATATTGTTGCGTCAGAGCAGCCACATCATTTTACAGGGATGAGGAAGAGTCAGATTTAAGGACTCGCAGAAACAGCTTAATATCAAGAATATGATATTTATTAACAGACAGAACTGGAACAACTTTTTTATCTTGACATCAGCTCACACACAAAAATCGACATTCCTTCAGGGGCGCTGTAGCTCTCTTATTTATCGCTAAAAAAAAAAACACTACAAATATATGTGGGATTATTAGCAGAAATCATACCATGTGTCATACTCGCAGGGACAGTATGCTTGGAAATAATATTTCATATATTCCATTGCATTCCTTATTTGTAGTGCGCCAGCCACCCAATAGCAATAAGATTTGTGCTTTTGATACACCTACTTTTAATGTCTCAGCTTTCAAAATCAGTTTTATAGTGAAACACAAATTATGTGTCTTACAGTAATGTGTTTTTCAAGCTCTTCAATGATGAGCTCACTGTATTTATGTAAAAACAATTAATACAATTAAACAGTTTTCTTTGTGAAAATTCCAAATATGTGAAAATTTATTCTCATAATATTTCGACTTTAATCTCATAATATTTTGATTTTATTCTCGAAATATTTCAACTTTATTCTCGTAGTATTACGACATTAATCTCGTAATATTTTGACTTTATTCTCATAATATTTTGACTTTATTCTCGTATTTTTGTCTTTATTCTCGAAATAATGTATTACGAATTTAATCTCGTAATCTTAGATTTATTTATTTTTTCAACGTGGCACTAAAATGCTGTCGTAACCAGGTTCTCATCTGGCGTCATTATGGGAAAATAATACTTTAAAACATCTCTATTTGTATTATACAGAAGAAAAAAAAACATACAGGTTTTGAAGAACGTGACAGAATTTTCTTTTTGAGGTGAACTGTCCATTTAAATTTATAAAGGAGCTTGTTAAAGCAAGAGCTAAATATTTCTTCATTAAAGGTCTTCTTGCAGGTCCTGTGACTGGTACATCCTTGTTTACACAGCGAGAGGGACAAACTGGTGCAAAAGCAAACCTCTGCATGTTTCATATCACGTCCCCGGATACAATGAGCCTTTTCACTGCCATGAACTTTTAGATCCCCATGGCTGTCACATCTATCCTCCTTCATCCTTTCTTTCTAGCATCCTTTCTTTCCCTCCTCTCCATCTTTGCAGTGCCTTTCCAGGCTTGCCCATACCCTGAAACACAACCTCCTTTATGAGAACCCCAGGGACAAAGATGTCGCTATTTTATAAGCGGCCAATGCTCATTCATCATTTTATTATTTTTTGTCTTTATTTATATAATCTGCTCCCTTCACAGTTTGGGTCTTGCTCGTATAAATTCCATCAGTGTCACATGCTTTGCGTTTCATATCTCTATCACAGGCAACATTATATTGTAGACATCATGAGCATGCTATATTTCACACCATGTTATGGGACATATACTAGCATGATTTTTTAATGCGGCACCCTGTGGCACAGTATGAGATCTGTCTTGAAAAGTTCTGAATCGTATCTCCTGTTGTTTAACTGATATGTCCTGCCTCATGAATAAGATTTAAAGTGCATCTGTGGAATTGGAGATTTGTGAAAGAGATAGGACCATTGATCAGACTCTGACCACAGGCATGCTGGGGGATGGGCACCCGCAGGAAATGTTACCACTTGCGTTATTTTGCCTAGCAGCCCTGTGCGACAATGTGATGTTTAATTTTTAAAAAGATGCTGATCTTTTAACTTCCTATAATCAAACTTGATAAGGTTACACATGAATAAGGATGCAAAGGCATGATATTAATAAGAAGCTATTGCCTTTTTTGTTACCTTTATTCATTCTGAGCGGATCTCTTTTTTCTTTTCTTTTTTTACTTGACTCAAATTATACTGTTGAGAGGTATGGTTGGCAAACACATAAAAAATATTTGTAAAAAAAAATTTAAAATCAGTAATACATTCTTGATGTGAGATATATATTTACACTACGACTTAAAAAGCACAATTGCTAGATATAAAGTTGAAATTACAAGAAACATACTTGTGACATAAGTCTGAATGAAATGGAATCTTCAGATAAAAAATATACAGGGAGACTTTATTTATCTAGAATTGACTGGATATTAGTGAATAATGGGAATTCCACATTAGAATAAATAAGCCATGAAAATAGCAAAATAAAATAAAAACCTAATTTGCCACCTGTTCCTTCGAGAATTTCATTTGGGTTTTTAAATTCATGAGCAAACTAAGTTCTGTAGTCAACATAACTTGACAATACTTGGATGATTTGTTGTACGACATAAACTGCACACACTCACACCCAAACATTCTTATGTAGTAACTTATTTAGGGCTGTAGTTATCGAATATTTTAATAATCGAGTATTCTACCAAAAATTCCATCGATTAATCGGATAAAATGTGTATGTGATGTGACGCTAGTTTTACTCAAATCAAACGGTCAAATGCTCATGAAGTGACTGTCAGAGCAGTTCTGGAGATGTTGTTCATGTGTTAAGGTCCTTATTTAGTGAGACAGCAGACGCTGAAATTACCGCGATTGTCATGCACGCTTCAGTGTGTGTGATAAAGGAAGTCACGCTTCTGCGCCATTCATTAAAGGCAGGTTAAGTAAAAAAATGTATAAAAAACTTTTTTTCCAAATTTGTTTAAACTTTATTTATATATCAATACATAATTAAAATGTAAGTACTCTGAAAAAGAAAGTATAAAAATCGAGTGTCTGTAGACCTCTCACGACTGTTTTAAAGACAGCTCATTATTTCCATTCACTCCACCCCCTCCCTTCTGGGCTCCTTCCAAAGCCTCTACTACGGCTCGCTAAGTAATGTTATGTTAGCTATATTACGCAGCTACGTGTGTTAATGACACATGCTTCATGAAAAAAATATGTATGATCAAAATACAAAAAGAAAGATTTACCTGTCCAGCAGAAATAAAGCCATCAAGGAGTCACTTTTCAGCCCCTTGAGTTCCCTCAGTTCTCGCCATCGCTGGAAAGCCACGCCGATTTTAACTCGCGTTTTATTTCTTTGTTTATCCAAAGACTTTTTGTTCATTGCCTTTTCTTGTACTGTTACTGTCTTCCTTTTTTTGCCTGGTTTGCCTTCACTAACTGCATAGGCTGGTACTGTGCCTGTTGAATTCCTCAAATCAAACGTGCACGCGCAAGTGGGCAGGTCATGTGTGGCAAAAGGGTGGTTGCCATGGTTGCGAGAGAGTGACAGTCGCCTAAGCCAATCCTATGTTTCGTCCCGAAATGGAAATAATGAGCTGTGTTTAATACAGATTAAACGGTCTAGAGTCACTCGATTTTTATACTCTTTTTATCAGAGTACTTACATTTTAATTATGCATTGATATATACAGAAAGTTTAAACAAATTTGGAAGAAAGTTGTTTATAAATGTATTACCTACCCTGCCTTTAACAGAGACACGCAGAACATGCAGGATTCATATTTAAATAGTTAATATTTGCAGATATTAGTCCATATCGTGATTTGATGTAAGTACAATGACCTATTTTTGATTAATTCATAAAAAATTTGGCAAATTCCATGCCATTCCGTGTTAAACTGTAAATTACATTTTAATGACTGGATTCCGCAATTCCTTCCGCGTTTTCTGCATTGCGGAAATCATAGGGCCCTATATGCCAGTTCTAGCTTGCAATGGACACATGCCACGACGTTCTCTTTAAGCCTGCACGCGCCCTCAAATCAAAACACTGCTGACTCCTTGCAGTATGCGATTTCCGACGCAGCGCTTATGTCTCCTTCCGCTTTGTGGGTGACGTAAACGCGTTGTGTCACATTAAAAAACATCATTGCGGAAGAACGTCTCTAGGTTGAGAATGTAACCCTAGTTCCTCTTCAGGAACTCGAGCTGCGTCAAGCGCTTTGGGGAAACGCCTTTGGCAAGATCAACTCTGAATATTGTGTGCAATCTGTTCAATGGAAGGGCGTGATGTCACGGGCGGGGTGACGTAGCGACCAGGAAGCTATAAAGGCACCTTCCACGCAGCTGACTTCAGCTTCGAGTAGGGAAGCAAGCGCCGGCAGGGGTGCCGGGAGTATGGCTCTGCGATGCAGCGTCTCGTTCCTTCGAGGAACTAGGGTTACATTCGTAACCTAGAGACGTTAGTGTCGTGTCTTTGCTTTGCTCTTTGGCATTATGTTGTTTATTGGGACAGACAACAATAAATAAGACTCACAAGACAGACTTTAGACATGCACACAGAGCGCTTGCTGAAAGACGCGAAGCTGAAGTCAGCTGCGTGGCAGGTGCCTTTATAGCTTCCTGGTCGCTACGTCACCCCGCCCGTGACGTCACGCCCTTCCATTGAACAGATTGCACACAATATTCAGAGTTGATCTTGCCAAAGGCGTTTCCCCAAAGCGCTTGACGCAGCTCGAGTTCCTGAAGAGGAACCTGACATGAGATTTAAAATAAATTAAAAGAGGCTTCGAAGCAGAGGAATTTGCCTTGATCATTTTTTGTAATCAAGTTACTCGAGTTACTCGAGAAATCGTTTCAGCCCTAAACTTATTATTATAAACAGACATTAAAAAACAAAAATAACATAACTGCTTCAATATTTACATTTTCAGTTTAGGTGTGTGTAATTTTAAAAATATCCAAGTATTGTCAGTTTATATTTTCCACAGACCTTGATTTATTCATAAATTGAAACAGCCCATTATAAAAATCCCTACAAAAATCTTGAGGGAACCTATGGCAAATTAGTCTTCCGGGTTTTGACATCATAGCTGCAGCACTCTATTTGGAATTTTGCTAGTATTAATGTAAAAAAGGAAAAGTAATTGTTACATTTTGAAAATTATGATTATAGTCTTTTATGATTAAATTATGATGGACAATAAGACCAGGAACTTGCATTAAAGAGAGGTAAACAGGGTTGATTATAATTTTATGTTGACTTCAAACTAAAAAGAATGGTGCCTCTCTAAAATATAGTCTGTGAGCATTATATTACCTCAAATACACAAACAGCCAAAGGGCATTTTCTCAAAATCATAAAAAACAAACTGTTAACTCCAATAGTTAACGATCCAGTGCTTCAAGATCCAAAAAAATACTGAATGATCAAACAACATCTAACGCTAGATGAATCATACAGAAACTGTGTTTTTTCTACTGCCTTAGGCATTTGCAAAATGTACCGGCCTGGCGTTCTTGCTGCTTTCTGTTTGCCTCTTGGGAAAGGATGGATAAAGGGAACCCTGAACATGTCTGATAAGACTGACCTTCTTTTCAGGTTTGTCCTTCAGTATTACCTCATCATTTAAATTCTCCTTTTGGTGTAACTAATGACGGTGACCGAGCAACTCCAATGACAACCAGCCTGTTAAATAAGGTTTGGGGGAGAATCTCCATCACTATAATCACCGCATCGTTTCTACGGCTACCCGTTATTCCCCTCCCCCAATGCTGAACAGACAGAATTGATCAATTTCACACACACATTCAAAACCACAGGATACACAGGCTACACACAAACACGCAGGCACTGCTCTCTCCTTCAGAGAAAATAATTTAATAAAAAAAATAAGTGGATCTCAGAGACTTCAGGCTAGTAATCATGAAAAAAAAATTCTATTGGTGCTGCCACTGTGAGGAATGTCTTCAGAAATGACAAGTAAAGCTTATATTGTAATTTAATGTAATAAAAGACCTTAAGCAAAGGCTTAAAGGAACACTCCACTATTTTTGAAAATAGGTTCATTTTCCAAATCCCACAGAGTTTAACAGTTGAGTTTAATCATTTTAGAATCCATTCAGCCAATATCGGTGTCTGGCGGTAGCACTTTGGCTGTAGCTTAGCATAGATCATAGGTCACTAACAGGCGGACCGCAGTCCGGGTCTGGACCCGGAAGCCGTCCCTTACGGACCTGGACCTACATGATTTAAAACCTGATAGAGCGCTTATATTTAATCCGGCACAGCTTTTGTTGTCTTTACGGTAGGGGTAGAGGAAAAGCATAGACCAATTGCATGCGAGTTAAGCCATCCCAGGTGATACCACTCATCCAATCAACCCTATGCATTCCAGGCGGAAAACATGATCGTGAGTCGTCTTCAGTGCAAACAGATGAGAGAATTAGACTAGAGCCAAATTACACATTAAAAGACAGTAGAAATATAGCCATACATGTAGAAAACAGAGAGAAACAGGCGAGTGAGACAGAGAAAGTTGAGAAAAAGATGAGTGAGACAGAGAAAGGGAGAGAAACAGGCAAGTGAGACGGAGAAAGGGAGAGAAACTATTGCAACTCTCTCTTAGCAGGTCTTACAGCCAGTTCTATCAAACTTTTACAATTAATCCAGAACGCGGCTGCAAGATTAATTTTTAATGAGCCGAAAAGAATACACGTAACACCTCTGTTTATCAATTTGCACTGGCTACTAGAGCTGAGAATCGATTCCAAAAAGAATCGATTCTGAGGCGTTGGGAATCGAGAGTCGATTCCAAAGGTCCCCCATCAAGGGGAATCGACTCCTCATTCAGAGTCTTTTTCAGTTCAACAAAGCTTATCTATGGGAGTCTTTCAAATGGAAGGCTACATCCAACAAAGGCTGCACACATTTAAATTTACAAAAATAAACAGAAAGAAAATGATCTGTACTGATCATTTGAATTTTAGGATGTAGCCTTCCATTTCAGAAGCACAATTCACCAAAGCCATAATTACAACAGTTGTGAGATAAAATATTATATATAATATTGATATAGCTAGGAAATATACTCTCATTCTGGCGTAATAATCAAGGATCTTTGCTGCCATACCACAGGTGCAGCAAGTGCAATGATTTTACGTAGGGCCAGCTAACTTCCAACAGTTGCCTACACGATGTAACTACAGAAGAGTCAAGTTTTAAATAGGAAAAATATAGAAAGTCATTGGTCATTTTTGACCGAGATGCTAAAGGTCTAATCAGATTCAGTGATCTACACTAAGCTACAGCTAAAGTGCTACCACCAGACCAGGAGATCGGCTGAATGGATTAGAAAAAAGTAAAACTGAACTGTTTAACTCTAGGGTAGTCTCAGCCTCAGACGTCATGCACACGGACTGTTGGCTAAACATCTGATGCATATGGGACACAAAAGTGGAAACACTTCAGGAGTGTCGAAGTCGTCATCGGATTTCTTTGAATTCTACAGGATTTCCGTGAGACGTGTGTGTCGCGTTCTTTAACATTCCACCTGGAAACAAAGATACCGTGGCGCCAAACCTCCCCATGAAAGAAGAAATCCTTCGCGCTTACAACTGACGACGAGTGCGTATCAGGATCAACTAAACGCTGGAATCTCAAAAGTATGTGAAATATTCAATGTAATAAATATATAATCTTTAAAATATGTCAGAGAGTTTTACACAATGGTCTGTTATTGTGACAACATTTCTGCACCCCGAAACGTGATGATGAATGAAACGAACTGTGATTGGTTTTTTGACATGTCGGTCAAACGGCTTCATGGGTGGGTCTTGGCCAATGAAAGCTGCCATAGATTCCAGACCTTCAGTCTGAAGGTCTGGCTATGTGAGACTAACTATATGGGAATTGGAATATGAGCCTATTTTCAAAATTAGTGGAGTGTTCCTTTAATTATAGCATGGGTCCAAAGTGTTCTTATTATAAAAAGGACAGTTCACAAAAATATAAAAAAAAATTCTGACACAATTTATGACCCTCATGTTGTTTCAGATATTTAAGACTTTCTCTTTTCTGCTTAAACCAAAATCTAAAGTACAAAAAAGCACTATAATAAATATATAGAATATTGTAATATCATTGCTAAAATACATTTTTAATATTATATATTTGTAATTATTGTATATAAAATATTTAAAATGTGTAGTAATGGCATTATAAAATGAAAAAAAAGAATTAGTAAAATTATATATATATATATATATATATATATATATATATATATATATATCCAATATATGCTCAAAGTCATACAGGTTTATTATGGAGGATAAATAATTAATGACAGAATGTTATTTTTTTTATTGAACTATGCTTTCTATGTTTAGCTTAACAACAATAGTCTCTAACTTAGTCCTTGAGAAAAATTATTGATCAAATCCAGTTTGCAAATGTCAACTCTGTGACATTTCCAGTAATGTTACATTTGCAAACCAGACTAAAAAGCTCTCACATTCTCTTTCACATGGATTCACATCATATCTGCGCTTCTTTTCAGGCATGCCACCCTCATTCATTTTTTTATTTATTTAGTGTCGTTCTGCTTTAGAAAACTTTGGCGCCTGCATTAAGCTGGCATGAAAATGAAAAGCGAGATGCAGCATATTTTTTAGCTTAGGGCGCAGGTGTTCCTCAATTGAATTTGTATGTCTGAGTGAATATGGCATCACACATGGAGATGAGAGGCCTTGCTGTAGGTTGCACATCTGCCTGCAATGGTTCGAATCCACAGCGAAAATCAGTTAGCCTACACTGTGCTTCGCCATAGAGGTTATCTCCAACACAAAATGAATTCTGGATTGTTTTTGAAACCTTTTAATAAGATAAAAGTATATTATGAAAGAGAAAAAGGTCTTATCACACATCGATTTACAGTGATCCTCAAAGAGTATAAAGAACTAGATTTCTGGTGCTTGACCACAAGACCGCTAGCATGAAACTAGGGTGGTTCCTATGCAGTTCCTAAGGTGTTCTTGTCCCTAGAAATCCTTAAGTACCTTCTGCTCTAGTAATTTTATCATCCGCCAGATTAAATCATAAATCTGAATGTTTAGAAAACAGCACACCTCTCCTCAATAAGCGACACTACTTGATCCTCACATAAACTGTACGCATAGAAAATAATTTTATTGGATGGCAGGGATCTGATAGGCACAGAAAAATGGTGGTGTCCTGCATTGTTCTATTTGTGGACTGTTGGTGAGAGGAATTTGCCCCACTTTCCTCACAGTGGCCTCAATTGGCAGAATTTGGCAAATAAATGGCCATTATGCCATGAAAGAATTCCAGTTTAAACTTACATAAGACGGTATGAACATAAAACCATTTAATCGACTTTCCATTAAAATTTGAATTGCTTAAATGGTAATAGTTATTTGTCATCAAATCCAAAAAGAAACATCACCCATTGGTTCAAATTGTTGATAATGTTCATTATAACTTTTTATGAGCTCTGAAACCTTGAACTTTGTTGCTATAAAGTGCACTGAACTTTGTTATTGCAATACATCTTTCATATAATGAATCATAATGCTTTCAAACTATGTGCAGGTCTAATGATTTATAATTTAGTAGTAAACACACACATTTTTGACCTAACCCAATTTTTTCAGGTTAACTGTTGCATAATAATGATTATCAGCCCTACTGGATATCATACATAAGCAAGATTTGAATTTGAAATAAATGAGGCCTATTGTTCCTCGAAGTAGGATTTTAAAAATGCTTAATAGAAAACCAGCAATCTATGATGTTTTCACAAGCTCAGATGAGCACAATGTTCATTCCTCTGCCACCACTCATTAGTAGCAAATCACAGCCACTGTCTCAGTGGAGGAACATCCAACTCATTTATTATCTGGCATTTCCACACTCTTACTGTGGACCGAAGAAGAAACCAATCATCGTGCTAATTCATCCTACCGAATTCACTCGTGAAGTCTCAAAGCACGCTAGGCTGCCTTCTGTCTCTAATGTGACTTTAATTGTTTTCATTACAGTAGAGTAACTTATCTTGCTGTCATGACAGAGATTTAGAAAGAATCTGATTTTCATAAAGGAAAGGCTTCATAATCACATCAGAATTCAACTCTGAGGGCAGCATTCAATATGTTTTACATTAAAGAGCCTACAGTTCTTACGGAGTTCACAAAGCCTACATGTTATGTAAATGAATTTTGTATAACTAAATTCTTAAAATTAAAGGTTCTTCAATGGTTTTGATGTTACATCAGCCTATAAGTTCTTTCAATCAACATATTAGTTTCTGTGTTCTTGAAAATACCAGTACATCAGGGTTTTCTCAAAGGAAGAAAATGTAGCGTTGCCTTCTCTAAAATAATCTGATAAAAATGGCTAACCAATGGAAAAAGTTTATGGATACAGGTGAAAAGTTACAAGAGAGGGCTGGTTATTAATCACACTGTCAGCTTAATAATACCTGCCTATGATTTTCAAAAAAGGTGTGCAAATCATCCTGGAACTGGTTAAAATAGAAAAAGAATTCAACTTACCCACTCAGACTTCAAATCTTCACTTTTGGTCACATCTGAATCAAAATTTACCTGCAATTACTTAATATATAAATGGCATCCACCTGCTGAGGGTTTGATGACTATTCATTCAAAAAAGCTAATTGTTTTATAGTATAATGTAATATAAATGTTCTTTCATAGCTTGTTTCATTAACCTGGAAAAAATTTCACCATCAAATGGAACATGAATTTAAACCTAAAACATCCATCAATGGAAGAATGGGACTTTGCCTCTTCGTTTCAAAAGCTCACCATATGCCACTGCAATATGATTTTCTCAACTGGAGAATAGAAAATACACTGTGGAACTTCACCAGCTTCCTCTAAAGCTCCTTTTCCTTTTAACCGAAACGTTTATTTTAAGACCACATAGCCTGGGGTTCAGTGAGAACCCAAGAGCAAGCCAAGCACTCCAAACACACGAGAGATCAATCCTGTAGAGGAAAATTAGCATCTATTCAAGATCTAATGTTGGTGGTAAGGATGTCAAGGGCTACCAAGGGCATGTTTTCAAGAGCACAATATGCTTAAAGCACCACAAGTGCAATGAAAGTACTACATGTACTGCTGCATAGAACTGCAAGCCAGTATCAATAATAGATTCACAGATTTTACTACATCTTTAAGTCTCATGACAGCAAAATGCCACTGATACACTTTTATGCTATTAACCAGGAGAAAAAAGGGTTGCAAATCTAACATCTTTAGCAAAAAAAAAAAAAAAAAAAAAAAATTCCAATATACAATGTGCATGTGGCCACTTAAATCGATCTTTAATACATGTGATGCGGTTGTTAATATAATAACCTACCTACTCTGAAACGATGCCAGACTTAACAAACATAGTTCTGTCTCCATATCTGCATCATTTAAACTTCCTTAATATCAGTGAAAGCACACATTAGGTAAAAAAGTACACTATTCGTCGGAATAGGAAATAACCGGGTTTGATTTCACCTGTCAGTTGAGCTTTACAACTCTCATACATCCCATAACAGGTTTTCAAAGTGTTAAAACACACGAATCCTACGACATGTCGAGGGTAACACCTCTCCTCGCCAAAAATAATAATAAAGAATTGCTTACCTTTCGCTGTAGTTGGTGTGAGAAGTGCGCAGAGCTCGAGCTGTTATTCAGCGCTCGACAGCGGAATGTCACGAGCGATGATGCTTTCCCTTCAGTGGTGCGTTTCTCTTACAAATACGTTCAGTGAAAGGCAGAACGCAGTCAATAGCTTTTACAAATCCATGGCAACCGAGAACACCCTCCACAACTTCGCTACATTGTGACCGGGGTTAACACACCCCCTTCCTCAATGACAGTGACTCTACTCACCAACAATATGCCAATTGACTATGAATTTCTCAGAAAGCTGAGGGGTATTAATAGTAAACTGAATCACTATATAATGCTCCACTTTCCTCACTTTTGTGTTAAACAAGTATTACAGTTATGATAAGTATAAATATATACACTTTTATGATTTTCTTAAAAAAAATAAAATAAATAAAAACAAACACAACAGTTTAAACCAAGCCAGTTTTTTGCTCTTACAGTAGCTGTTTGGCTGGTTTTAGAGGGGCTTTTCAGACTGGGAGAGCCTGAAGACCAGCTTGAATGAGCTGGGAGACCTGTTTAAACCAGCTAAGACCAGCAAGACTGTTATGTTAATGTAATGGACTTAAAAAAATATATTTAGCCCCTGTTGTGTTTTCAGCACCTTGACAGCAGCACAATCGGTGGCTTCTGGATTATGTCTAGTGTGCCTTAACATTTCTACATTGTCACGGAAATATGCACTTTAGTGATCATGATTTTAAGGTTATATACAGTGAAGAAAGTCCACACACACACACACACACACACACACACACACACACACACATAAAAGGGGGCATGCTGAGGTTAAATATATATATATATATATATATATATATATATACAGAATAGATAAATGTCTAAAATGTGTATCTATAAGCCACGGCCCATAAGTTTTCCTTGCCATCCCTGGTGTTGACAGCTTTTGTCAGTTATATCCCAATTGAACCCATTTAGTTGAGTTTATTTATTTTAGCCAACACATCAGAATTAACAGAGGAAATTCATACCTGCTAAACTGGTAAACGAGTGCCTAACTCATTCTGCTGTATCCCCTCAAAGGCAGCAAGTGACCAGCGAAAATCTAAACTAATCTAATTTGGGCCAATGTAATCTAATTGAGAGGCTTACAAGATCATAGATTCACCCAGCACAAAATGTAATTGGATCGTTTTATGAGGCCTGCTGCTCCTCAGTAGGTTCTCTCTTAAATCCAAATTGATTTATTGTCAGCCGGCGGACACCTGTCACATCTAAGCATCTACTGCAGGGGCAGGAAAGTGCTTGCACTACACCAATCTATAGTGATGAGTATCAGACATGTGATGACTAAAAGGTTAGGGGAGAAGCACTGACTTATGGCCAGTGTAGCAGAACATGTTGCTAAGCTGGAAGCAGATTGGTAATAGTATCTCAGAACAATTTTAGTCAGTCAAGCTTAATTGCGATGTGAATATCGCTGTGGATTCAGAGGGTGTGTAAAGTAAAATGGGCAACCTGAAATACTGTTATACAGCATATGAGACAAACATTTATATTGTACTATTAACATATCTGTTTTCTACTATTCCAGTATCAACTGCCAAATTCAAACATCAATTGTTTTTCTTCAGATATTTTTCTTTTAGAGATTTTTCCAGTGCCAAATGGAGAAATGTACAATCATCGCTTGGCTAGCAAATACTTACAACCTCTTTCAAAAGTGTCTACCAGAGTTCACCAGTTCAACCTTAACACAATAATACCTTTTATCTCGCCTCTCCCTCTCTCTCTCTCACACACTGGTGTATCAATGGAGCAGAAAGGGCTCCACTGACATCCTAAGAACTGTGTAATGAGAAGAAATGATGTGGAAATAAATATGCAGCCTGTTTGCGGTCTGCTGACCGTATGCTAGGTCTGAATATGCATTTCCATCTGAGGTATAAAGAAAATGCTGGACTTTAAAGATGGTTATGTGACCCTGGAAGTAACTGTAATTAGACTGCAGTATTTTACTATTTTAACGGGAGTAAAGCCCTAAATCAAACAAACAACCTAAATTAAGATTTAACCTAGTTAAACATATTTTCCTGATAGTTACAATCATTTGTATACAATAGCAAAATTTATTTGATTTAAGAAAGGAATTTTAGCAATACATTTTGTGAAGAGGAAGATGCGATATGCCAGACCCAAGAATGCAGAAGAGCTGAAGGCCACTATCAGAGCAACCTGGGCTCTCAGTGCCACAGACTGATCGACTCCATGCCACGCCGCATTGCTGCAGTAATTCAGGCAAAAGGAGGCCCAACTAAGTATTGAGTGCTGTACATGCTCATACTTTTCAGTTGGCCAAGATTTCTAAAAATCCTTTCTTTGAATTGGTCTAAAGTAATTTTCTGAGATATTGAATTTGGGATTTCCTTAGTTGTCAGTTATAATCATCAAAATTAAAAGAAATAAACATTTGAAATATATCAGCCTGTATGTAATGAATGAATATAATATACAAGTTTCACTTTTTGAATCTAATTAGTGAAATAACTTTTTGATGATATTCTAATTATATGACCAGCACCTGTATGTATATATATATATATATATATATATATATATATATATATATATATATATATATATATATATATATATATATATATATATATATATATATATATATACTGAACACAATTATAAACGCAACACTTTTGTTTTTGCCCCCCCCCCTCCCCCATTTTTCATGAGCTGAACTCAAAGATCTAAGTCTTTTTCTATGTTCATTAATGACATAATTCTCTCAAATATTGTGCACAAATCTGTCTAAATCTGTGTTAGTGAGTTATTCTGAACTGATTATGTGCTAATGTTATAAGCGCGGGTAAACCGAAAGCTTGAATGAGGGGCAGTCATCGCCAATGACATTACATCGAGCGCAAAAGAACCGGTGAACCGTTTTTTTTTTTAACTGGTTTATTTGATCCAATTGTCCGAAAGAACCGGTTCACTTGAGCACTGCTCCTTTGCCCCTTAAGTCGAAGCAAAATTTTCTCGAATTTTTTTTGTAATAACATACCCTTTTGTGAATACCTGCCACACCCAATCATAATATTAGTACAATTTATTAATAATAATTTAGCCGTAAATAAAATGACCAACATGATGACCTTTCACCTGACGGCGACAACCTCATCAGACCGGGACGATTCCTCACGCAGCACGCGCATTTTTTAATTGTTAGAGGATATTTTCAACCATAGACATGTATAGAAAGGCTAGATGGCTCAAGGCGGAGTCAGCTGTGTCGTCACTTGGCGGCCATCTTAGGTCAGGAGACTGCGCTGCTGCTCCCTGCTGCTGTGGACGGAAGGTGAGTGACATACGCCAACTAAAATGCTCGTAACTTGCTGAATTCTTGACGGATTTACAAACGGTTTGGTTTATTACAAACCTTATTAACGTGGCTATGATTTGTGCTGATGCCGATGTTTAAATTGTAGCTTCACGTTTTGAGAAACAGGGTTAGTCTTTCGTTTCAACATAGCTTTGAGTTACACATGATTTCCAAGTGGTTTGGTTTCTTAAAAACATCTTTACATTTGGATTACTTTGTTGGTTTTTTGTTTACAGAACTTCTGATTACGCTTGTGGAAAATGAGAGGAGGAGAGGGAGGGAGCTGTATTGATTATATTGTATTGATGGAAAGAGTTTTGTGTCCAATTGTGTCTTAATGGTTTTTTTTTTTTTTTTTTGTATATTTTGTATATTTTTTTTGTAAGTTTTTTCTAATTGTGTGCCTTTGGACCTAAGTAAAAAAACAAAAAACAAAGACCCATCTCTTTTCTCTTTATTTTACAGAATGGCAACTTGAGACAGATTTATATTATACATAAATTTACACATGTATTTAATAATGTAAATATTAGTAATAAACTAAATTGCACTATTTCATGTTTCATGTACCTTATAAATATTGACATCATTACTGTGTGTGTGTATGGGTATACCTAGTACTTTACCTGTCTAGTCTACTTAATATACTATTTTCTTAATAAACTCCGTGGCTATAATTTTTCACAAGTATGCAGTTAAATAGCCGCATCCCTGAAGTTTATGACACACCAAGCCGTTTGAAAATCGGTTGAAAATTGAGCAAAATATAGTTATTTCAGCACTACATGCACAATAGACTTTAATGTTATAACTGGACGAGCGGTCCTGTCCTAAGATGGCCGCCGTGTGACGTCGTCGGGTCCCATTGGCTCTCAGCGCCGGTAAGCTATCTAGCCTTTCTATACATGTCTATGTTTTCAACACCGTGGCAGCTGGTAAGTGGTTTTTCATTCTCAGCGAAGTGATTTTGATGTTTATTTACTTATTTTTATTTTACAAGAACGATGTGATGTGAGAATATGCAGATATGTTGTTTAAATTGCTGTGTGTAGCCTGTAGTGTAGAAATAACACTAGCGTGTTGTTTGAGGGAGAAAAGTTTCACAGGCATCGAGGGGTCTGGTCTTTTTATGTTATTTGACTAAACTTTTATTATATTACAGTACTTATTTATTTATTACCACGTTGAGTGCCTTAAAAATAATAATCACAACACTGGTAAGGCTTATTCAGATTTTCTCATTCTCTGAATTATCATTATAAAAATAAAAACAATTCAGAAATGAATTAAAATATAATTATATTTTAAATGTGACGCAAAAATTTTTTTTCTACAATAGCAACAGTGTTTACAACAGCAAGACCACTTTAGCCTGTAAACTCAATAATATCTCTCTGGAAATAAATGTAAAAATATCAATGTCAATAAAAAATGCATAATTTACCTGACCTGACATCAAAGTGCAGTGTGAAGGATATGAATAACAAATGTAGTCTGTCATTTGTTTACATCGCAAAGGTGTTCAATTTTAGACAACTACATGAGTAATAATAATATTAATCACTATATTCCAGTGTATCAGTTTTTTAAGGTTTTGTATCAATATTTAAGGTGGACATATTAATTAGGTGCAAGAGTAGTAGTGTTGGTTAAAATAATAGATTAATGCTGAAATAGTAAATTGAGCCTTGTTCCTAGATGGACAGAGAGTGGAAAGTAATAGATCAAATGAGGAGATTTATACTTTGAGCACCTGCCCCTCCAAAGGTCTCTGCATGGCCCTGTTCAGAGGGAGTGTCAGCCACATTAAAAAAGTTAACCGCTTAAGTCATTTGTGGATTAATGATTATTGGAGAGGCGAACCATTTCAAACAATTCAGTTCGATTTGGTGAACTGGTTCAAGAAGATCCGGTTACATCGAATGATTCGTTCGTGAACCGGATATCACTACACTTCAGTGTTTTGAAATCTCACACAACAGACACTGAAGAGAAGACAATGCTGAATAAAGTCATAGTTTTTGCTATTTTGGACCAAAATGTATTGTCGATGCAGTAATATGGAGTTATTAGCCGTGTCCACTGTATTTTTTGTTGGTTTTCATGAGACCCCCCTTGAAATGACCAGGGCCTGGTTCCCCGATAACGTTCACTCTTAGCGCGCTAAGAAGACATCGAAAGATATATCTTACCAAATTTGTTGATGTTTCTAAGTGTGTTCCCCGAAGTGTCCCTTAGGAAGCTTCTTAGCACGCTGCCTCTTACGTCCGACGTTACAATAGCGCTGTCCAAAATCAGGGTGCTGAATTAGTTGGCATCGATTGCTCATGAATCGATTTTCCACTTTACGCGAAGGTGCATTACAGTGTTAAGAAAGACAACACGTTCTATGCAAATGAAACATTCCTCAAATTATTACAGTAACATTTATTTTAACATAGTTTAAGTTATCAGTAAAATATAGACTATAAATTAAATTATCAAAGGGTCAGTAATGTTCACACGATATGTTGTGACGGTAAGACAAACCGGGTATCCCTCGCTAATCATCCATCCCGTTGTGCCACTTGTGCCGCTTCTTGACATGGGTTTAACGACTTCTAAAAATTATATAATACACTTTTATATTAATGGCAAGGTACTTTACAATTAGAATTGATTGGCAAGCAGCTGCAGTTACTTCTGTTTAATGCGGTATTGATTGCAATTGGTTTATGTTTTTAATAAAAAGCAACCTATCTACAATGAACAGAGAGAGAGAGAGAGAGAGAGAGAGAGTTAGATACAAAATATGCTGGGGAAGCAACGTAAAAAAGGGCATCAAGCCTCTCGTCAGAGGAACTTGAAGTGTTGCTGGACCTTGCCACCAGGTCAGATATCACACCCCTATGGTCCACTATAACCTGCACATTTATGGCCGCGTCTTCCTTTCGCGATAAGTAGCCTACGCCTGATCAATCACTGATGGATTGGCGATAGGGATGAGTGCCATCCACCAGGATGCAATCCCCGGCATGGCGCAGAAGGGCGTTGGTGACAGTGTGGACGCACTTCCACACAGAGGTCTTTATTAGGCTGTAGCCCTCTCCCACGACCTCGATGAATCTCTCTGTAGCAAAAAAAAAAAAGAAAAAAAAGAAAAAAAAAAAAAAGTAGCTCTGGGCTTCAGGGCTTAAAGCAGAATTCCGCCGCGTTAGCCTGGCCAGCGCAGGTCTGGGAAGGTCCAGCTGCTCCACAATGAGTTGTCTTGGGAGGGGATTTTTTTTAATATAGCCACGTCAGGCAAAATGTCAAAAGGGCTTAAGTTTTGCCGAATAAAAAAACTGACATGGACTAAACGGCTCCGAGTCCGGCTCCGAGTCCGGCTCCGTCTTTGATTCAATACAAGAACACGTTGGATCGCTGCCATAGTTGGTCGCTTACTGGACACCACCATGCTTACCTATTTAAAGATCTTAGCCATTTAGAGCCAAATTGTTTGCCAGATTTTAATTATCAAAAAAATGATTGCCAATTCGCTTTAATTACATTACGAAAAAGCCTAGGCTAATTACCACCTTATTAGTTCTGTAACCACATAAAGTCAACTTCATAAATAGGCCTGTATCCATTGCGAACATAATATATTATGAGTCTTAAAAAATAACAGAAAATCATTGTTGAGCCACAAAATTGTCAACATACCATAGTTTGACTTGTACTTCGCTGCGCTGGTTTCTAAATACTGCTGTACAGTAGCGTCATGAGCTCAAATAACGCTAAGAGAGAGCTACGAATGGTCCAGACCAACCTTACGAAAGTGTGACTTACAGAAGATATACTTAGCGTACGAACGTGTCGGGAACCGTGCCATAAGGTTAAGAGAGAGGTTAAGGAATAGGTAAAGAACTACTAAGCGATAAGAACGTTTTGGGGAACCGGGCCCAGGACCCCCCATTGCCCCCTAATCAAAATTGTCTGGAGCCGCCACTGGTGGGCACTTCTCCTTTGCAGAGATGTTTGCTGATATCAACGTTGTGGATCGAGTGGCCCAGGTGCATTTTATTGATGGCATTTGAGGCCCATTGTTATGCCATTCATCCACGACCATCACCTCATGTTGCAGCATGATAATTCATGGCCCCATGTTGCAAGGATCTGTACACAATTCCTGGAATTCACCCACTGAGCATGTTTGGGATGCCCTGGATCGGCGTATACGACCACGTGTTCCAATTCCTGCCAGTATTCAGCAACTTCACAAAGCCATTGAAGAGGAGTGAACCAACATTTCACAGGCCACAATCAACAACCAGATCAACTCTATGCGAAAGAGATGTGTTGCACTGCATGAGTAAAAAAAAAAAAAAAAAAACACAATTACAATAGCCTCTTGTATCTATAAATCCAGTAATCCAAACACACAGGACTGATTTTTTTGTGCATGAGTCTTTACACAAATAATTAACAAATGATCACGAATCTTTGGCTCTCAACTGCACATGCATTTCTGGTTTGCAAAAGCGATTACTGTATTGTTTTCATCTGCTATTAGGAAGCTTTGAAGGGTTTTAAGTAGACCTATGATCTCTTCCTCTCATTCCCTCTGTGCATGAGGCATATCAAGGCTGGATTTGTGATTCATCAGGCTAAAAGCATGTTTGTTCCCATGGTGGATGTCAAATCCTCCATTACCTGGAGACACAAAAAGACAAAAACAAAAAGACACATACTGTCAAACATTCTACTTCAAAATATTGGGATGTGTCCATGTTTACTGAAAAAAATGAAAAATTGCAAACCAAAATAACAGTTTTTCATACCACACAATCATTTGACATCATCTTCCTGCTGAAACACCATGTAATGTCCTTTTGCTCCAGCATACTCATATGATTACAGCCAGATTATGAGATTCTTATATGGCAGGCTATTGACTAGAGGTTCTCTTAATAACCACATAATACCTTTATCACCATTTCATATGTTCCTTCCTGTAATCCTCCCCCCTCCGAAACCTAAGCAAATGTCACTGGAAGACGTGGATTTTTCCAGCCTGGATCCTATTGGACAACCTCATCAGCTGAAGCAGGGGCCATAACTGGTGGTCAGCTTGTAATTAAATTGTGTGGATAGCAACATGGAAAGGCATTTTCCAATTCCACAGTGGACAAAAGATGTGCAGACCCTGGAGAGATCTGTGGTGTTGATGAAGAACTTAATTATATGCTTTCAAAGAATCATTAAATGGAAATGAAGCAATGAAGAGGAGAGGACAGGCAGCTTGAGAGATGGAAATGTCTCTAAAAATATGACTTTGATAAGTCTTATAAAATACTCCTGATGTATCTGTACAATGCAAAGAATTTTTTTTTAAAGCTCATGCATGCATAACATTTGAAGTTGTCTCCAGAGCTCCGCTGCCACTCTGTGAGAATTAAGCGTGGCATAATTACATTTCTCAGTGGATGATTGCTGCACAATGACAGTGTGTTCATGCAAATAATGACTTTCATTTCTTACCCTAATGCGCCGAAGAGAGGCTCGCATTTTCATATCTGATGTACATCTAAACTTATTGTTGGGTGGATGTAGCCACAGCAAACGAACACTCTGAGAGATGCTGTTGCTATTCTTCAAAAGAGGCCTCGAAAATTCAACACGGCCCCTAAGGCATTTCATTGACATGTTTGCTCGATTCCCCTGATGAAATTCAGGGATGAGAAAACACTACAGTTTTGCTGTTTGGCCCCCAAATCCCACTGGTGACTCAAAACATTGTAATAGATTTTCTCTCCCGAGGGATGAGATTTTGCCACATCTCAGCCCATCAGACAGAAGCATATGAGTTAGCATGCCAAACCACAAGGGCTCGAGACTGGGTAAAAAAGGCATGAATAACTAGGATGGTTGTTTTAGGGGAAAGTACAGGCAATCAATACAGTTAGACCAGGGGGCAGATGAAATCACAATTTAAGCCGCACAGCTAATTAAAGAAAAGAGACAAAAATCAATAAGAATGGTCCCCAGTATATTGTCTCTACATTTTATGCCCACACAGTGATTTGTAATCGGATATTAAAGGTGAGACAGATGGTTTAGAGCTTCACTTTGGGGGTCGGGATCACTGGTGATATAAAGGATGGGTGAAAAACATGGAAAATGTAGGGAAAACCTTTTTTAACCTTTTTTAAGTAAAAGTTCATGATACTTGGCTGTGCAAAACAGAACCATGATGCAAGGGTGTTGAGAATGGTTCTTAATTTGTTGCTATGCGGTTCCCTTTTTTTTTTTTTTTTTTTTTTTTTTTTTTGCTATGTGGTTGCTATGGTGACTGGCCCCAAGTCTATATATTATGGCTCAAGTCTTCACCTTTACACAAATTTAAAGGATGTTTTTTTGCTAATTCTATTGTTGATCAGATGAAAACATCAGATGAAGTCACACAATTTACACATATATATATATATATATATATATTAGAAAGGGAAATGAAGAAAAAAGGAGAATTAAAAAAAATGCAGCCTTATTAAAAAAGAAAACCTAATAACAATATACTTTACTGTGTATATTTCATAGTATAGAATACATACAAATACTAAAAATAACACGGTTAAGTGACAAACCAGGTAGTAGTGACAGTGAAATACAGATGGAAATGACAGAGAAGATCTTCACCTCCTATTATTTATTGTCTTTAATAGTGCACAGAAACATAAAACATATACCGCATCTCAGCTGAGTGACAAGCACTGAAGTCTGACCTGGTGTTTTCACCCCATTCCCTGTCGCCTGCAGTCAGCAGCCGTCTCGCTCTCTGTATTCTGCACATGAGTCATTTACACTGGCTGACAGACAGCCATCAAATATAGCCCTTGGCGTATGCTGTAGCATCTCATAAGAATTTCCTGACATTTACAAAGTGACATGCAAGTAGTTCCTTTAATGGGTTTTAAGTGATATGGCAGGTCTTATCAGCAAGTTCTTGGACGTGCAGTCCCAGAATCCTGTGCAAAGTGAGTGGAGGGATAAGGCATTATAGAAATGTCTAGGAATACTACTCTGCTGTAAAGAAAAAGTGAAACATGAATGTCCGGTTCTTATAAAGACAAGACACGGCTATGTGAAGAATAAAACCCACAGATCAGCACGTGAATCAGTGAATGGTCATCCTTACAGGAAATAGGACTGGTCAGACATGACTGGATGGTGATAGAATGACATTTTTTTCTGACAGGAACATACGACACCCACATGTCGGAGTCAATGGACTCACACATCCCCCCTTTTCTCTCTCTCCCTTCCGTTTTTATTTTCCTTTATACAATGGCCTCCACTGTTTCTTCATCCAGACAGAAGATCTGATAGGTCTGTCTCTTTGTGTGCCTATATGGAAACCATGAAGCAACCCCCCCCCACCCCAAAAAAAAATCTTAAACAATTTTATAGCAAATAAAAACTGCACCAAGGCTGCATTTATTTGATAAAATATACAGTGAAAACAGTAATATTGATAAATATAATTTTATTATCTAAAAATTGTACATAAAAAATTATATTGAATAAAAAAAAAAAAAAAATGTCATGTAATGACAAAGCTGAATTTTAAGCATCCATTACTCTAGTCTTCACATGATCCTTCAGAAATCATTCTAATATTCTGATTTGGTGCTCAACAATACTGGTAACCAAACCTGGTAGCCGTTGACTTCCATAGTATGAAAAAAAAATTCTTTATAATATATTATTTTATGTTCATCAGAAGAAAGAAACTCACAGGCATGTATAACTTTTAGGATGAGTAAATGATGACAATTTTAAATTTTTGGGTGAACTATCCCTTTAAGTCAAGCATTTTCATAAATTTAATTTACCCAATACTTAGGGTTAGGGGTCTTTTCCAATCCCATGATCAAAAGTAATAGTGAAACTTGCATTAACACCAACTACAAATAATAAGCATTACAGTTCCACTTTCGCCAGTTCTCAAGGCTAACGCTTAGCCTGTTGCCTGTGGATAAATGGGAGATTAGTACACTAGACTACATCAAAGAAAATGAAACACAAAGTTGGGTAAAAGAAAAACTTAATCTTGGTTAAGAGGTTTTGAAGAGGGGATGCAAAGTTCTTTATCTTCCTCCACTTATTCTTTTTTCTATTCTCCTCCCCCAGCTACTGCCGCAACTGCTTTAAAAGCACACAGCGGTTGCTATGGAAATTCAATCTAGGTGGCACTCAGTTCATTGGCTATCCTAATGCATATCATTAGAGCTTGCGTGGCTTACGGTTCTGTGGGTGATGAATATACAATTTATTTTGCTTTTAACACATTCATCAATTGTTTTGTTTTTATAGCGCATTCCCATTATAATCACAGGCAAACCATATGCATCTGCACCATGCCACTCTGAAGGGCTCTTTAGATTTGGAGGCCCTTAAAAGCTTTTATATATTGCTTTTGTACATCTCTGCCAAGGGATAATCTTGATGGATCTTATGTGTTTATTTCAGGTTTCAGTGTGAGGATCCACAGTGGAGTAAAACGAGCACACAGAAGGGCGACTGATAAATCTGTCAGGGTGGAGAAAGTGCCCTGCCCCTTGTGCTCAAAGACGTCTGCTGGCGCACACAAAGCCAGGCAGTGTTGCATGAAATTTGCATGTGCCTCTTTGCAATAAGCCTGGCAGCGGCAGGGAAGCCAGACGCCGCTTCATCTCGCAACTACTTTCAAATCAAAACAGCACAGCATGGGACACATTAAACAACATACTAATCGTAGACCTATTATCCACTAACACTGTGGAAAAATAGAAGATTAATGTTCACAATTACGTTCAATTTTTGCATGAAAAGTTCGGAAGAATATATAAAGCAAAAAATGTATGCTACATAATGCTATGACATTGTGAATGGTTGTTAGGACATATATTATTATTACATATATATAAAAAAACTATACTACTGTACATATATAAAATATAAACTTTATATAACTGTAATACTATTTCATTTACTTTTTTTCAAAGTTTTGAAGAATAGTGTATATTTTTCATAGCATCCTTATACATGAAACTATACACTTGCCGTTATGAATTATGAAGAGGATCCCTTACAATATTATTAATGCACTATATAGATGCCTCACTTAGCAAGCACCTTTGATAAATGCAATTGTTTTGCTAGGAATGTACTCATATAACATTTAAGCTATTCAGCTATAAGAAAACACCTTGGGATTAAATCATGAACAGGAAAGTAAACAAACATGGAACAAATTCTAACTTTATACAATATGGTGGGCTGACAAACAATATCTCATGATGTGAGATTGCACTGCGGCTCCTGGCAGCTGCAGAGATAGGCAAATGTTTCCGCTGCCACTCTGATGACATCAGCAAGCCCCCCGGAGCAGAGGAGACATGGCATTTCCTCCTCATCAAGACAAATAAAGCAGTACTTTGATGGTATCATCCAGAGACGAGACCCTCGCTCTCTGACACTGTCAGTCACACCAAACAGTAGAATTGCATTTACCACTAATCAGGTTCCTGTCTGTGCAGTTTCTGTCTGTCTCTGTGTGTGTGTGTGAATGCATCTGTTTGTATGAGACCGACATGGAGGTCTAGACTGACTTATGAATAAACTATGCTCTAGAGGATCCTCTTTCAAACGAAAGAGTGTTTTTGTCTGCTGTCTGCATGTGCACAATAATGTGGAATGTAAGTTCATGCTTGTTTCGCTTCAATCTCTGCATTGTTCATTGCAACAGCAACAAGTCGGTAATGAAGTGGATGTGCATGTGAACAGATGATTGCCATTGAATAGAAACTTCTGTAAGGCGGTAATAGTAATAAGTTTATCAGAGTGTAGTAGTAGTTCTTTTATTTTCCTTTTTTTAGCGCTACAAAACTTATATTAATAATATTAATAATTTGTAATTATTATTATTAACATCAGCATGCCCCCTTTTGTGTGTGTGTGTATGTATATATATATATATATATATATATATATATATATATACTGTATATGAACAAAATGTGTGTGTGTGTGTGTTCATAATAAGATAAATAAATGAACATATACATTATTTTTTTATTTTTTTTTTCAAATAATGGTTGTTAAATATTTGCCCTTTTATCTCTATAGCTAATTTGAATTTGTCCTGGATCATTGCATTTGATAATATGTTAAGTTACATATTTTATATAAAATATACATATATTATTAAACATTTTTAATATAAACATGGCAGCATTAATACAAGTAGTATAATAGTATGCTGTTCTGAATTTAACCTCTGTGTTAAAAGTGGGCATGTGCTGCCCTCCACTGTCTGGAAATAACAATGCTGTTTTTTGTATATACTGTATATATATATATTTCATTATCACAACCTTGAAGGCATTTTTAAGTATAGGATGTCCCCTATTGGTGGAAAAAGTGAATTGTCATGCTACTAAAAACATTTCACAAATTGACATCACAGAGGCCATACGGGCTAATTATTTGCGAGGTGCACCACTAGCCCAAAGACATTAGGATTTAAATTACACACCCGAACACTAATAACACTTTCGCTATGCACAAGGACTCTTAAGTTAAAGTGGATATACACGATATACTTATAAAAACAGCGTTATATGGCTGATATCACAAAACTGGACCAAAATCAAGTTTTAAAAAAAGCATGCGAAATGAGAGAAATAAATATTTGAACATGCATATAATCAATCACAGATGACTACAGTCACACATTACATCTCCACTGACCTTCAATGTCCCTTTGTTAATAGGATGTCTCCCCATGCACATTTCCCCCATTTCTTTCTCAAATTTATAATTAAGAACCATTTCTGTGCATGTCAGCAAGGGGTTCTCCAGAGAAGGAATGGCCTGCTGCCTTAATGGTGGTGCATTTGGTCTCTAGAGGACTGTTTATTATGCCCTTCAGCAAAGACCCTGTCCTTAATTACTTCAGCATGGGTTCTGTCACACCAATGAGACCCAGCACGAGTTTACACTGTGTAATACATTACTTTGGCTGCGACTGATTTTAAATATAGCTCCTCACAAGCGAAAAATGGCATTACTCATTCAGGTGCTTTCAAAATGGACGTGTTGACTCTCTAGTCACAGCTCTTTAGCATTATCAAGGGGCTATTTGGATAAATATAAGCCTTTCTGCAATTAATTTCTCTGTTATTGCTTTTGAGTTACAACACAATTAATATTTTCTCTAAATGTGTTGCTGTTGCTCTCTAGAGGCCTTATGCCACATTTACACATTTGCATCTTTAACAAGAAAATGCTCTGTTAAAGGGATAGTTCACTCTCAAATTAAATTTTGGTATGTTTTAGCTTACCTCAAGGACATCCAAGATGTAGGTTTCTCTGTTTCCTCAGTATTTCCCATTTTGATATTTTTAGGTCCAACCGTTCTTGTCTGTGACTCACATAATGGAGGTCTATGGTCACCACCTCTAAGAGCATGCAAAGAGGAGTCAAAATTAAACAATTCCCCACCTTAAGTACACATTGATGACCTAAGACACGAAACGAGCGGATTGTGTAAGAAATTGAACAGTATTTATATCGTTTTTACCTCTTGTACACAACCACGTCCAACTGATTGACGCTGTTCCCTCTTGCTCGGGCAACATAATATTTTTTGTGCACCGTTAAAAGTTCTGTCAACACAATTATTTATTTTATTTTTATTTATGTTCTTGATGAACATTTTGTAGGACAGTCATGGAAATCATGCAATCGTTGACCAAACATATTTTTCTTTTTTGACACAACCATTATGTTGAGCCAACAAGTATTTCCTCATTTGTACAACTATTTGCATCAGTAATTTTTTACAGTGTACTGCAGGTCACACGCATACATAAAACCGTCCATTTGGTGCATTGACCACTGAAGCACTTTTACACAGCATGTGGCCTAATTTTCACCCTTTATGGTTAGAAAACCTCCACAACCCCATTATTTGAAACACATTTGATTATTAGTAACACATTTGATATCTCTGGTAATCTAAAAAATGTAGGGAATACAGGAAAGGCCATCTCCATGTCAAATATCAGTGACACCACCTGTCAGTGTTTGGGTAGTCTCATGCCAAGCACCATCTGCTAACAATTTGCCAAATTTAGAAGCTATTGTTCTTGAGGGAAAATATTTACATATGTATAGTTTTATGCATAGCATTTTTACACAGATTATCTTAAAATGGCTATAACCAACGCTATATCATGACCGATTCATACATATTTTACGAGGTGGCTAGTTCGTACAAATTCATATGACCTCACTTGTGTGATTTTGTAGATAAGTTTAGGGCTAGGGTTGGGGTTGGTCCTTAGGGGTTTGCCACCTCATAAAATATGTAAAAATTTTCACAAATTGTATGAATTAATCACCTAGTAAAATATGTATGAATTGCCATGCGATTGGGTTAGCTGTAAAACAATGTGCTTTGTTACTTTAGTGGAGCCAGTGTTATCTCAAGAGCTTTGGAACATCACAAACTCATGCAAGGACACAGTTAACCCCCCAAAAAGAACAAATTGTTTAAAATCTGCATGCACTTCTTTCTTTTGTGGAAAACATAAGTAGACATTTTTTTTATAATAAATAGTTTTGACCCAATTGAAAACAGTTTTGGGTGAACCACTTCTTTCAGGGGAATTATCCCAATGTAAATTCATGCTCCAGTTGATGTTTACAGCAATTCACCAAGAAACCAGTCCCATGATATTTTATTCATGCTGATTTGCAGAGTGATTTCAATGCACCATAGTTGGGCACTATCACCCTAACACAGTAAATTAGCCAAAGTAATATGAAGGCACTGCCTCCTCTCACATGACTGTATTTTGAGTCCATGTTAAACTTCAGGACCTCTATGAGAATGTAACGAGTAGAAGGGATGAAACTAGAGAAAACTTTATCCATTGGTGTGGGACAGTGATATTTTAGGAATATACATGGTTTACATACTATTTGATCTTGTGTGTTGTAATTTTTGATTACCTCCTCATGGAAAACAGCCATGCTAAGAACCATCGATGTAGCCGGCTTGTTGGTGATGGATCCAAAATTTAACAGGGTGAAAATGAGAGTGCATTTGAGGGCACTTCAGAGGGTATTTGATTAATCTGTGAAGTCAGTGTGAATGGCAGAAAAGGCCTACAGGGAATTGGGATCCCTTGGGCAGTGAGAGGGAGATGGAAAGAGAACAAATAAGGAAGCGAGGCTTGGCTAGGGAGCAAGAGAAGCGACTGTTGACAGTCCCTCTCCTCATTAGAGGGGCAGTGGCAGGGCTTGGCGGTACATTCTCCTGGAATATGTCTCTTCTGCAGCCCTTGAAGCTCTCTGAAGCCTGCTGGTACACTGCGACCATGTCAGACTCAAAATGAAGCCACTGCTGCCCCATACTACTGCACTGTTTTGACATTAATTATCAACACGGCCCAGCAGTGACAAAAGTTTGAGTACAACTTTGTTATTTCCGTTTTTATACTGCATGTCACTCGATCCTCCTCTCTCTTCTCACCCCTAGAGTCTTAGTTTATTGACTGCAGTGAGGACAAGAAGATAAAAGTGGAAGCGAGTGTCGGGAGTTGACGACAGCAACTGTGGGATTAAGGGCAATGCTTTAAAAGTAAAAAAAAAAACGAAGTCAAAACGAGTGGAAAAACAAAAGGTTTCCAAGTAAGAGGTTGTGAATGTCCAGTGGGGTCTTACAAAAGAGGATGCTGTTATTCTGTGACCCTACAAGGCGAGGGTTCTCTTACGAGAGCTCTCTCGTACTGCGTCTTAGCTAAGACGCTACGGGAAAAGTCTCTTTTCACGAAATACTGAAGCAAAAAATTATCCTTAATTTTGTATTTTTGTAAAGCGCATTTGCAGCAGTACACAGCCATAGGCGAGACGCCCTTCGCGCCCTTCTTGCCACTTCCCGCCGAAACGGGTGTGGCCCAACCTATAAAAGGAGCTCCAAAAGGCTGACTCACCTGATTTATCTCTTCAGCGAAGCTCACGCATCGCTGGATCACGGAGGAAGCAAGCGCCGTCTGAGAAGCATATCAGCGGGACGAGCCATTCTGAAGCTGCTGGTCTCGCCGCCTTCCACTGCCGTTCCTGCTGCGCTGTCCGGCGCCTATATCCTTTATATCCTTTGTATCCTTATATATCCTGTGTGTGTTCGCCCTGCGACGCACACTCACAAAAAGAGCTGCATCTTTTTAAAGATGCCCTCGTGCGGCTCGTGCAGAGCCCCGCTCAGCAAAGGAGATCGTTACGTCATCTGCGTCTCCTGTCTGGGTGAGGACCATGCAGCGCTCGCGCTCGCTGACGGCGGCTGCCCTCATTGCGAGCTACTGTCTATGGTGACTCTGAGGACTCGCCTGGCATCCTTCTCGAAGCCTGCATCATCCGCTGCGCTGCAGCGCCGTAAGAAGCGCCGCTCGCAGTGCCCACCGGAACCGCCTCCAGCTCGGCCGAGCTCGCCGGTTCCCTCCGTTTCGCCGGCCTCCCCTGCATCGCTTCCTGATGTTCAGCGCCCGCTGTCTGCCGACGCGTCATCTGAGGAAGTGGATCTCAGGCCCGCGTCGGAGGAAGAGGACACGTGCTCTCTGCTTGCTTCGGGCAGTGAGGGTTGGGCGAGCTCCGTGGATCTCGCGCCCTCTGCTCAGAGGCCCAGCAGACGGGGGGATATCGATAAGGAGCTGATGCGAGTGCTCGCGCTGGCCGCGGCGAGCCTCGGCCTCGAGTGGTCTGCACCAGCGCCCCCTTCACGTTCCCGGCTGGATGGTAGCTATCTCCCGGATGAGCGTTCTTCTTCAAGCTCAAAGCACGCCCACTTTCTTCCTGAGCTTCACGAAGAAGTGGGGAAAGCTTGGAACGCTCCATTTTCGGCGAGAATCCGTTCAACTGTTTCGCCAGCATTCTCCGCACTGGACGGTGCTAAAAACAGAGGCTACCTGTCACTTCCGCCGGTGGAACAGGCTATAGCAGTGGACCTTTTCCCGCCCTCTGCTGGATGGCGGACTAAGGCGGCGTTGCCATCCAAAGCCTGCCGCATGACGTCATCGCTGCTCGCACGGATCTTCTCTGCTGCTGGGCAGGCTGCGTCTGCGCTACACACCATGGCCACGCTGCAGATTTTCCAGGGCGATCTCCTCCGCAAGCTGGATGAGATGGGACCTGAAGCGATCTGTCTCGCGGATCTGAGGAGTGCTTCGGATCTCTCCCTCCGCGCTACTAAGTCCGCTGCACAGGCCATGGGACGGGTTATGGCTTCTGCTACGGTGGCTGAGAGGCATTTGTGGCTGACGCTTTCTGACATCAAGGAGTCTGAGCGCGCTGCGTTCCTCAACGCGCCGCTGACTCCTGCTGGCCTCTTCGGATCATCTGTCAACGAGTTTGTGGAGAGATTCGCCGAGGACAAGAAAGCTTCGCAGGCGTTCAAGCACTTCTTGCCGAAGCGCTCCGGTTCTGCAGCTAGCCGCTCTATGCCGGCCCCACAGAGCTCTCAGTCACGCCCTCCGCCTCCAACTGCGTTATCGCTACAGCGTCAGCAACGCAGCTCGGGACCCCGTTCTTGCTCTTCAAGCCATCGCCCCGCGCCGCGGGAGCCGCGGCAGAGGATTGCGGTGAAGCCAGAAGCCCCGAAAACATCCTAGCACTGCTGGGAAAGCGCCAGTGTTCGAGTTCCGCTGCGGCCGAGCTCTCACCCAAACGCGCCGCTGTTGCAGTTCCAAGAGTTGTGACTGCCTCAGTGTCTTCTGCAATGCGCAAGCCTGCACGAGTGCCCGCTTGCCTGCACACAAAAGCCGTTATCACGGCTACCCAGATGTTTCACGAAAAGAGTGTTTTTTCTGGTTTTCCGGCCACGGCCAATGGTGCTATAAATGTAAGGACGATGCCCACTCCTCAGTGCCCATCTCCACATGTAAGCACAGCCCTGCACACAGGGCCTGCGCCCATAAAAGCGACTCAAGTCGATCACGCACACTGCATAGTAAGCGTGCCCACCCCTCAGTGCCCACAATTACTATGTCACACGCGTCATGTGGTTTCTGTAAAAACGAAACCCGTGCACGCTCGTCCGGCCATGGCCGATGGTGCTTTAAATGCAGTGATGATGCCCACTCCTCAGTGCCCATCTCCACATGTAAGCACAGCCCTGCACACAGGGCTCGCGCACATATGATCGACACAGATCGGTCGAGCGCGCCGCTTAGTAAACGTGCCCACTCCCCAGTGCCCACATACACTATGTCACATACGGCGCGCGGCTTCTGTAAAAATGAGGCCCGTGCACGTACGCTCTGCACAAGCAGACAGCGAGTTGAAAGTGGTAAATGTGCACATATGCAGCCCACAGTTACTCGGAGACATATCGAGTCCCACGGGACCTGCTCAGCCTTCCCCCAGTCGGTTAAGCACCAAGACGGGGTCGAGGAGGAGCGATCTGCCCGCTGTGATCAGCGCGCTCCCCGCCTCAAATGCATAGCACACCCGAGCGCCGCCGTTTCCCAGTCAACAGAGCGCGCTTCGCATCCAGCCCTCAGCCAGTCATGCAGATGCATGGTCAGCGCTTCCAGGGGTTTCGGATTGGGTGCTAGGCATTATAAAGAGAGGCTACTCGCTACAGTTTTTTCGACGCCCTCCGCGCTTTTCAGCGCGCGTCGAAACTACGGTCAAAACAGAAGTAGCACACATACTTCGGGCCGAAATATCAAAACTGTTGAGCAGGGCTGTAGAGCCTGTGTCTCAAGCTCAAAGCGAGGGGGGGCTGTACAGCAGATACTTTCTGGTGCCCAAGAGAGACGGGGGTCTCAGGCCCATACTGAACCCCAGTCAGACGATTCTGTTTCTGGGTATAGTTCTGAACTCGTGTTCCATGACGGCGCAGCTGTCACCACAGCGCGTGATGGGCATTCAGCGCGCAACGAGTTCTTTCCGCTGCGGCGCGACCGTGTCGCTCAAACACTGTCAGAAGATGCTGGGCCTCATGGCCTCAGCATTTCCGGCTCTGCAGCTGGGCCTGCTCCACATGCGCCCCCTGAAGTTCTGGCTGAAGAGCGTGGGCGTCTGGCCGGCTGCATCTCAAGGTCAATCAGAGCTGTGTCGCAGCTCTGGCACCTTGGACAGCGAACGGCTGGTACCGATCAGTTGTAAGCCTGGGGACTTCCCTGAATGTGAAGATGGTGTCGACGGACGCCTATACTTCGGGATGGGGAGCGCTGCTCGAGGGCAGACCGTCCTTTGGCCTATGGTCAGAACAGGAAAAGCTCCATCATATCAACTGTCTGGAAATGCTGGCAATGGAGAACGCGCTGATGCGCGTTTGTCCCCAAATCAAGGATCAACACGTCTTAGTCCGTTTGGACAACATGTCTGTGGTGTCCTACATAAATCGCCAGGGCGGTCTCGGGTCCCGAAACCTGTACAGGCTAGCGGAACGCCTCCTGGTTTGGGCTCAGCGCAACGTGCGTTCGCTGAGGGCAGTGCATGTGCCTGGGCTACAGAATCTAGGTCCAGACAGGCTGTCCAGGGGCAATGTTCCTACGGGCGAATGGTCTCTACACCCGCAAACAGTCCGGCTGTTGTGGGAGAGATTTGGACAGCGCGCTATTGGTCTGATGTTGCATCAGCCTGTGCTCGATAGGCTGTGCAGTTGCCGCAGAACAAGCCAATGATCGAACGAGCCGTCTCGCCTATGGCTGTGTACTGCTGCAAATGCGCTTTACAAAAATACAAAATTAAGGATAATTTTTTGCTTCAGTATTTCGTGAAAAGAGACTTTTCCCATAGCGTCTTAGCTAAGACGCAGTACTCGTTCGCTCTACTAGAGAGAACCGAGGTTACGTTTAGTAACCGAGTACGTTTTTCCAGTTCGCTCTCTATGGGAGCTTGGCGGAAGGCTTGCACAGGGGATTGTGGGATCGATGGTGGAGTAGAGCAAATGGTAAGACTGAGTCAGAAAGTTGAGAAAAGTTTATGCAAATGAGAGGCAAAAAATGCCGGAAGGCAGCCAATCACTATGAGGTGAGCGCAAGCCAAGGTCGTCATAAGCAACCTTGTCAGTCAAAAGAATTTCAAAATCTGTTGCTTCAAGTATGCCAAAGAAACTTTGGATTTTTGCACTATAAATATGCATATATGATGACTTTCTTGGCCATGTATTGAAATTAATCACTGCCGGTGCTAAGGAAAACTACAATTTCACAAAAATGAAATGTACAAGATTTCCCCCCCCCCCATTTTTTATTGTCATTTTCTCATCCTAATGTCATTCCAAACCAACTGACTTCCTTCTGAGGAACATAAAATAAGTTATTTTGAAAAAAAAATTATTTATTTAATACAATAAAATTCAATAGTGTCCAATGTTTTAATTAAAACTTCTTTTGTGTTTCACAAAAGAAAGTCAGTCATGCAACTGTGTTGATCTGATATGGACCTTGAGGACATATTGTACTTGCAAACAAGGGACCTGGTTCATTGTGACAACACTGATGCAATAAAGACCAGATACATCTCCAATTTCCCATAATTTCTCTTGACCACACGCTCCTGACCACAGGACTGGAGTGATGCTGATTGAATAAAAAATAGAGAGAGAAAAGATGTCTAATAGTAGAAAGAGGGCATGTGAGAGACAAGGAAAGAAGCAAAAATGGAAAAACATACAAATATCACTGTAGTCTGTATGCGTCCAAAACCAGCCTGTGGACACAGCTAAAAAAAAATGCTACTGCATATCAGTGAATATATATCAGAATCAGGGGTGTCTTGTTGCATTTTATTTAGTTATTTCACGGTAATGGATAGCAGGAGTGTATGACCCCATCTCTTGCCAATGGCTATGCTCAGCATAGCATATTCTTATCTTTACTGTTGTGTCCCATACTGTGCTGATCATGCAAGTCAACATTTAAAGTATGTTTAGATATCTGCAAGGTTCCATATCCGGGACATATATTTAAATGATTAAACAGTGCTGATAAACTACAAATATCCCAATAACTGTCTCTATGCTAGCAGACTCTAAGAAAATAATTGCTGGACTGACCAAAATAAAAAAAAAATTCATTTTCATAGCAATTGACTTGCATAGTATTTTTATTATAATTATTTTTTCCATGCAACATAGAAGTGGCTACTGACTAAATATCCTCTCTAATATCTTCACTGGCTCAATATAGAACTCACATAGCAAGAAAAAATGCTTAGACAACTCAGATTCATGAGAGCTTTTTTTCCGTGATTGTGCTGCATTGCATAAGTACTCTATATATTTACCATGAAAAGGTCCTCTAATGTCCTACAGAACACTGAGTTTTGGCAGAAGTCAAGGGCCTCTGAGTCAAATCCAGCCATGGTTTGTTGTGATCATCCAGTAATTTTATCATTTGAACGTCTCTTGAAGCAGACTACCCTGTTAATTGGCTTTAGCAGTACAGTCATTCTGCACCTGCATCCTGTTACACAGGGAGCAGTGCTGGTTTAAAGGGTGCTTCACTGGCTGGTTGAGAGCTTTAAATAGTCTGATGTTCGTACTTAGAGCTGAGTGAAGACACCGGTGCAGGCTCACAGAGCTGGGGTGCGATGCTGCAGTATCAGCCATTATTGAAAATGAAAACAGCCACATAAGAGTCACTCGCACGGCTCCATACAAGCTGTGCTCAGAGCAGATGTTCTTCAAGTAGTCATCAATCTTAATGCAGACATGTTACATCTGAATACTAGTGATTAAAGACGTTTTCATTGAAAAATTTCAAAGGTTCACATCTTCGTGGTTGATGATTAACACTGCATTAACACATTTTCTTTATTAATTTGCAAATGAGATTGATTCATTTGGGCATTCAATAGGGCCGTTTTAGTCTTAAGATAACATTTTACAACAAAATTTTCATTTTGTTAATTCTTAATGCATAAGATATCATGAACTAAAAATGAACAATAATTTTACATCATTTATGAGTCCAGGTTATTTTCTTATTAATTGTATATTTTTGACAGATATCTCCTATGCTCACCAAGACTGCATTTATTTGATCAAAACACAGTAAAACATTGAAATATTATTACAATTTAAAATCTTTCTATTTCTATTTAAATATATTTTAAAATGTGTGATTGCAAAGCTAAATTTTGAGCCATTACTCAATTAATTAAATAATGAATTAATTAATATTATTATCAATATTGTAAACAACTGTGCCACTTAATATTTGTTTCTGTTTTCATTTATTTCAATAATTTAATTTCAATTATTTTAATTTAATAAATTATTAATTATAATAAAATTATTAAATTGTCACAAAAAATAACTCAAGTCTAATCAACATAATTTATTTTAAAAGAAATTAACAAATAAACAATGAACAATAGTGTTCCCTATGATCTTGCTTTGTGCACATTAAATTGCACTCTGATTATTATGAACTACCATATTAAACATGACAAATGTATTTATTCATTCATTTTACAGTGTGCATAACTGTATTTTGCTATTGCCCCCCCCCCCCCCTTTTTGGCAAAGTATTCTATTGACTGCACTTAAATCTCAGCAAATTTCCAAATTCAATCAATATAGAGAACCTTTCTATTCTACTCCAGTTTCAACACTAGACAGATCCCACAGCAGGTGCAGGCTTGCTTTGGATTTGGGCAGCTCAGGTGAAACCACTGATGTCCATTTCCAGGGTTCAGTCTCAAGCTACTGCAGTTGCAGTCTGAAAACACAAAGAGAATATGGAAGCGGAAGCAAGGTCTTACAGGTGAGCTGTAGTGCTTACTGATGCTGAGGCTCATTTGAAGATTTTGCTAGACTCAGGCAGAGTACACTAACGTTAATGCTTAAAAGACATTAAAAGTCATATTCTGACTGCCCTGAACTTAGTGTAATGAGGAAATTTGTCATGTAACATCATTAAATTGAAAGACACATGAAATAATATGACACATGCACTGCAGATTATCCGCAGGACTTTGAACTATTCAAGAAGATATAAAAAAAACTAGGGAATGAAACTTTGCCAGAGCTGCACACCTGCAGACATGAAAGTTATCACTGTCATAGTTACCATGGTAACTATGCAAAACGATGCTGAGTGCTGAAATCTACAAAACATTTTTTTAGCAAAATCACAGCTGAGATCTCTTTAATATCTCAATTATTTCTCCTTGGAAAAAAAAAAAAAGTAATGATCAGAAAGCAAACAACATCTTAAGGTCATCACAAGGCAAAACTAAAACATTAAAAATTGCATAAATATAATACATACAATTTAAGTTATATAATTACATAATATTAATAATACATAAATACATTTAATAATTAAATGCATAAAATAAATGATATATTAAAATAAAATTAATATCTTAAAATATTTAACAAAAATGAAACGAATAGTACTGTATACTAGACTAAAAAGAAAAATAACAAATCAAAACAAAAACTTCTGTCTCAAAATTTTCATGGATCTCCTAGCACAGGCTTGCAAACCTAGTTTGAAAACGTACTCGGTTACTAAACGTAACCTCGGTTCTCTCTAGAAGAGGGAACGAGTACTGCATCTTAGCTAAGACGCTACGGGAAAAGTCTCTTTTCACGAAATACTGAAGCAAAAAATTATCCTTAATTTTGTATTTTTGTAAAGCGCATTTGCAGCAGTACACAGCCATAGGCGAGACGGCTCGTTCGCTCATTGGCTTGTTCTGCGGCAACTGCACAGCCTATCGAGCGCAGGCTGATGCAACATCAGACCAATAATGCTTCGCGCCCTTCTTGCCACTTCCCGCCGAAACGGGTGTGGCCCAACCTATAAAAGGAGCTCGAAAAGGCTGACTCACCTGATTTATTTCATCGCCGAAGCGAACCAGAGTGAATCGTACGCACGGCAGAGAACGCAGTTCTCACGTTCTCTTACGAGAGCTCTCTCGTACTGCGTCTTAGCTAAGATGCTACGGGAACCCAATGTAAACTGCCTTGCGCGCAGGGATCACACACCAATAAACCTGAAGCAATGCCCAGGATTTACAGTGCACAGTCACCTGAGGGACTCACAGAGAGTCCAGGACAGAAAAGGGAAAAAGCCCTCCGTCCTATATCTAGCAGCATCCGTAGATGCAGCAATATGACATCACACAGCCGAGGCAAGGCCTGACCAATGTGGCAATGCGGGTCTTACGCAATACTGCCAATATAACAGTCGGCAGCGCATAGCGCTCGTGAACTCAGAATTCCCCTCAGGGCCCTGATTCGACTATACCGACAACAGCCTTGCTTGCAAGGCGGGGACCTCCAGGTTATAGAACCTGATAAATGTAGACGGCGAGGCCCAACCTGCCGCCATACATATATCCTGCAAGGAGATCCCAGTAGACCACGCCCACGACGAGACGACGCCTCTTGTGGAGTGTGCTCTGACGCCCAACGGGCACTGAAGGCCCCTGGAAGCGTAAGCTAACGCTATGGCGTCAACTATCCATCTGGATAGAGTCTGCCTCGAAACAGCCATTCCCTTGGAACGTCCACCGAACGAGACAAACAGCTGCTCCGTCTGCCGAAAGGCAGCAGAGCGAGACACATAAGCTCTTAAAACCCTGACAGGGCAAAGAAGACTCGAGTCTCTATCCTCTCCTGACACCGGCAGGGCAGACAGGGCAATAACCTGAGCCCGAAACGGTGTGTTGAGGGATTTCGGCACATAACCGTGCCTAGGTTTGAGTATGACTCTTAATAATAGTAAGTCTTAATAAGAGTAATATCTTAAAATATTTAACAAAAATGAAACCAATAGTACTGTATACTAGACTAAAAAGAAAAATAACAAAACAAAACAAAAACTTCAGTCTCAAAATTTCATGGATCTCCTAGCACAGGCTTGCAAACCTAGTTTGAAAACGTACTCGGTTACTAAACGTAACCTCCGTTCTCTCTAGAAGAGCGAACGAGTACTGCGTCTTAGCTAAGACGCTACGGGAAAAGTCTCTTTTCACGAAATACTGAAGCAAAAAATTATCCTTAATTTTGTATTTTTGTAAAGCGCATTTGCAGCAGTACACAGCCATAGGCGAGACGGCTCGTTCGCTCATTTGCTTGTTCTGCGGCAACTGCACAGCCTATCGAGCGCAGGCTGATGCAACATCAGACCAATAAGGGCGCTTTGCGCCCTTCTTGCCACTTCCCGCCGAAACGGGTGTGGCCCAACCTATAAAAGGAGCTCGAAAAGGCTGACTCACCTGATTTATTTCATCGCCGAAGCGAACCAGAGTGAATCGTACGCACGGCAGAGAACGCAGTACTCGTTCGCTCTTCTAGAGAGAACCGAGGTTACGTTTAGTAACCGAGTACGTTCTCTTACGAGAGCTCTCTCGTACTGCGTCTTAGCTAAGACGCTACGGGAACCCAATATAAAACGCTGTGCGCGCAGGGATCACACACCAATAAATCTGAAGCAACGCCCAGGATTTACAGTGCACAGTCACCTGAGGGACTCACAGAGAGTCCAGGACAGAAAAGGGAAAAAGCCCTCCGTAATATATCTAGCAGCATCCGTAGATGCGGCAATATGACATCACACAGCCGAGGCAAGGCCTGACCAATGTGGCAATGCGGGTCTTACGCAATACTGCCCATATAACAGTTGGCAGCGCATAGCGCTCGTGAACTCAGAATTCCCCTCAGGGCCCTGATTCGACTATACCGACAACAGCCTTGCTTGCAAGGCGGGGACCTCCAGGTTATAGAACCTGATAAATGTAGACGGCGAGGCCCAACCTGGCGCCATACATATATCCTGCAAGGAGATCCCAGTAGACCACGCCCACGACGAGGCGACGCCTCTTGTGGAGTGTGCTCTGACGCCCAACGGGCACTGAAGGCCCCTGGAAGCGTAAGCTAACGCTATGGCGTCAACTATCCATCTGGATAGAGTCTGTCTCGAAACAGCCATTCCCTTGGAACGTCCACCGAACGAGACAAACAGCTGCTCCGTCTGCCGAAAGGCAGCAGAGCGAGACACATAAGCTCTTAATACCCTGACAGGGCAAAGAAGACTTGAGTCTCCATCCTCCCTTGACACCGGCAGGGCAGACAGGGCAATAACCTGAGCCCGAAACGGTGTGTTGAGGGATTTCGGCACATAACCGTGCCTAGGTTTGAGTATGACTCTTGAGTCATTGGGCCCAAACTCCAAGCACGACTGGCTCACCGAGAGCGCGTGCAAATCACCCACACGCTTCACAGAAGCGAGAGCCAACAAGAATACTGTCTTGAACGACAGATGCTGAAGGCTAACCGATTGGATAGGCTCAAAAGGGGGACCCTTCAAGGCCTCCAAAACCGCCGCGAGGTCCCACATAGGGACTGACGGAGGTCTGGGAGGATTCAGCCTCCTAGCTCCTCTGAGGAAACGGATGACTAAATCGTTCTTTCCTATTGACTGACCGGACGCCGTTTCAGAAAACGCCGCGATGGCCGCCACATAAACTTTGAGCGTGGATGGGGCTCTGCCCTTATCCAACAGCTCCTGTAGGAAGGAGAGGACCTCCGTCACCTCACAACTAAGGGGTGAATAACCTCGAGCTGTGCACCAGCTGGAGAACACCAACCACTTCGAGGCATACAGACGTCGTGTCGACGGAGCTCTAGCCTGAGTATTTAGTATTTAGTATTTAACACTCCCACTGCGAGATCAGCGGGTAACCGTTGAGCGCCCACACATGGAGGGACCACAACTCCGGTTGAGGGTGCCAAATCGAGCCCCTGGCCTGCGAGAGGAGGTCCCTCCTCAACGGTACCAGCCACGGGACGACATCTGCTAACTGCATCAAATCTGGGAACCATGGTTGGTTCTTCCAAAGAGGTGCTACAAGCAGTATTGAACATCTCGTTTCTCTCACCCGTTCTATCACCTGCGGAAGGAGGGAGACGGGAGGGAACGCATAAAGCGGGCAGCACGGCCATCTCCGTGACAGCGCGCTTTCGTTCTTGGAAAAGAACGCGGGGCAGTGAGCGTTTTCGTGGGACGCAAAGAGGTCCACCTCCGCCATGCCAAATCTCTCCCACAACAGCCGGACTGTTTGCGGGTGTAGAGACCATTCGCCTGTAGGAACATTGCCTCTGGACAGCCTGTCTGGACCCAGATTCTGCAGTCCAGGCACATGCACTGCTCTCAGCGAGCGCACGTTGCGCTGAGCCCAAACCAGGAGTCGTTCCGTCAGCCTGCACAGGTTTCGGGACCCGAGACCGCCCTGGCGATTTATGTAGGACACCACGGACATGTTGTCCGAACGGACTACGACGTGGTGATCCTTGATATGGGGACAAAAGCGCGTCAGCGCGTTCTCCACTGCCAGCATTTCCAGGCAGTTGATATGATGGAGCTTTTCCCGTTCTGACCATAGGCCAAAGGACGGTCTGCCTTCGAGCAGCGCTCCCCATCCCGAAGTGGAGGCGTCCGTCGACACCATTTTCACACTTGGGGAAGTCCCCAGGCTTACACCTGATCGGTACCAGCTGTTCGCTGTCCAAGGTGCTAGAGCCGCAACACAGCTCTGATCGACCTTAAAATGCAGCCGGCCAGACGCCCACGCTCTGCGCGGCACCCGAACCTTCAGCCAGAACTGCAAGGGGCGCATGCGGAGCAGGCCCAGCCGCAGAACCGGAGATGCTGAGACCATGAGACCCAGCATCTTTTGACAGTGTTTGAGCGACACGGTCGCGCCGCAGCGGAAAGAACTCGCTGCGCGCTGAATGCCCATCGCGCGCTGTGCTGACAGCCGCGCCGTCATGGAACACGAGTTCAGAACTATACCCAGAAACAGGATTGTCTGACTGGGGTTCAGCGAAATCTTCGCCCAATTGACACTGAGGCCGAGCTTCTCGAGGTGATCAAGCCGAATGGCAGGACTGTAAACTGGTATGCCTGGCCCTCGAAGGCGAATCTCATATATCGCCTGTAGTTTGACGCTATCTATATTTGAGAATTCGCGTCCTTCAGATCTATTGACATGAACCAGTCCCTTCTGCGAATCTGCGCGAGGAGCTTCCTGGTCGTGAGCATTTTGAAACTGCGTTTCATCAATGCCTTGTTCAGCTGTCTTAGATCCAGTATGGGCCTGAGACCCCCGTCTCTCTTGGGCACCAGAAAGTATCTGCTGTACAGCCCCCCCTCGCTTTGAGCTTGAGACACAGGCTCTACAGCCCCTTTGCTCAACAGTTTTGATATTTCGGCCCGAAGTATGTGTGTTACTTCTGTTTTGACCGTAGTTTCGACGCGCGCTGAAAAGCGCGGTGGGCATCGAGAAAACTGTAGCGAGTAGCCTCTCTTTATAATGCCTAGCACCCAATCCGAAACCCCTGGAAGCGCTGACCATGCATCTGCATGAATGGCTAAGGGCTGGATGCGAAACGCGCTCTGTTGACTGGGCAACGGCGGCGCTCGAGTGTGCTGCGCATCTGAGGCGGGGAGCGCGCTGATCACAGCGGGCAGATCGCTCTTCCTCAACCCCGTTCCGGCGCTTAACCGACTGGGGGGAGGCTGAGCGGGTCCCGTGGGACTCGATATATCTGCGAGTAACCGTGGGCTGCATGTGTGTGACATAGTGTATGTGGGCACTGGGAAGTGGGCACGTTTACTATGCGGCGTGCTCGACCGATCTGTGTCGATCTTATGTGCGCTAGCCCTGTGTGCAGGGCTGTGCTTACATGTGGAGATGGGCACTGGGTAGTGGGCATCGTCACTGCATTTATAGCACCATCGGCCGTGGCCGGACGAGCGTGCACGGGTTTCGTTTTTACAGAAACCACATGACGTGTGTGACATAGTAATTGTGGGCACTGAGGGGTGGGCACGCTTACTATGCAGTGTGCACGATCGACTTGAGTCGCTTTTATGGGCGCGGGCCCTTTGTGCAAGGCTGTGCTTACATGTGGAGATGGGCACTGAGGAGTGGGCATCGTCACTACATTTATAGCACCATCGGCCTTGGCCGGACGAGCGTGCACGGGTTTCGTTTTTACAGAAACCACATGACGCGTGTGACATAGTGATTGTGGGCACTGAGGACTGGGCACGTCTACTATGTAGTGCGCGTGATCGACTTGAGTCGCTTTTATGGGCGCGAGCCCTGTGTGAAGGGCTGTGCTTATATGTGGAGATGGGCACTGAGCAGTGGGCATCATCACTACATTTATAGCACCATCGGCCGTGGCCGGGACACCAGAAATTACACCTTTTTCGGGAAACATCTGGGTAGCCGTGATAACGGTTTTTGTGTGCAGGCAAGCGGGCAACCGTACAGGCTTGCTCATTGCAAAAAACGCTGAAACAGTCACAATCTCTGGAACTGAAACAGCGGGGCGCTTAGGTGAGAGCCCGGCCGCAGCGGAACTCGTACACCGGCGCTTCGATGAAGCAGCCATCGTTAGTAGTGCCGACGCAGCGTCACACAGCAGGCTTTAGATGGCAACACCGCTTTTGCCGCCGTCCAGCAGAGGGCGGACAAAGGTGCGTCGCTATTGCCTGTTCACCGGCGGAAGTGAGTGGTAGTTCTTGTTTTTAGCATCATCAGTGTGGAGAATGCTAGTGAGACAGGCGAACCCAGCTCGCCCAGCCCTCACTGCCCGAAGCTAGCAGAGAGCGCGTGTCCTCTTCCCCCGACGTGGCCCTGAGATCGACTTCCTCGGACGATGCGCCGGCAAACAGTGGGCGCTGCCCACCGGGAAGCGATGCAGGGGGGGGGGCGGTGAAGCAGGGCGAACCGGCGAGCTCAGTTGAGCTGAAGACGGTTCCGGAATCCGCTGGAAGCGATGCTTTTACGGCGCCTCAGCGCAGCGGAGAATACAGGCTCAGAGAAAAAGCCCAGGCGAGTCCTCAGAGTCACCATGGCAACAGCTCGCAGTGGGGGCATCCGCCGTCAGCGAGCGCGAGCGCGAGCGCTGCATGATCTTCACCCAGGCAGGAGACGCAGGGCGAACACACACACACACACATAAAGAACAGCTTGGATATAACAGAATTGAAAGGATATAGGCGCCGGATAGCGCAGCTGGAACGGCAGTGGAAGGCTGCGATGCCAGCAGGTTCAGAATGGCTCGTCCTGCTGATTTGCTTTCTCAGACGGCGCTTGCTTCCTCCGTGATCCAGCGATGCGTGAGCTTCGCTGAAGAGATGAAAAATCAGGTGAGTCAGCCTTTTTGAGCTCCTTTTATAGGTTGGGCCACACCCGTTTCGGCGGAAAGTGGCAGGAAGGGCGCGAAGTGCCCTTATTGGTCTGATGTTGCATCAGCCTGCGCTCGATAGGCTGTGCATTTGCCGCAGAACAAGCCAATGAGAGAACGAGCCGTCTCGCCTATGGCTGTGTACTGCTGCAAATGCGCTTTACAAAAATACAAAATTAAGGATAATTTTTTGCTTCAGTATTTCGTGAAAAGAGACTTTTCCTGTAGCGTCTTAGCTAAGACGCAGTACGAGAGAGCTCTCTAAGAGAACCCCTCTTATGACTAAATATAAATTCTGAGTTTGAGATCAATTACTGAGAATAAATTTCACTCCTCATAGTGTTGTTTGTTTGCTTGCACTGAGAATGTGTTTAATGCAAATCAGGAAATGGTGCAACCACAGACAAAATTTGTACTGAATGCAAATTGTAGAGAACAATTTTCCAATAATTAAATATGAATGCTCACAACATCACACTATTCCAGCACATTTAGTGCCTGGTTAAACTGGATTGCGGGTGGTTACTAGTAAATAAGACAGCAGTATTTGCACTGTGCAATAGTAGCGAAATCATTTAGTGAAATCACTCACATTTCAGTATGAACTCAAGAATTAATTTAAAAAACAAATTACCTCTATCTTCGTTCATTTTATCATTCTGTAGCTACTCTTAGTGCAAGACAGTTATGTTATATTTTTTATATTTTGTAAAGAAAAACAACTTAGTCAAAGCTTAATGAAACAGAACTCCACTAATATCCCTCAGCTGCAGAGAAATAACTGAGCAATAAAATATACTTCAGTGAAGACCAAAACAGATGACAAGATACATTTTCCTACACCAATGGGTTGGTGATGCCAAATGCAGAAAATAGAACAATTGCTGTGTGTATCCATCTTATCTGAAATGAAGGAGGCAGTTGCATCCCTTAATATTCTTTTATCACAAGTTTCATATCACATCATGTTATGTTTTTATGGCAGAGTTTCCTGTTGCTGCAGATCCATGATGTTTGAAGACAGGTGTAAGTTGCAGCCTTACTCAATCATATCTGGCATCTATCCACCCGCAATGCTGAGGAAATGATTTAGCAGCTGTTTCACCACTTCAGGAGAGAATAATAACAGTTTGCCATCAACCACAGAAGAATAATTTAACTTAAACAAGCCTAGACCTGTGTGAGAAGAAAAACATTACTGTGATTTAAAAGAATGGAGTCGCCTGGATAGATGGATTGCCAGTACATAGTGCTTTTTGTGTGTGTGTGTGTGTGTGTGTGTGTAAACAGATTTTTTCCCAGAGATTTATTAATGAATTTGAGTGGCAATAATTATCCCAGGACACATTTTTAGCAACCACATCCAAAACTGTCAAGATATTTGTTGCTATTACAAAATGAATTTGTCATTCAAGTCTTCTTAAAATAAAGGGAAATGACTCTCAGTGATGCTGTTTGAATATAGCAGTTGGTTATGATTGACTTCTGAAATAATATTTGATGTACTGTATACAGTATATAGTCAAAAAAGGGACTTTTGAATAGTGATATTTAAATAGCAATTGCTTTTTTGGAATTTGGTATTTTGGAACACTCTATTTCAGAAGTTATATATATATATATATATATATATATATGTATAGGCACAAGATTTTGTTTAATATAAGTTATAAATAAAATGTATTAATACTATTATTAATACTGTTGAGAGGACACTAAAAACAAGTCTCACACAGATTAGCGTTAAAAAATTAAAAATAATTTATATAATAGGCTACATAACAGGTACAGTATACAGGATACTGCTGATTATTTTCATCTGAAGCTGCATCTCTTGCCCATTGAATAAAGGATTGCATACCTCATGCATACTCTGCTCACACACGCACACACTCACCCAGCTGGCTATTTCCCATGATGAATTGTAGGGTTATTTTCAGCTCTTTCTCCTGGCAGAAACACCTGGCACTGATTGAGGATCAGGTCACATTGGCACCCTAGATCAACTCAAGAAGCAGGAGTCTGGGTGAGAACGGGCGCTCTGGCACTGGGCAAGCTGCTAAGGGTGCTTGTCTAGGACACCAGATGGAGAGATCTGCATATTCCGAACACAACTGACTCTCTACAAACTGACAATGTACCAATAGTATGACTCAGCTGTTCACTGACGTGAGAGTGTTCTTATAAATTATGTGATTATTGTGATTTATTTGATCAAAAATACAGTAAAAATAGTAATATTATGAAATATTGTTACAGTTTACATTTTATTAAAAAAAAAAATGTAAATGATGCCCGTGATGGTTAAGCTGAATTTATAGCAGCCATTACTAAAGACTTTTGAGTTTTTATTAATGTTTGCAATCTACCATTTAAAAGTCTTAGGTAAGTACTTTTTTTTTTTAAGAAAAGATGAATACTTTTATTTAGCAAGGATGCATTGAATAATCAAAAGTTACAGTAAAGACATTTATAATGCTACAAAATAACTTTCTGAACAAAAAAAATAAATAAATAAAATAAAAAAATAATAATGTTCACTGAAAGAATCTATCACAGCTTTCACATACATATTACGTATTAAGCATTAAAAACATTTTCAACAAATAATAATCATAAATAATAATCATAAAAAACTATATATATATATATATATATATATATATATATATATATATATATATATATATATATATATATATATATATATATATATATATATATATATAAATATAAATTTTTAAAGCCAATACATATTTTAAATAATTCAGCACCAAATTAGGATAAAGATTCAGCATTGAAATTTCAGCTTTGTCATTATATGACTAAATTATATTTAATAATAATAATAATAATAATAATATTAAAACAGAAAAGTTATAAATGTTATAATATTTCACAATATTACTGTTTGTATCTTTGGTGAGAATAAGAGAATACTTTCAAAAACATGTATACAATTTTATTTATTCATTCATTTTACTGGTAAGATAAAATGTACACATAAATCTACATATAAAGGCCCTGAACATTTAGGCTAGTGTGGTCTTTTGGGGCAGTTAGCAAACAACCAAAACACCTTGGCAGCTACAGCATCCCTCTGGCATCATGACAGCAATTTATCCATGGGACTTAAACACTTACATTTCCTTTAAAATGTAAAAAATCTTGTTATACTTACTACAGACCAATCATCATAGCCCTGAAAAAAACATTTTCTAATATTATTTATTTATTTATTTATTGGATAAGAACTGCCCTAACAAGGTTTTTTTTTTTTTTTAGAAATGATATAACCTAAGAATAGCAAAACCCCAAGGTTTACATCCACATAATCATATAGCAGAGGTAAATTCTGCCACCAGCTTATTTGTAGTGTATAATTTAACACCCACCAAAGAGTGTGTGTGTGTGTGTGGGCACACATGTGAGCTTGAAGTGTTCCTGACAGTGTGCCCACTTTTAATGAGAAACACCTGGCTCTCATTCATAATGGAGGGCGGATTTCAAATTAATTTGGTGGCACTTCTGTCTGTCCTGGGTGATGTTCAACAGCTGTACAACTCCACTCTCAACTGCATAATGAATCAAGCTTGCTTCCCTCTCATTTGAACCCAGAGATTTTCTTTTCATTGTTCATCTTCTCTGGGTATTGAGGGCTACCACCTCAATAATCCTGAACGCCTTTGTCTGAAAAGTTGCTAAACTTCAAATCCGAGTTTAGCAATGATATCTGGAATATGTCTGTCTGAGGAAATCTGCTATTAACTGTAAATGCAGAATCGAGAAATTTGAATATCTATCTATCTATCTATCTATCTATCTATCTATCTATCTATCTATCTATCTATCTATCTATCTATCTATCTATCTATCTATCTATCCATCCATCTACACATTTATCCATTCTCATAATTTTTTTTCAGTGATTTTCATTACTGTGATAGTCCTTTTTATTTAAATAAATTATAATTAATTAACGGTAATACAACAAATGCCATCTTGACAATTATTTCAATTGTATTTTCTATAAATAAAAAATATCACAATGCAAAATTTTCTAATATTAGGATTTTAATCTTATTAAGCAAATGAAGTTTAAATAATAAATAAATACAGTTTTGCAGTCTGCATTCTTTGTACTGAGCCAAGAGTTCAATCTGTTACTTAAATCTTTTTATTAAATCAAACTTTCTTTTTATTCTACACATTTGCAGATCAGTTCACCAGACTCGAACACTGAATGAAAAGACTGCCATCCCAATCCAAGAATATATCTTGAAGGACATTTACACTTGGTTTTTCAAGATCAAAGAGCTCTTTGTTCTGTAAAATACATGAACCAGCTGTAAACACATTCTTATACTTTGTGATCCAACAGTCCTAATAAATGGAGATTTGGATTTTTGACTGTCAATGTTCCTTGTATGTAAGCAACTATATGGGATGATTTAGAAAGAGCTGGGGATGTGACAGTCTTTTGATCAAGCTCCTGTCACCTTTGGCTTCACAATTGTCTTTCAGTACAAGAACAACAAAAGAACAATTAAGCTAGAAAGAAGAAAGACAGCAGCTGTGTTTCTGCCTGGTGTGCCCTTGTTCTTTGAAATTTCATCAAGAACTCTAACCTTGAGCTCTTTATTTTAAGACTGCACACATTCAAAACTTTCTAAGCAAACCAGACTCTAATCAAACGAGGAGACTTTCAAGTGAAAAAAAGAGAAATACGTGACTTATTGCAAACCATGGGGCACCATCATGTTTTAACCAACTGTGAAGATGATTCATAAGAACAAGGTTTGTGTCAAAAGTCTTTCATTTTTGTTTCCGTACACCCACCTATCCACGCTGGCAGTCACATATACACACATAGCTGCTCGTCAAGTGCTGGATTTTTCATATAGAAGAGTTTACGTGGACATGGATGGCAATTTCACTTTGACTTTTCAAATTGTACTCTCTCTGATCTTCCTAAGGAGCTTGCTTTTGATGTCACAAGTTATACTGTAGGTTTAAGGAGCAGGATTTCACATCTCTTTGGAGGATTTTGATGTGCTCTGCCTATCTGCTTGGGATATTTGCATTCAATTTCTTACTGGTAATGGAAGATGTGTCATGCCCTGATGATGTGTGCTGATCATGTGACTCTACAAGTATGTATTACTTTGCATCATGAGTGTGTCAAGGGGTCAAGGTTTGGCCGGTTAGCACGGCTTGGTTAACTTCTGGATGTTACAACTACACCAACTGACTGCATCAAGCATCTACTTTGACAAGCATTCAAAAACAGTTACATCTTTAGCCATTTTTATGGTGGAAACCATTAAGCCATTTTATTACCATGTTATTTTCTTTGTACCATCACATAGTCACACAAAGTTTGTAGAGCAAAGATTTCATGTTAAAGATCTTATTCTAAACATCAATAATCTGGGATGTACAAATGATATTAAAAACGTGCATGGCATGAGCCAGCAATTCTAGAAACTAATACAATCACAGATGGGCAGAGAACATACAGAGTGAGTTAACAGATCTTTCTATGAGGCCAGAGCCATCTGCACACTGCATTTCAGAATAGACACAACTCTGTTTACACTGTTTGTGATCCCCGATCTGTAATAGTCATGACAAGTTTGTGAAATATGGATGCTAATCAAACTTAGTGTATTATTACAGCAAATGACAAATTCTATAAACCTATTCCTTATCATTTTATCTTAATACTATAGTAATGTTTTTACTAAGGTTTTTTTGTCCGTTGCTCATCCCATGACTTTTCAGATTTTGAAGAACTGTACTGGTCGCTCTTTTCCATAAATTCATTTAAAAAAATTATAATAATTAAAAAAAGGACTAAGGTATTCAAGCTTCAAAAACAACACAAAGGTGGTCTAGTGATAACCACTTAATTAAAAAAGCACATTAGTTGAAAAATAGAGTTTTTTACTATTCTGATTTGAGCTAAATATTTAAAATGAATGATACCATGTTTGTTCTAATGAGAGTGTACTTGCTCATGGGTGAGATTTTGTATATTGTTGTACTGCCGCAGTTTTTAAATTCCTACAAGGAGTGCAAATTACTTCTCTTTTCTCAAACGTTCCATCTGGATTTCATTTATAAATAAATTGCATTCTCTTTTATACTTGTGAAAGACACAGAAGCTCAAGTGTCTTGTTGAAGAGAAAGAAAACCTCTTGGTTTTTCATGGTGCTTTTATTTAACACTAATTGAATGACAATAACATTAATGCTAATGAGTTACAATAATAAATGATAGATTATGTGCCCTTATTTCTTACACATTGCTGATTATAAAACTTACATGAAATTAACTTATATTTTTCCATGTTCATGCAATAAACTATTTATAATGGCTTGGCAAAATATACTGTATTATGTCTATGAATATCTTAGCAACCACGGATAAAAACAAAATATCTCTATATATAGTTTATTTTCACTGAATTATTTTAACTAGGAAAAAAGCTTGAGTCTTGTTTGTCCAACTACACATAAGCAATCAAGATGTTTTTACTGTCTCTGAAATGTATAATTACTGGATAAATACAGGTCAACAAGAAGATGGTTTTGCTTTATGTCAACCTTAATCATCATGAGTCATGATAACACGATGGAGCAAAATCACTTTTTGTGTATTTAGTTGCACAGCCACTTATGTTATTTCCTTTGTACTCTCACAAAGTTTTGTAGAGCAAAGCTTTCACGTTAGAAACCTTATTCTGAGCATAGGATATAGAAAGGATTTTACAAACATCTATGACGTGAACCAGAATTTCTAGAAACCAATAACATCACAGATGGGCAGAAAGCAGAGATAACACACTGCTAATAATAGAACCTTTTCAAACCATTTCTTCATGTTCACAATGGTTATTTATCTAGTATTTCTTAAAAGTGACCTCCCCATTTCAGCCTCTCTAACAAAATTTCAACGTGTTGGCCTGAGATACCAATCAGAGCTTTGTTCCTTTGCTGTTATTTCAGCCTGCCGAGCGCAGTAATCCCCAACGCTACTCAGAAAGGCCGTAATGACAGTAAAAGCATCAATCTGTGAGTTCCTCAAAATCCTGGTTTTGTGATGAAATGACTTTGTGAAAGTACTTACAAGAAGCTTACACCAAGCAAGGCATCAGTGAAGCGCTAAAGACAACCCCTTTGTCTCTATAAAGGATTACACAAGCCAGTGATCTCAGCCCAGAATGTTCCTGAGATGCCTAAAGAGGCTCTGGGAAACACGGCTGCTCTATTAGGGAGCAGCAATGTTCAAATTACACCCACTATGGATGCTTGAATCCTACAGTTGCTGTCTGAAAACTGTGCTCAAAACCCCATAGCCTAGATCAGGGTTGTTTATACCACTGCTGGTAGAATAATATAAAATATATCAATTTTAGTTAGTATTTTTTTTCCATATGTTATTTCTATTGTCAGATTTTAAAACTGCTTTGTGCAATTGTGGGATTTGAACATTTATACATTTTATTTTAGAAAAATATAAAAAAATCAAGAAATCAAAAATATATACAGGCCTATCCGTTAGCTCACCCAAAATTGTATGAAAAATATATGCTTCTTCTTTAAAAAAAAAAAGGAAAAAAAAAAAAAAAATATATATATATATATATATATATATATATATATATATATATATTAATTAATTCGTCAGTAGAATTTGATGTACACAAGGGATGGACTTTTTCATTGGAGGAAATTCTATTATGGATTATGGCCTGGTATTTTGGCCAGGAGTAATGTTTTAACGTTATTTAATCCATTTTATTGATGTATTTGTTTCTTACAAACATGTCACTTTTCACTTCTCAAGACATTAAAAGATGCAATGGAGTGGTGTGGATAACTTGCAGATTATTGTGATGTTTTTAACAGCCGTTTAGACTACCATTCTGATTCTGATGGCACCCATTCAATGCAGAGGATCTCCTGGTGAGGAAGCTAAACTTAATAGTAGACAACTCCAAATCCATTTTGATGAAGAAACAAACTAATCTAAATCTTGTATGGCCTGAGGGTTAGTACATTGTCAGAAAATATTTATTTTGGGTTTACTCTGTTTCTTTAAGGCAGAGATCTTTGAATTTCACTACATATATACCACCACACATCCACACCTCTGTGGAATTACTTCATCAGGCATCACATTCTCCATCAGCGAGATACTGTAAGCCAAATTAGATTGAGAAATGATGTGATTAATAGCAACAGAGGAATGCAAGTCCCTATTCTCATTATTTACAAGAGTGGCGGGAGGGTTTTTTTTGGATTCCCAATGCAAAGCAGATAAATACAGCAGAAGGACAAGGACAGTGTGTTTGTGCTTGCCATAGAACACAATGTAATTTCTCAGCTGTTGGATACTTAAGAGGATGTTTGATTCTTTAGGCTGTATTAAATCATTTGCACACCAGCCTGATCAATAAGAGAAATGAAGAAATAACTGCAGCTAATTACAGTCCTCCTATTCCTTTCATTTGCACAATAGCTTTACTCAAGGTAAATGCATTGCAGTATAGCACAAACATGAAAGCAGAATACTAAATAACAACTTCACAGTCAATATAGCACAGCAATTTTTTAGCAGCTTTAATGTATGCAAGGCTTGTCATAATGCAGTCCAAGGCATTAACAAGCCTTTTAGTCATACTCACGAGCGTATTTTATGGATTCAGTGGGGAAGTGTTCAGAGAAGAACAAACATACCGTATGCATTTTTCTAAGCTTTTAAGGAAGTGTTGAACTTAATGATCAATTTTGAATGAGAGCTTTTGCAAACACTGCATGTGTATTTAAAAGTTCGACGCAAAGTTTTGGCATTGAAAGCCTCTCTCATTTGGCTCTGGTTGCATATATTCAGTTCTTTTTAGGTAAGTAGGTGTGCAGCTTAGGATGTTTAACCTGTTTTAGGATAAACTTTCTGTCCCTCAGATCTTATTCAACCCCAGAACAAAATTATATTTCTCTTTTTGCGGAGCTTATTCTGAATACATCTAAAACAAGACAACCGCTTCAGAGAGTGAGAACCAAATTTCATTTGAAAGACAGGTGTGAAGAGCAATCTGCTTAAATTGACTGGATTTGGTGATGTAAGCTTAACAAACAGACATACAACCAAGAACTCCAGACTTTAGACAACTCTCAGGCAAAAGAGAGGCTTGCAGGCATAAACACACATTTCATGTAGACAAACAAACATACAGAATATTGTTATACCATACCACAGAATGGGAAGTAGAATAATATTAATCTCTTTTCACCACTGATACAGTATGTATTTGTAGTAACATGTATTATACATGTTAATAACTTAGCACTGAGTGGTTTTGGTTTGGTCTTTAAACCACATTTGATCAAACTTGTTCTGGTCAAGTTGGATCACAGCCAAAGTTCCATTTATGCTTTTAGTCTGCATGCAATTGTCATACAGTCACATAGTACTCAATAGAGGAAGACAATAGTCACCATGGTGGTAGATACTTGAAGGAAGGCACGCCAACAGGTTGGAGGGTGCAAGTAAAGGCGAGTAAAGAATTTCAGAAATAAGAAAAAGAGAAAAATGCTTTTGCTAAGCTCAGATTCCCTTGGTTAATGTTGATTGCTCAGACAAGCTTTATACAACATCCACTAAACCAGAGATTTCTGTAAACAGTGCCCTTAAAAATGCTCATGAATGCTCATAAAGTGATGCAAAATGAGATGGTTATTGTTCTTAAGTGAACTGGAAGGAACAGACCATGCAAAACAGGGGCGATGGGGGTATGTGATGAGTGGGGCGGGGCGAGGGCCGCAGGAACGGAGCGAGGTTCCCAAAGTATTTAAGGCAAAAATCACACGCATCACAAAAATGAATAGAAATTCTTATGTTTCTACAGCATATATACACTATTCTGTTCTATTTACTATATTAATATCCAAATAAATGTATAATTTAAGCCTTATAGGGTAGACATTACTGATGTTACTGATTACTGAAATATCTCCATTTGGGAATGAGCAATTAACTGTTTTTGCACAAACAGGATTTATTTAAAGATTTGGAAAAAGGAAAAAAAATGCGTATAACCTCTGGGTTGTATAATGTTCAAAAGACTTTCAAAGACTTCCTTTAGGAAAGATCAAAAAATTGTCTATAGTGAGGAGGGCCACAGTTGCTAAGGTAGACCTGGCCAGTAACACTGTCAGACGGGAACAAAATGAATGCCTTAAAAAAAGAGGCAAAAGTGAAAGAAAGAAAACAAATCCAAAACACAATAGGAAGGGTGAAAAGAAACATACAAACAAACAGACAAAATTCTCTGTGATCATCTCAAAGTTTTACAGTCAAGATTATAATGAAGTCCCCACGCACCGTGTTGCAGCACTGCTGTGGGGACAGATTGTGTCTCGATCCTGTAGCATCTTTTCTGTTCAAAAGATGCATCATTGTTTGTAGGCAAAACACAATTCCTCTCTGTGGCAAGACTTTATGCTGTCTGTTCTTCTATCCCTTGTGCACTTAGTTGCAAGCCTAGACCTCAGATTTTCTGCATTGCCTCCAGTCTTCATGCTAGTAGTAATCTATGCGCAGTTGTAGCCATGTATGTTCCGTACCCTTTGTACATTCAAGAGCCTTCACCCAAACCCTGGCTAAACTTAGCTATTCACATCTGAGATGTGGATAAAACCCTCCACCGAGCTTCTCTCAGCAGCCTGAGGGCTGCATAATGAGTAAAATACAGTGACTGATTGCTGTTGTGATGCCAGCGGCTATTTGGCTAACCATGAGCCTTTTTCCAGTGCGAAAACAACGTGAAGATGTTAACATCATCCACACAGTGAATTTGTGTAATTTAGTGCAAACTGCTTTCTTACATCTACACTCAACTTTGTCATTCCAGGTTGTTACCGTATCATAAATCGTTCTCCAATCATCTAGAGATGTGCAACAACAGATAAAATATGCAGAGGAAGTTGCATCCATTTCCTCAGTTACTTGCTGATGATGGTAACAAATGCCACCTTTGAGTCACTAAATCTGGTATAAACATAGCAGCCTGTGCACTATCATTCATCCTCAATAGCCTTTTACCATGAAGCGCAATGATGAGCTAGGCAGAAGATGCAGAGGGGATGTTGGGAGCAGTCCTAGGCTTGAGTGTGAAGCTTGTATGACCTGATTGATTGTGTTGTTATTGTTAAGGACTCTGTTCCGTCTGCCTGCGGGATTCACTCTCACCATTCATCCACTCGTCTGTTTGCTCTGGCTCTCATAAATTTCACAGGCAGAGCCGAGCTCTGCTGGGAGCTTAAACAATTGCCTTATTGATGGATGCCCACGAATGAGTGTAGAGAGAATCTTTACAGGAGCTGCTCCTTAAGGCCTTGTGGATTTTCTAGTTTGTTGGCTATATCCCCTCGATATGTTTATATGATTTAAGAATCCATAATAAGAGGAATTACAGCCATATTAGCATCACATATATATTCAAATTTAAAATGCATAATACATAAATGCTCTTATGCATTTTCAATTTGAATATATATGTGAAGCTAATATGGCTGTAATTCCTCTTATTGTGGATTCTTAGAAGTGTTATAAGGGAACAGAGAAGATTATGTGGGTCATTCCAGTTATGCAGCACCTGAACTTCTCAAAAATGTATGCTTGTAATATTTCTATAAAAAGGTATCTTAGACTTTCAAAAATGTTTAATTCATGCATCTTCATGAATTTTAACTTAATTATTTACAAAATTACAGAGAGCAAAATGATAAAAAATAAAAACAGAATTAAAGTTATATGATCCTGTCATCTTTATCAATTTTATAATTTTAATTTATAACTTTTTTGTTAATTTTTTTAACCATTTTGTAAATGGTGATTTTATACCAACATTAAATGTTTTCAAAAAGTACACAAACAACTCAAACCTCATAATATCAAAGAAAAAAATGTAATACTTATTCCATATTTTATATATATATAGATATAGATATAGCTATAGATATAGATATATATGTGTGTGTGTGTGTGTGTGTGTGTGTGTGTGTGTGTGTGTGTGTGTGTGTGTGTGTGTGATTTTAACATTATGTCCCATATATTAAAATGACAGTGTACTGCATAAGTGAAACGGTTGACTGAAATGAATGCACTGATTTTCAGTATGTGGGTGTTTGTATGTGTGTCTTTAATTGCTTCACAATAATGCAACAATATCAAAGCCTAAATGCTCTTCTTCTGGATGCCTCACCTCTGCAATGCCCCGCTTGTTTTGTTCCTTTTTTCAAGAACAAATACTGCTATAACATGTTTAATTCTTGCATGCATCAGCTCGAGGCACACAGTGAGTCAGTGGGGGAGCTGGCGAAATGGAGTGCTGAAATATTTATCAAGGCGTTGCATATTCAGCCTGAGGTCCTTTGTGAGTGCTCTTGTGATCTTCTGCAACACGTTAGCAAATTAAATATTGATGCCGTTTAAATAAATAGGCGAATGGCATGCCCTGGCTTGAAAGGATGCAACGCTGAACAAGTGAAGATATTGGTGGTGACTGGGGTGTCCCTTTCTCATGAGACAAAGGAGTAATAAAGGGAGATGCGCTACTGTATCCTGGCTTCTTGGCTCGCTTCACACTAAGTAAAAGCATGGTTTCAGAGACAATGTTTGCAAGTGATTGTAAACTGAAAGGCTGCATGTTTGACATAAACAAATTCATTATAGACTGGTATTTTGTCCAGAAGCGTTGATTTAAAGTGAAAATGATTGTTACACATATACAGCTTTTCACTTTATTAGACTGTTAGGTAATTGTTAATTGAATGACTAAAGTATCATGCTATGCAACACGATGTGTCTATATTTAATACAATTTGCGGTCAGGCAAATTTTTAAATCTATGATCAAAATAAAGACTTTAGCAAAGCACATTTCACAAACACTCCATGTTTTCCAAACTCATACCAATGGCAGAAAGCTGCCTCAAGGTTTTCTGAATTTCTGCCTAGTCCATCAGATCAGATACATATTACAGATGCATACTGGTGATCTGATATATAACACTGAATATTTTAAATAAACAAAAAGAATAAATAAATTAATAAATAAATAATTACTGCCATATGTCTAGAATTCTACAAAGCAACCAACTGTAATTCACTTAGAGAATGCAATGATGCCCAAGAGTGATCTACGTGGATGAGTAACAAATCCAAATGTTCATTCAGTAAAAACACTAATTAGAACTGCTATCAGAAAGAGTGAGAAAGACAGAAAATAATATGAGAAATAAAACACTTTTTTTTTTTTGGAGAGCAGCCAAACATCTAACACATGCATACCTAAATACATGCATAAATTTGGTGCTTCCACATTGCATATCCTTTTCAAAGGTGTAAACAAAAGACACACCACCCTATCATAGCATATGTATTGGTTCAGAAAATGCTCTGTAGAATCACACACCACCTGGGCCTCACACTTCCTCTAACCTACATTGAGAAAGAAAACATCAAAAGCTCACTCACTTCCTGTTCTTCCAGCACAGAACAGCTCCATGGGAATATAGCATCATTTATAACACTTCACATTACAAACAGAGCAGGATAAGGAGATGGATTCAAAGTGCTAGTTTGCATTAAGGTCTTGCCTTTCTGGCTTCTATGTGCATATGATTTGTTGCTCAGCATAAAAAAAAATATAGTGATCTTTTAGCTGTCAGATGCAGGCTAGCAGGGGTCTCCTGGGATATGATCCAGTTTTAAAGATCCCCTTAGGAAATTCGGAATCCCTTGTGGTGATACACATGCTATTAATAAGCAAGTGTCAAAAAGCAGATATGTAAAATACTGTACACTTCTATTTGACAGTAACTTTGTAACAATTCAGAAAAAAAGACACTGGGAAGGCCAGGATGTTCATTTGCACAGTGTTTTGACAATATTTGAAAAATGAGTAGGCTAATCCTCAGTTATTAAATGAATAGGCCTGGAGTACCACTCTTTGATAATCAGTTTAGTGAGGATTTAGTCAGCCAATCAGGATCTCCGAGTAACATGGCTACTAAAAGTAAATAACAAGCCTACTCGTATGTAATATTAGCTTGAATTTATTCTGACAATATATCTGACCTCTGAATTAGAATCAGTATTCCAGAGAGCCATGTCCCAATAATCTGATACACTGATATACAAACTTGATATAGAAATTTTATTTTGCTTCTGTTTTGGATATATGCATATAAATACTCTTATCTGCAACAGAGTTGTTCACAAGCTACACTTCCCATAAAATGCTGTTTCACTGCTTACAAATTATTTTGTTTCCTACTGACTGCAGGTAAATACTGTATCAAATGATTCGGCGCGTGAGTAAAGTGTCCAATTGAATCAAACTGAATTGCAAACAATTTCAGTTTGATGATTTAGAGCAACATTCATGCACGAACATGGCATCGCTGCTGGTTCTGATTTTAAACAGTTGACAGAAAACAGAGGATATATTGCTGAAAATGATTTTCAGGTCAGTACGGCAATCTCCATCATCAGACAAGGATTTATTATCAGTTATATTTTGCCGGAGCACAGTGGTATTTCACTAAAATGTATCACTGAAGTATTTGAGTAAAAGGGTCTAGCGACACCCTTGGTTCAGAGATTGTTTTATCACAAGATGAAGTGGGAGGCAATGGATTGAAAAGCTGGCACTGGGTTTTTGAGTGAATGCTGCAAACATGCTCAGTCAAGAAGAAAATTCTTCTATCTGCTAAAAGAAGCAAACAGACACTAAACAAACTCAGACTGTGCAGAGATAAGATTGATATTGACAGCTGCAACACTCAGACAGGCACAATAGATATTTCATATCTAAAGGACACAACAGACATTTTATGTGGTTTTGCTTATTGAGAGTCCATTTATTTTTTCTCAGTCTGCCCCAAATATGAAAGTTCTGTCATCATTTATTCGCCACCATGTTTCAAACCTGTATGACTTTCTTTCTTTTGTGTGTGTCAACAAATGGGGGGCCCATTAGGGGGCCCATTAGGACTGCCTATGCATAGGGCCCGGGATCTTGTGCAGCGCCCCTGTGTACAAGTCATATGGATCACTTTTAAAATAGTGTATTGTCTCCTGGTTGTCTTCCTGGGAGCTGAATGCATTTGGGAGAAGAACAAATTATATGTATTAATGAATGAAAAAAACTAATGGCAGAACATGCAATAATGGTCTATTCACCACTAGGACAATAATTATAATGGTAACAATAAACATAAACCGTAGTTTTAAAAGTCGTTCTACATTTAAAAGCAGATTCCACACCACAACTATAACGGCACAGAGGAACAATACCACTGGAATCACTTTCAATATTTTTTTTCAAGTTTATGAAAGATGAAAACATTGATAGCCAATCAGAATCCATCCAACTCATTAAAGCAGCAGATGACATAATGGCATCACGCACATTTAATAGAACGTTATTTAATCGGTGTGGATGCTAATGTAGTTACTGTTATAGTTATAGTTCTTAGTGTTAACGGGCCTTAAAACTTTTTTTTTTTTTAAACTGAGACTTTTACTGATGTTGCACAATCAAATAAACAAATCACTTTCTGAAACAGTTATTCAAAATAAAAGAAGAATTCATCAATAATTAATCAGTAAAAGATCAAAAGGTTATCATTCATCGTAACTGCATGGAAAATATTAAGCAGCACAATATTCAGAATTTCTCTTTTTGTCTTCAATGTAATAAAGCAGGTCTAAATCAAACAGATTTGAGCAACATAGAGATAAATAATGAATCCATTTTTTTAATATTAGATGACTGTCCACTCAGCAAGACTTTATTGAGGTAGAGTGTTAGACGTTTCAAGGGAGTCTGCAGCACTGCATCGTGTTCAGAATAAACTGGAGTCCTGACCACAGCCTTGCTATCATTTACAAACTCAAATCATCACTCTGAAAAACCATGTTGCCAAAAAGCCTTAGCGGGAGAGACTTTGGAGGGCACCTAATTGAGAGCAATGTCTGTCGTGGGTCAGAGCTGAGCGGTACAGATCTCCCTCTCTTTTTAATTAATACCAGTGGGCTGTCACAGCCTCCAAATGAGAAGTCATGAAAGATGAGCGTGCAGTCGACCATGCAGCTCTCCGAAAAAAGGCACTATGTGTGTTTGTATTGATACCTCGTTCCCTGTGTTTCTCTTGCTTCTGTGTTCTCTGTTGTGGATCAAACAATTTAGTCAATAGGGCTGTTTGGTGGGCTGGACACATTGAGAAATGTTCCAACAATCCTGAGTTATGACATGTGTGTAAAACAAGCAATGTGAGTTAATATAGTACATCATTTTTTATCATATCTGTGTCATAAAAGATCAATGCATAACAATAGCATGCAGAGGGTTAACAGTGGAACTCAAAAAGGAAACACCAACTGCAATTTTTTTTCACATTTTGGTTGTTAGTATTGCCTAATTGTTGAGTGAATAAAATCATGTTCGGTTAAATCTTGAAAAATAAACATATTGTTTTATTATTATTATTGTTTTTTTTTTTTTTTTTTTTTTAAGGAGCACTATGCCAGAAGTTATTTTTTATTTTATTTTTTAATGACCAGCAGGATGTAATTTGATAAAGAAACACATTTAAATGGTTTATTCAAAGTAATCTGTCAATTATACACCCCTTTATTACCATTTTATGAGCATTCTAAGCCTGTAAAGAGAAGAAAATTAGTTTGCTACCCTGAAGAAACATCATGCAGTAGAGGGTTAAAACTGAAGGCTGATACGAACAGCTGAAACAGCAAGTTGTGCTTAACTTATGTAGTTTGATGGAGGCATGGATAGATACACAGCTCTTTGGAAATGAATTTCATTTACTTCCTTGGCCAGGCAGCCAATGTCTGACAAACTAATGATTACATTATTTTGGTACTTTCAGTATATTTCATCAAATTTAGCCTGAAAGATTGTTATTTTTATTTTTTCTAAGATTAATTGAATTGAAACTAATGAAACCATTTATGAAATGGTTGATACTGCATGACATTTTAAGACTTATCATTTTTGTAAATGCTACTTTAAAAAAAAAATCAAAATTCATTTGCTAAAAATTACAACTAACCAAATAAATAAATATATAGGTCAAGCACAGTTTAATTAAAAGTTTCCCACAACAGTTTGATCGTGATTGATGATTATGCCATTAATGATTGATGACTAGTCATTAAAAGTTTCCCCAACTGTTTGGTTATGATTAATGATGAGCCACGATTGACAGTTCGTTCAGGAGTTCCATTATTAAATATATTTTGAAATACAGAAATAACGATTTTCTTGGAATTCAGGGCATTGCAAACAAATTAGGAGACATGGGATCATAAATAAATAAAACGAAACATAAAATATATGGCGCAATTTCTTGTCTTCTGACGAGATTCGCTTTGATTTGGGACTCATTTAAACTCAACCCATTCAGAATACAATTTTAAAATCAATATCAACTGCATTTGGAAACAATGTTTTCTAAAAATACCCATTTAGAATAAGCTATAGATGCCAATTAGAAACAAAAAGAGATACTCAAGGAACATAATTGGAGATATTGGAAAAGCTCATCTGTGTCTCAAGAGTGCCCAAGTAAGACACTGTGCACTGTCTAGAGAATACAATGAAAGACAAGTCATGCTGAATAAGCAGTAAGGTGCCCTTGATTTACTCAAAGCCTACAGAGGAACCAGATGGATCTGTGTCACCTGCCCAGCTTTGAAGTTCACAAGCCCCAGCAGGATATCCACCAAATGAGGGATCAAATTCTGTTTGATGCCATTTTCCCCTCTGTATTGGAAGATAAAATAACGTGAGAAGATGTGTCTTTATTGCACATAGCCAGTGTCTCATCCTCAAGTCTGGATAATGAAATCTGAGGTTAGGGCTGCATTTCATATCAATGTTTGTTTGGATGTTTGGGTCACTTGCTCAGCTCGGAGGCAACAACCTAAAGTTTTCACACAGCTATATTCTATACAACAACAGTTCCTTCACCAATTTTTGCAGTGTATGATTTTCTTTGAAACAATTTTCACTCTGAAATCACTAGTAATTTATTTATTTATTTTTATTAATTATTATTTTATTTTTTTATTTTTTTTTCAAAAAGACAGAAATGGTACTTAACACAGTGAAATAACCCTGAAATTTTGAAGAAAGACTGAAATATTATTTCCTTGTAAAGGATACTTGGATAAAAAGCACCATATAAGTATTCCATACGACCATAGGAGATATTCCTAGAAGATATTACTTGCATCATATAATAAATAATAGTATTCATCTTCTGTTTGATTACGTCTTTAATTGATTTTTCCCATACATTTCTGCTGTACATAAACCGAAAGTCACCTAAGCTAAATATTGTAGAAATGTAATTTTCTGTAAAGTTGCTTTGCAACAATTTATATCATGAAAAGCACTATACAAATAAACTTGAACTGAATTCCAAGTCTTCTCAATCTACTTTAATGATAGTAGCTCCCTTCTAAAATTTGATTCTTAAGAATTCTTATATGTTTCAAGGAAAATTGTATGTGAGATGTATGCAATGGTTAAGTAAAAACAGAATTAAATTTTTTTGGTGAATTATTCTATTGATGTTTACAGCTGTAAAATATCAGTTTATGCTCACCTCAAGTTAAATCTTCACTATGAGAGTCCAGTGCACATAATTATCTGAAGAAGAAAAAAAGCGCTATTATTTACTAGACATTTCTCGAAGGCCTTTTGCTCCATCTCTCATCAGTTTCTCATCTATTTTTTACTGATTCTTGGAAACTGCACTGGGCTTTTACACAAGGTCAAAGAAAAATCTCCAACCCTGAGCCACAACAGAATCCAGCCTTTAAATTCCACTGGTTTTATTGACTGACACTGTTAAGAGTTTGGTTCACTCTGCAAAGGATATGGATGTATTCCCGATTATCCTTTGAGTATTTCCATTGCCAAGACTATAGGATCATTGCTTGGTTTAATTATAACAGTAAATGGAGTTTAATTTGGTGATGAAAAATAACATCTTAAACAAGCTACAGTGTTTTAGTACCTCAGTCTGGACAAGACCAGATTTTAACTCAGGTCCGAGACTAAGACCATATCTTCAGGAGAAATTGGACCTGGCCTGAACTGGTCTGAAATCATAGAAAATATGGTCTTGAAATCTGACTTGAGATGGACTTGAGTCGGAGTACAGTTTAGTCAACACTTCAGTCTGGTTTAAGTTTGTTTAGCTGGTCTCCTTGCTTTACTAGGTCGCCCCAAACCATCCAAAACCATCAAACCATTCTGGACACCAGAGCTCAGGCAGATAAAACCAGCAAATCACCTTAGGCAGGATTTATTTTTTCCCAGCAGTTTAAAGCATTGAAGGACAAAGGTTGTGAGAAGTTCACAAGAGGAACAGTAACTGTGTTATGGTGGCATTCAGCAGTAGGGTGTGCTGTTTTGTAGCTGAATTCCAAATGACCTGGAATGGTAGGGTTATCTGAGATTCACTGGTTTTTGATTCACTAATCAGTTTAAATTACGGAAGACTGAAGCTAATTGTCACACATGGGCGTTCATAAGGGCTATATGTCAGTACCAATAAGGTTTTGAGACAAAAGTCTAATTATGCAAATGTATATTTTCTCCAGCTGTATCTTTATTAATGTTTATTTTAAATACCTAGTTCAAAATCATCACAGCACATTAGATTAGAGAATTCTGTCTTCCAAACGAAAAATTCCAATTATTATCATATTTTAATTGTTGTTGCATTATCAAATGAACTCAAAATAGCAGCTTACAGAAGGTTTTCATTTATTGAAGTAGTCATGTTTTTTACAATGTTATGCTTAATGCCAAAATATTGCTTTAATATACAGATTTTTTTTTTTTTTTTTTGCTGTTTCACCAACTGCTTTGTTATAGTGTGACAACATGTCCCATTGGGTTGATTGATGTGTGTTCAATGAACTGTATCCCTTATTGGTGGACATGATTAATTGCTTTCTTGTAGCCAAGACTTTAAAGCTTGTGCCTTTAATTGACTTTCAAAAATAAACCTGCCCTGAGAAATATTCACAGGAGTAAAACGTGTGACAGCTAGCACTCATCTCCCCTAAGTCAAGCTGTGAACAAACTGCAAGTGCTACAGGGGGAATGCTTTTGTGGAACAAATGAATCTTCTTACATATTAGGTTTATCCTGAGCTGCCCTTGTCATATCTCAGCATAGCACATGTACAGTATGAGCTTTATTCTAATGTACAGGGAATTAAAGCAGAGCCATTATGCTATTACCGTTCTAATATTGCAAGACTGCAAATAAAGGTCCAGTTTTTGACAGATATCCTATTTCTAATGCACAAACCAGAAAATAGCATATGACATGGCACTGCATGCAGGAGGGCAGGCATTAGACAAGTGGTGCAAATGATCAGTATAAAAATCTTCCCTTAGAGGCACTTTGCTCTGAATTTGGGGCGTGCTTACAAAGGCACTCAGCTGGAGGTGCATCAGGATGTTAGGTACCACAACTGCGCATTTCATCCACTGAGCGCCTGCTGGAGGAGGAGATACGAAACATATATACCTAACCAACCGTCTTTCTAGATCACTCTGCTGGTCGGAACCGATCACGGAGCACGTGCGCGCAGTGGATACGCCGGGGCGCTGTGAGTCGTGGACTAATTGCGGGGCTCTTGCGGGTATACGAGGAACATCTCTGTGAACGAGAGGGAATAAATCTCGTTTTCCTATCACACTTCGATTTAGAGGGCATTTATTTGTTGCTAAAAGTGAGAGAGCGATATCAGGAAAGATGTTGCCGACGACATTAGGGGGTTAGAGGTGCTGAGGTCCATCCCATCACTGAATATGGAGTAAATTCGCACGTCTTCTCTTATTTTGACTCGGAATACAGTGAACGGGAGCGCGTCACGGTGAGTTATATTCATTATCCACACACTATTACATTATTTAAAGTTAAGCAGTAAGCGCAAGTTTTATTCGAGATGCCAAAAAATTTAATGTTTATACATTATGGATATCGTTATAAATATTCCTTATGTTAAGCGCTTCTTTTACACTTGAAATACTGACCACAACCCCAATTAAAATTCAATGTATTGACGGGGTGGGAATTTAATAATTAATTACAAACCCGGTTCTACTTACTATCTTTTAGTAGCCTACTTTTAAGGAAGGAATAGCCTATTTGGGGGACAAAACATTAGGTTACTCTGCAGTCTGTAGGCTCTGTGGAATATTTTGGGATTTCAAAGGACAGATAGTCTGATAACAAAAAAAACAAAAAAAAGTTTAAACAGGCTTAGACTTAAATAGATTGCTTCTCTTGTCCTCATTTGTAAGTTGCTTTGGATAAAAGCATCTGCTAAATAACCAAATTTAAATATAATGTAAATGTAAATAACAAAATTAAATAGAAACTTTAAAACAAGCCCCCCCCCCCCAAAAAAAATAACACAAATAAAAAAAAAATCAATTCAAATAAACAAAATAAGGCTTTGTGTGCTCTTTGCCTTTAACATTAGCGACAACCACTGCATTTTAATCATGATCCAATGATCCAAACAAATATGCTGCATGCATGCAACATGAGCAGTTTTAAATTTAAATTAAATTGTATAATTCCGAAATTTGAAGCAAAAACAGAATGGTTTGAATTCAGTTTTGTAAAACATAAAAAAATATCTACATGAAACAAACAGCAGATGAGCTGAATAAGGTGCAGATTCACTCTCTGCCAGCAGGGGTCTCAAAGCGTTTCCTTGGTTTCCACTGTAAACAAAGTAGCACTGCACTTATGAACTTTAATATGCATTAAACACAGGCAAGATGAAAAGAAAAACTTTTCTAAAGACAGTAAGTTCCCTTGAGACATACATTCACATAAACTCCTACCCTTAATTGAATCGCAATTTTTTTGTTGTTGTTGTTTTTTTTTCATCTCACAATTTTAATTGATTTTAATCCAGCTCACAGTTAATTGTTATATCCCTAACCCTAATAACATGACTTTACAAAAACACATTTTGTGGCCATTTTATATGTTTTTACTTTTAAATTATATTATGTGAACTCTGACAGAGCCATATGCTGTTGTAGTAGCAGTACATGTGTGATTTATTATGTGAACTGCACTGATCTTAGTCATGTAGGGCAGAAGATCACATGGGGCACAAACATCACTCTTATCTTGCAGATAACCTTGTATTTCATCAGACTCAAGATATGATGTATAAGGGATAAAAACTGGCAGGTGCTACCGGTCTTCAGCATCTCCATTTGTTCTGATTCAAGTCATCCATAACAAAATTCTCTTATAATGCATCCCTCACAGTACAGAAGATGTAAATGGAATCCAATGGAGAGAAAATTCAGGGAATTGTGCTTAGCAGGCCTGGAAAAGTGATTTTTCTGGTTTTGCTCTGTTCTAAATATTTAAACGAATAGATATAGCTCTTTTGTAAATGGTTAACTTGTCAGCTTGAAACATCAGTCAGTTGAGGGTCTTCTTGGAGCCATCTGAATGCTAAAAATAATACATTTTATGTAATTCCACAAAGTAATCACGAATGACTGGAAAAAGAATGGAAATTAATTTGCTGAAACATTTTAGAACACTACAGTTGTCTGTAAGACAGTAAAACCACATTGTCATGTAATACTTTTATGATCCGACTTGGGTTAGTTTCCTTTGAAGTGAACCCTCAAACAAGTGTTATGTGGATCAATAAACTATCATCCTCTCCATAGATCAGCCAACACTGCCTCTATGGCCTGGTTTATAATGTCACAATGGTGTGACTAAGCCTTGGGAACTTCAGTGCCATTGTGTATTGCAGGAGTCAGACAGAGAGAGGAAGGATATACAGGAGAAAATACACATTCGGCTCTCTATCCGCACCACATCTGCTATTCAAATAGGAATGGGATCCTTCTCTCGTGTGTTCATGTTTATTTATGGATGCATCTGGGATGCATGGCTCATCTCATAGTGTTGCTAACAAGCACAGCCAAATTAGAGGTGAGAACACTGGGAAACAGCAGTGTGCAAAATTCTGTCGAACCACTCCACAGCACAGCTTGGCTTTCTCTGAGACTATTTATTCCTCTCATTGTGGCGTATAAAGTTTATTTAAAGAGAGACTAAAGATAAATTTGAACATGTGGGAGGAATTTGTTAGAGATGAAACCACTGTGATTATTGGGTTGTGGGAAGGCTCGCTGCCTGCTATCTTACTGTTAAATGCACTTTCTCTTGCTGCCCCATGACACTTCTACAGAACGCACCTTTCAAGTTTATAGTCACCAAAAGATTTCTATGTTTCTATGTTAGTCTATGAATCTACATGATGTGCTTGATAATCACGGTTGAATTGTGTATAGTACCCCTGTTCAAAGATTCTGCTTTAGTTTTGCTCACCTATGTATTCTTTCATTGTTAGTCTTTTGCATTCAAGCTACAACATTTTATTAAATGTATTCTATTTTATTTTATTTTATTTTATTTTGTGCTATTATCTAATTTAATGGAAACTATTTTTAATAGTTTTAGTTCACAATAACAACAGTGGTTTCAGCAGACACGTTCACAGTTTTCCTCCAATGAATTGTTAAGGTTTGATGGTCAGGCATGCAACATGATTTATTCTCACTGTCTAAAACACAATATATAGTCAACTTCACCATATTGTTACAAGAACTGATGATTTATAGCAGAAGTATGAATCTAGCTCCCACACCAAATGTTTCATATCAGGCGAAGTACCACCAAGCAGTTGATCTACAGTAATTATAGTCTAAAAGTACACGTAATGCTCAGGTTCAGGGCTTTAGTGTAAGAAGTAAATTAGCTGACACTTCTTTCCATTAAAGGGACGATCCCCATGGAATAACCTGGGGTTAAGTGGCTTGCTCAAAAGCATGAAGGGGATGGTTTTAGGGGCCGTTCCCTCCAGAACCTCAGTTTGTCAAGAGATGAGTTTGTCAAGTATGATTCCTTTATCAATCAACAATAGTTTTGGGTCAGAATTTCTGTCAAAAAACATTAGGTTGCAACCTACTGAAGAACCACAAGCCTAAACCTAACCCTAAAATCTGATTGACTAAAAAAAAATAATAATAAAAAAAAAAAAAAAAAAAACATCTGGGTTATAAAATATCATTCCAGAACTAGGATTTTGATCCAGGAACACGTCTTACTGAACAAACTTGGCTAACAATGTTAGAATCAAATTGATATATGGGATTTATTTCAACCAAAATCGATATCTATTGTGGAATATGATTTAGCTTCAAATGGGTGATTTAATAATTGGCTCAATATGTAGCTTTTTTCATCTACCAGTGGGTTGCTGGCAGATCATGCACCAAAATCATAAGAGCTTGGCATGTTCATCAGTGCTTCCCATACTGCTGATCATCTCTGTAATACGATGTATTATCCGTTTGTAATCTAGTCTAGTCCTAAGATCTAAGATCTTTAACCACTTATATTCCAAAATGTTCATGCTAATCAAGTAGTGAAAGTGACAGTGACAGTGACATGACATTCAGCCAAGTATGGTGACCTATACTCAGAATTTGTGCTCTGCATTTAACCCATCCAAAAATGCACACACACACTGTGAGCACACACCCGGAGCAGTGGGCAGCCATTTTATGCTGCGGCGCCCGGGGAGCAGTTAGGGGTTCGAAGCCTTGCTCAAGGGCACATAAGTCGTGTAATTGAAGGTGGAGAGAGAACTGTACATGCACTCCCCCCACCCACAATTCCTGCCGGCCCGGGACTCGAACTCACAACCTTTCGATTGGGAGTCCGACTCTCTAACCATTAGGCCACGACTTCCCATGAGTAGTGATCTCATTTACTGGTGCAATAGAATCATCCAATGGCTTTTATACATTTAGCTAGTCGAATGCTCATCATTTTGCTTAATAAGATGGTCGGTGGAAGCTGGTGGAAAATGACACCACAGCTCAGTTTTTGGAAGACTCGTGAGAGATTGTTTGTAATTGCAATTCATGGCCCGTCTCGCGTGTAGCTGGATGTGACATGCACACAATTTGAAATCTACATCCAGTTTGTTAACTCGCATTTTATTTTCCCAACATAAGTCTGCTCTCGGAAGCCTTGCTGTAGGGCACGAGTTGTCCTTTATTTTGTCGCCTTGCCTGTTAGCATGATTCTTTTTTTTTTCTTTTTTTTGAGGGGGGGGGGTGTTTCATGCAGAGGTCATAATGAGAAACAATGACAACTGTAATTTTCTTCATTGGAGGACTGTAGCTACAAAAGTCAAAAGCTGAGCTGTGTAATCCAGTCTGACAGAGTTTCCTGCGCCATAATGTGCCCCCAATCCACCCAGAGACCCTCGTCCCTGCAATTAGTACAGACACCCCAGCAGTCATCCCTACTAGTATACAGCATTAAACAAGGGGTTTTTCTGAAGATTATGCAATTATAATGAAATGATAGCAGATTACCCTTTCTCTAAGCCTCATGCCTTTATTGATTTAAATGGCCAGTAGAGTAGAAATGAATAAGCTTTATTATGTAAAAGAATGGTGAAAAGAGTGTACACAAATGGTTTTAAACATCAGGGTGTTAAATAAAGACAGACTAACTGGTTCTATAGAAAGAAAGGACAACAAAATCATATAGCCTCAGCCCATAGAGCTGGAACTGTGACAGTTAGGGATTTTCAAAGCAAAATAAAGCGAGTAAAGGAAAATCTCCAATACTCACAGGAGTGAGTCCCTCATTAAATGCTATAAAAATCCCAAAGTGCATGCCAATCTGTCAAGACAGCTTTTATTATAGTATAAAATACAGTGAATGTAGCTTTTTGATCCAGAAACCCATATAATTGCATATAAAAGAAGAACATATGAAGCATTTTGATATATATTTTAGCGAACAATAAGTGAATAAATTAAATATATGCATTAAATACCAAGTATGTTACCTGTAAATGTGCAACATTAACACAAGTTTGGGATGCCAGTTAATTAAACATTTAAATCAAATTATTCAGTCTTTACAACAATTAATTAAAGTATTCTAGACGGATTGTATATTATAAACATTTGCTTTGAAAAGTTTATATAATTCATTATTGTACTGATTAGAAATTATAAAATTTATTGCACTTTTATTCTCTACAGTCCACAAACGTTTTGTGAGATTTTTGCACACATTGCATTTTGTGTCTTGGATGCTACTTTTTAAAGACCAGAGCTGAGTATATTACTTACAAATTGTAGTCTATGAGTACTGATTCCAAATTACACAACAAAAATTGTAGTTAGAAACACAATCCATTATATTACACATTTTGGGTAATATAATCAGACTACTTTCTGATTACTTTTCAATAACATTTGACCTAACTTGTCTGTTATCTAGTATAATCTTGTACTACTGATATAAAAATATTAAGAAAAAGAAAATATGTTCCATTTGTTATTATTAACACTGTGAAGTGCATTAAACTTTACATTATGTCAAGGCTTCCCAATCACAAACTGCAAGGGTTTGTGAGTTTAATAAAAAGCTAATAATTAATTAAATCATAAAAAATGTAAAATTAAAATAAATAGTTATAAAATACCATTAATCGAAAAAAAAAATTTACTAAAAAAACTGAAATGTTTTATTTGTTTATTGGCATGTCATGTAACCTTTAACCAATGTCAGATAACACATGCACACACAGTATGATACTCAGAGATGGTGTTAAGTTTAAAGTAGTTACCTTTGAATAACATGTCTCAAGACCACTGCTTTTTATTCCATTTGGTTGCACTCAATTTGCTTTTGAATGCAAGGATATTTCCTGCAAGATACCATCACACTGTAATTGAGAAATGCATAAACCTCATATGTAAATGGCTGCATTTCTGGTAATCAAAATGAAAGGTCCTCTGAGAAGTCATTGCGAATTATTCTGTCAGATTCAACCCTACGCAGGGCCTCAGAAGATGTAATTTTGCCTGTATATGTGGGTGGAATGCTATGTGCTAGTGAAAGCGGCTAACAGTATTCAGGTTGGCTTCTAGCTCCTATTAATAGTCAAGAGAAAGTAGCTTTTGAGGTCAACAAATTCCAGCCCCCTGATTTCTCTGATGTTGCAGGTTTCTGTTTATTTCTTCGCGATCACGAATAATAATGCAGAATTTAGACCATATCAAGCTTCAGAACAAAAGCTGTTGCTACTCTCTTTAAATGTGCAATGAATATTTTGTACAGAGTTAACAGTTGGGGGTTTCTAACTGTCTGCTTTCTTGTTTTATTCTTCCATCGAAGCGTCGCTCCCATCTGTCATTCATACTCAAAACATCATTGCATTGATTCTCTGCACATTTTAACTCCAGTCTCCCAGGGCTTTTGTTTGCAGTGCTTTAATATTTTAGTCACCGTCATATTGAGAACATCTCAGTTGTTGACTTTCTCTTTGATCCAAAAACATTTTACCAGTATTTGTTCCCACAGTCGAGGTGATCACTTCAACAGAGGTGTAATCTCACAGATCTGTCTATAAAGGCGGCACATCTGTCATATTTGACTCAGAATGTCTTATTTTAATTATTTCTGTAATTACTTTTCCCACAGATTATACATCTCACATTCAAGGGAGAAATCATTCCATTCACAAGCAATTGGATGAGAGTCATACTTGCCCTTGGCAACTAAAGATGACGTTACTATGGAAACGACTTGTGGCGCTATCAATCATTGGCTGCCTCGCAGGTAAATTATTGTCCTGCTGTTTTTCAAACTGAATGTTTTTTTTTTCATTTTGTCTTTATTTTGGGCTGAATGCATATGTGTAACGGACTGTCATAAGAGCAAGAATTTCATTATGAGTCCTTGGAGGAGGTTTTAGACAAGACACTGAAGTTGGATACGTGCATTCATTGTGAATGTTGTTTTGAATACCATTGAATTTAATTATCATGTTATGTTCAGAAAAAAAAAAAAACAATATGATACTGAAAAAAAAGTAATGCTTTTTGGGCTTAGATTTGGATGTAATAAATTTCAACATGACGTTTTCCCAAGGATGCAGTGAGATTGTGGCCCAGTAGCTGTGTTTGTCAAAGATGATTATCAGGATTCCTGGGATGGAGGCTTGTCTGTATCTCACTTGAAACCGCTGTCTCTTCCTTCCTCTCTGGATGCAGTGGATTACAAATGCATCTCACTGGAAACTTATTTTTGTTAGTTGGTGGCAGTATTTACAACAGAAAGTTTGATTAATGAGAGTGCAGATGCTATTGTGAAGGGAAATACAGACTAAATCATTTTCTTTTCATCTTGTATTCATGAAACTGAAACACAGAACAATTATAACCGACACATGCATCAAATATCCTATAGTTATGGTGTGTAATTTCAGATATGATATACACAATCTTTCTTCTGTTGATATTACCACAACAGCAGCTGACGTTGGAGTTTATTTTCCTGTACAATGGTGTTACTATGAGTTTGCAGAATTATCTCGTAAATATGGCTTCACAGTGTTTCTCTGTATAATATTAATTAATATAGAAAAAAATAATGGCTATATTTTACATAATATTCTGACTTCTAGAAAAATGAATTGTAGGGAGCTGTGAAAGATATGAGTGTGAATAATGGTATTTTTCTGTAGTTCGTTCTGGATATTTTTAGTATCAAATAAAAGCAACTGTCAAAGCATGCACAGCATAAATGTGTGTGTATGTGTGTGTTTGTTTGTTTTTATTACATGGTGGGGACCTCAACATGTAAGCACACTCACATAGTGGGGACCAAAAACATAGTGGGGTCCAAATTCCCTGTCCCCACAATGTTTTCCTTGTAATAGGCTCATGTAAGTATGTGTGTGTGTGTGTGTGTGTGTGTTTACATATACACAAACTTATTTCAGTAATGTGATTTAAAATTGGTATGTAAATAAATACTTAGTTCAGTCATGATAACTCCCGAAAACTGATTGGTTCCTTCAATACTGGAGCATTAGCCAATCCGAAGTACTTCCTAATCCACGTAACCATATGTATCTTAGCTGAAGCTGCCCTGCCACATGATTATGAAAGCTTCTGTCCTTCCCTCCTCCTCCCCAGCACCACCTCCAGAGATCTGCTATGGGGTCTACAATTTCTTGCAACAAAAACAAAAGGCTGGCCTTTTTTTTTGATTTTGTTTTATCAAAAAAAGTCTTGTATTTGCTTTGCAGCAGCAGCAACGTAGCATGTGTCATACACCAAAATTAAGCTTTTGTACATTACGCTCCCCCTGTCAGTAAATGCTTGTTGAAATCATTCACTCTGAGAGTTGTCATGATTGAACTGTATTTTTATTAAATGTACAACAAATAGATTTTCTCTGTCTCAGTTTTATCAGCAGTAGCAGAAGACACAAAGTTTCTCGGTCCAAGCTGGAAAAAGGAACCCGAAGATCTGATACTACCCATCCACTCTCCTGAGCAGGAGGCTGTTTTAACCTGTGAGGCATCCGGAGTCCCTTCCCCTCAGTACAGGTTTGAGCCCAGTCTAGTCTTCTGTGCTAGCAATTTATGCATTCTTTCATTGCTATTACAAACCATTTAAGCGGTTGGTTTTGGCAAATTGGCAGCTTATTCCTATAAAGATCAGCTTGAAAAGTAATGGCACTGATTGCTATTGATTTTCCAGGTGAGAGGCAATTTATTTGTCCTCCGTGTTTGCCATTGCATAAATCCAGTAAACTACAATATTTTTAAGCCTATCCCAGTGGCATCATGCTGTGACCAATTTTCCATTTGCTTTCCAGAGTTTCACCAGTGTCAATTTTAAATGTGTGTCAACTGCTTTACTAAAGACTCATCTAAAATAAATAAGTAAATAAATAAATAAAAAATAGCCTACTTACAGAGATATGTTCAAGATTCATTACTTCTTTGGTGTGTACACATCTCAGCAAGAGCTTTAGGAATTAGCACGCCAAATTTATCTTACTGAGAGGGTAATGCATGCTACTGTAAGGACGGAAATTAGCTTTGAAAATGGGAGGGGTCTAAATGACTAATTTGTGCTAGAGATTCTAAGATACTGTCCCGCATATTCCCTGGTGAGGCGTCTGCTCTGAAAATAGCAGCGTGCTCCAGCTCTGTGGTATATTGTGTTTCGTAGCTTGGGTCAGCATCATGTAAATGCTCTGGCAAGCACAAGGGAGGGAAGTAATAACCTTGTGAGTGACATTCGATTTAAACACTTACATTTCCCTTTAGTGCATCTTTGTGGAAAACACAGATTTAACTCAGCATTATGAGAATATCAATGTACAGGAAGAAGAAGAGCACATTGACAGTCGAAGTCGTGATGCTACCTTCACTTTTGCATAGCGATAGTCTTCAAAGTCAAATAAGTTTGATTTTTGACCCAGCTCTTGACTTATTTATGCAGATATGTAACCATAAATAAACTCTGGTAGAAAGGAAATTAAGTGGCTTATGCATATATTCAACAACATGCAAAATAGTCGTTTTCAGCTGTCAAACTGAAATAAACTGCACTTCCTTTAATTCTTTAATTTCTTCCTCACAGATATTAGGTACATTTGGTTTTGGATTGTCATGAAAATCATGTTACCAAACCAACTGGCTGTGTGATTGCTTTTAAACATTTCGTATTTTTAGCCATCTCCTTTTTACACAGTTGTCTTGGAACAGTGAACAGTGATGCTACAAACTCCATTTGCAAGTACTGTTACAGTAGTTCAGTTAATAAACAAAACAAACTACTAACAAACTACTTTTGAGTAGCAGTGTAATGAGTAACTGATGGAAAATTTTCTGATAGCAAATCCAGTTAATGGTTCGTTTCTCTTATATACAGTACTCTATACAGTTCATGAAATATGAACCAAAGATTTTCTCCACAGATTTTAAGACTTCTTTTCAATTCCGAATTCATTTTAGCACAATGTTTAATGAAAATTATTTTTTTAAAAAAATAGATATATAGATTTACTATTAAAAATAGTTTAAACACTGAACGTATTAATTCAATTTACTATTTTAATAATTTGTCATGCTACAGTTTCAGAGTAGTATCCTCAACACTGGTACCAGCTGTGTATTGTCTTGCTTTGAAGACCACCATAGATTTTATCTCAGGATTCTGGGGACATTTTCTCTTTGTGTGTTTGATAAAACCCATTGCCATCATTCAGTGAACTTTACAACAATACATCAAGACACTGATAAGATCAGTAACACTCTGAAGATAATTTCTTGAACTGAAAAGAGACATTTGCTGAAAAGAGACATCTGGTCAAAAGGCACCCAAAAGGTTTGGTCCACACTAGCACTCATTTCGAGTGTTTTGAGCAAACCAATGTTGACTGAAGGGTGGCCAGTTCTACTGCGAAACAGTAAAAGGAGGAAGAGTCTCCAGAGAACATCCAGATACTTTCTTTGTCAAGTGAAATTGTCAGAGTTCCAGCAGAGTCTGGTGGTATTTCAGTGTCTGCAGGGGCCGATGTGAACTTTGAGAACACAACGCACCAGGCTATTTTGCATCTTGGTTTCAGATTCCATAGAAAAGTAACTGAGTCAGAGAAGAGCAGTTGGCTGGCTTCTGCTTCTCTCTCTCTCTCTCTCTCTCAAAAAAAAAAGCTTTTTAAAGAAATACAGAGTTGCTGTATTTTATTACATTCATGGGATTATATGAATTAATACATTTATTTTGCTTACATATTTATATAGAAAGAATTAATCATTTATAGCATAACATTAAATTCATAATCACTACCATGCAAAGGTTTAGTATGATTTATTTATTTATTTTTAAAGAAGTCGTTTATGCTCACTAATGTGGCATTTATTTGATCTGTTTTCTATTTTAATATATTAAAATGTATTCCTGTATTGGCAAAGTGGAATATTCATCAGCCATTACTCTGACAATGGCTTGATCCTTCAGAAATCAATTTAATATGCTGATGTGGTGCAATATTTGTAATATTATTTTTTAAAGTTTTTTTTTACTTAAACGTTTTTAACATTGTAAAAATGAATGCAAATGTAACAGAAATTTTCGAACGTGAATACATTTTTTGAATGGTAGTGTGTGTGTGTATATATAATTTAAGTTAAACATACCCTTTAACATTTTCTGACTTTATCCTTAACTAGGAAACAGGTTTTGCTTTTAATAAAATGTTTGTTTTCCTTAGCTGATTTATTTTTCATTCAATAGGCTTGTGATGATTTATTTCTTATTAATATCTGAAGGCCAAGAAGTTTATTTGTTGTTGTTAGATTTTTTTTTCCACCTAAATATCAGAGAATCACAGTTGTAATTAAAATAAAGCAAAAAATTCTCAACAGAGTTCAAATGTGTCACAGGTTTAGTGACCTGTGTCGTGTTGTCCAGCACCTCGCTTACGCAATTATATTTTAACACATGTACAGAACATGCTGATGTGCTTCATGTGACACTCACACATAACAAGGCTTCTTTCGCCCCGGTTAGATAGTTGGTCTGAGCTTTGAAGAACATTCCATGCCAACATTACACAGAAAAAAAAAAAAGAAAACAAAATAACAATTCACAGTGCAGTAACAACCCTGACTCTAGCATCTCTCTAGTGATCTGTGGTTTGTTTTTTTGTCCAGTAAAAGCCAAGTTGTATTAATGTGGTAGTGTAAGTCTGCAGGGACGGATAAGGTAGGCTATGAGGGAATTTGAGGCCACATGATAGCTCTTACCTAAAATCATTTGTGGGCTCTTGTGGTCGCCAAACACTCGTAGAGCAAGAATTTGCATTATACATGTAAGCATTTAGCAGACATCTTTATCCAAAGCGACTTACAAAATAGGAACAAAAGCAATTCGTCAAGGAGCCAGCAATATTTGTAATGTACAATGGCAGGTTTATTTGACAACTAGATTAGGAAGCAAGAGTGTGCAAGTGCATTGATTTAATGGTTTAGTGATTGCTAAAGCGATATGTTTTTATATAAGGTCTAAGAGTAAAGGTTTTGGAGAGTGCCCCTCCAAAAGAGCAACAAGGCGTTTCTCAGTTGTTTATCTAAGTAAACTTCTTTTACATTCATTTTAACAACTTGCACACATGGTATGCATTTTTATCAGTTCATGCTTTCCTGGAGAATCAAACCCATCACCTCGGCATCCTCAGTGTGAAAGATGTTCTGTTTCACTCACTTTAGGTCTCCCTACGATGCTGTTTTAAATCCTTTGAAAAAGCTCAGAATCTGTTTTCTCAACCTACATTTAACCTGACAGGATTTTCAACCTGCCTAGCTTGCTTTCAAGATTGTAAAGATTTGAACCCTAGTCTTCAAAGACGAGAATGTGAAGGAGAGCTGGTTAAAATGCAGAGATTACTCAGAGAAAGTCAGAGGTGCTCTTGTGTCAGCCCTCATTAACTCGGCTCCAGCATGATCTTTGTTGAACGCAGGTTGCTTTCTCGGTTGTACGAAGTACTGTGGAGCATTCTTTTGGAAAGATAATTGAAGATGACTGGTTTGTATGTCACTTTTTATTTTTTGCATCCACTTTTCTGATATTTCTCTAATGAGCAGGTGTAGGCTTTGTGTCTGGGAGTTTCTTAATGTAGCCTGAAGTAACATAGAGATTATAATAAAGATTATGATGATGGAGACGTTAATCATGACAGTAATAATAGCGTGAGGATCATAACGTCAATAATACTGATGGAGGCTTGGACAGTTCAGTGTGCGGGGGCAGCATAATTGTCCATTAAACTTTCCAGAGAACTTTTTGTCATGGATAGAAAAGCACTGGAGGCACTGGGCCCTCTACTCATTATCTGAAAATACTTCGGCTCCCTGTCACTTCTAAGCCTTTTTAAATCTTGTTAAGGGGCTCCTTGGAGACTGGATTGTTTGTAATTCGTTGTCTAGCCTTTAAAAACGATCATTCATGCACCAATTACCATCAGGAAATGTGAATTCTGTTACCTTAACCTACCACTGTGATTGTGACCTTTTCTGTTCTGTTTGACTTTAAATAGGACTCAATACAAGAAGAGTATCCATGGGAAATCAACAATAATATAATAATATTTGCAATTTAGAGTGTATGATGTTAGGCTCTTTTAAACCTTGTAATATAAACTTATTCACAATGTGCTGGTTTACACTGGCAAGAGGTACTAATAGATCGATATAAGGGTACTTTTGACGGTACTGCCCCAGTATCAAGCTGTTGTATTTTCTAAATGCATGTTATTGATCTTATTGTGAATAATCCATGCATGCATATGCACAGAAAAATGATTAATGATAATAATTAAATCATCCTGGTGATGTATGCTGGAGTTATCCAATTATTTTGTCTGCATAAACCCCGCCCCTTTCTTACAAGTTCAGCTCTGCCTCCATCCGGTCAACAATTGATGGATTGAACCAAGTCCCTGCCATACTTTTTTTTTTCTTCAATAAACCATTTCACTTGAATGCAAGTTACAATACAGGAAAAAAGATCTGCCACTACTTCTGTTACACTGCAAATATTTTGTTTCATAGTAAACATGTTAGTACAATGTAATTTTTCCCCTCATTAATTTTTTTAGTCTATATAGTTAATAAAATGAGTAGCACATTTGAAGAAAAAAAATTGTATGACATTCACTTAACATGAAGAAAAGGGGGGAAGAGAGGGTGGAAGAGGGCATAATATTTTCATTAGCATTAAATTATTTCCCTCTTAATACACATACAGCATCTCAGCACATGTGATAGAAATCAATATTTCCTATTGATCCATCAGAAGCAGCTTGCCTCTGAGTGTTGTGATGTATTCAATCCTCTGGTCTAAATGGAAAAATATATTTTCAAACAAGCACTCAAGCTGAAGCAATGAAACAGATTTAATACTAAACCACTTATGTAGAATGCAAAATATGCATGTTAACACGTGCAAATGTATTATAATCCTCTCTAAATATTATTGCACACAGTGTTTTTCAGATGCTACTCTTGTAGGGTTCTTCCATATATCTGCATTAGCTTCTCAAGTGACAAATTACAATCTTATAGCATCATGATTCAAATTAAGCGCAGACATATTTCTATTAACTTATATAAGGTGTTATAGTAACCATATTTCTTTACCTTACAATCTCAAATATTCAGTTTCCATAAAAATTCAAGGAACTATTGTTGTGTTTAGGTGGTCTGTGGATGTTCTGATTTGATCAAAGTTGTCTACACTAAGAAATAGATGACAACATTATTTTGTGCAGGCGTGTATGTACCAGCACAGAAGATATTAGTTCCTTTCAGGATAATATACTGGTTATTTCATTCATTTTATGAGGGCCCCAATTTATGTGGGATGCAGAAGCTTTGTTGATGTATCGTGCTATTGAAAGTGTATTAGGAAACAAGATTGGTTTGATGCTATAATATTATATTTGAATATTTTGTGAAAGCACAAATATTGTCTGTATTTACAGCAAACAGCTTCGCAGTTCTCAACTGTGTAAGCCTACAGGCCAAATGTCACAGTAAATGATATCAAATACAGTGGCTATGATATTAGACTCACAAATGATGACTAAAGGAGTCAGATTAACTCGACTGCCACACTGAGATCAATAAATAATGCAGCAGAAATGGGCTTCAGAGAGCTGCAGTAGATCTACACTTTGTTGTCTGACAGATTTGGGAGAAACTAGAATCTCCAGTTGCTTTTAAAAACCACATTGTCCACCGCACTCATTAGTTTTTCACACCAGTGGAAAAATGTGGATTCTTCCAACACCTTTATTTCCTCATTGTTTCCATCATTCACAAGGTTTTCTGCCAAGTTTTGACTCTCAAATGCCTGATTAAGCAGGACTATGGATGATATGTAACAAAATATTAAACCACTTGCCATTTATTTTTAAAGAAAGACAGCACAAGCACACTTCTCGTAGTAAAAAGTTCTACAAAAATATTTTTTTCTGTCTTCAAAATTAACATAAATAGTATTTGGATGCTTTCTAATTGTTGTGTAATGTGTAATTGTTGGAACACATCCATAGCGAATATGATTAATTTCACATGTGGTAAAATAGTCAAATACTTAAAAAAAAATTGTTAAGTTCAAATTTTTGGTGTAAAAAAAGAAAAGAAATACAAAATACTTTTTTTTTTTTTTTTTTTTTTTAGCAACAAGCAGCTTTTCTGTCAAGCAGTCCAAGTTGCTGTGTTTAATTTGCTCTATTTCTTCACACTCCATATTGAATCTTTTTATATTCCACATATAAGTTACTGCTAAATAATTGAAATCACACTGAAAAATAATGAACCTTTCATAGTTTTTCCTAACAATTTTTTTGGAAACTATAACCAACCTACTCCTGCCTAAACATTGCACATCTTCCATGTCATTAAATAATTAGATATTTCTTATTCTTTAGCACTGTTTTGCTTGCTTTCTTTAGTTATTAGTCAGATTGTACTGCAGAAGAACAACGAAGGAAAACGAATGTCAGCGATAAGCTTTGTTTCATGCTGAAACTGGCTGTATAATAAAGCAGGCTTCATCAGATCGATGCATGTGATGAATATTGGTGAGTTGGCTTCTCTGGAGACCAGACTCCTGATTGTGTTTGCATCTCTGCAGATGGTCTCTAAACGGAACGCTCATTGATCTTCGTGGTGACGAGAGGCGTCGCCTTTCTGGGGGTAACCTGATCATTACTGGCCTGGATCGGGATCAAGACAGTGGTGTCTACCAATGCACTGCCTCCAATACCCGGGGAACCATTCTCAGCCAGAGAGCCACATTACAGTTTGCATGTAAGTTATATGAAAGTTTTTGTTAAAATTAGGGTTTCTGGTTAATTTTTCAAATGACTTTATGTATTCTATGATTTTTTTCCAAAGCCACTATATATATATATAAGATAATATAAGATAATAAATACATATTACTTTTTTTAATTATTGTATTTTGATCAAATAAATGCAGCCTTAATGAGCATAGAAGTCTTACTGAAATATTTAAATCCAACATAACAACATAAGCTCAACCAAAACCAAGTTTGTGGCTCGATTTAACTAAACAGTGGCAAACCACAGGAGCGTTTGGCTGTATATAAGCGATATTGTAAAAGCACCAGTTTCGGCATTTGGTATTCGCATGGCATTGCTGAAGAAAGAGCAATCAAACGGGCTGTCAAATGTGACAATTTCACCGGGTGAAGCGCCATTCATCGACTTCAAACTCCATCACTCATTCTCATTAGTCACCAGCTTCAACAGCATCTTTGTACATTGCATATTGACTCGCCATATTAATACCCATACTGTCTGCTTCACAAAGTAAACTGGCAAGTATGAAAATAGCCATCTAGCCACCTGGCCTCTGTGCAGATGATTTAAAATGCTGTCCTTGTGCATGCTCAAAGAAATAAGAAGCTCCAATCAGGTTTTTTTTTTTTTTTTTGATGGGAGATGGGAAAAGGATTGTTTGGGATGAGAGCAACCCTGGCCATGCAGTCCTTCTCTTTCACAGCGAAGACTCTTCACACTCGTGCTGTCTAACTATTGATCCAACCATGGGAATACACAGAGCATCCAACGTCCCCCTTAGGAGACAGATTCCCATCTTTATGGGTGGGATAATGAATTTCACTTCAGGGAACTGGTTAACAGCACTTGCTTGACATTTATTTCCTATATTGATCATTGGTTAGTCAAAGGCGAATTATGATTTTAATAGGATGATAATGCCGCTGGCTTTGATAATATGTCATTGTGGCATTTCTTATCTTTGAGACAGCTGTTGAAAACTGCATCCTGTGTCTGCAAACCAGTATGAAATACATGCTTAACTGTAAAATTTGTCATTGGGAGATTTATTCCATGGTGGCTTTCTATTGGCTGTGTACTGGGGTAATCCTCTCCTGGGGCGAGTTTGGAATGAGTACCTTTCTCAAGGGTGCAATAGCAGCAGAGCAGATTTGTGACCTGACAAACCATGGCTTACACAAGCTCCCTAGAATTCAAAACCTATTCAGATCTTTAACCAGCAGACCCTATATAAAAAATAAAATTGAAATTTGGTGATAAAAAGCATGTTTAATTTGTATTTTGATATATTGCCACTTAGAACAGTTAAGTAACCACATAGCAATGCCTGAGAAATTATGGTTATTATAGTTTTAAGGTAATATAAATAAATAATTCATTTGTATTTTTTTATATGTAAATTTTAATTTAGTTTTTTAGTTTTCACTTAATCATTTAGGTTTTTTTATTTGATTTTTTTGTAATTTTTGTAATTTTTGTAATTTTTTTGATAATTTGTATTATTTAAAGCATTAACAATATTAAATAACAGTTATATATCAATTTAAATTGATTTTGCTATCTAGAGGATTTTTAATGGTTAATATGTTGGTAAAAGTTTAAGTGATATGACTAAACATATATTCAAATAAAAAATATAATAATCTGTGAATGTTTTTATTTTATTTCTGTTATACATTTTATTAACACTTATAAAATGGAACACCAGTTGTGTGCCAAGCTTCAGGCCTTTAATGAATATGACCTTGAAGTTGAACGTTCCACCATCTCATAAGAAGATAAAATCAATAAGAGTTATGGAAATGAATCCATAAATGCTCAACTCTTTGTCCTTCACATCCATATATGAATGTTTTCCATTTATAAGCAACGCCATTCACTGTAAAGATGTTTGGCTTACCACATACAGCCATCACATGAGTCCTGCCTTATAGATTTTAACACAAGAGACCATTAATAAGCACCCGTGGCTCTGCCGCTCCGGCTCTTAATCCATTCATCCTGTTACTATGAGCCGAGCAAGTCCTGCTCTTTCCACATACACCATGGTTCAGTACGACCCGGCTTTGTGGGACTTCTTTTCGGTCAGCGGGGAATCTCTCATTAATCTTTCCCACTCTTTTCCACCACCTCTTCCTAATCATGGTGTTTTCCTCTGCTTCTTTTGTTTTTCGGTTGTTGTTGTTTTTTTTTCACCCCAGCTCTGTAATTTGTCTTATCGGTCACATTGACTCTATATTGTTTGTGTTGGGGAGCTTGGCTCTTGGCTTGTTTGCTTAAGGGTGTGGAATTGGCACAGCAGGCTACGGTTACAGAAGGCCTTCTCTGTCACGAAACAAGGAGAAGGTTTTTGTCATGCCAGGTATGTGAGCCGGCTGCCAACTTCCTCTCCTCCTGTTAATTTGTGAGGATGAATCGTGCGGACATGTATTGACAGGGAGGCTACTGGCTCAGTGGGTGAGATTAAGATATCTCTGGTAATGATGCGGCTTACTGCTGGTAGGTGGAGGCGATGTTAGCATCCCTTTTTTCATACACCCTCATAGTGTTTCACTAGACTGCATTGTTAGATACCAACTATAAGCTTTGGATTATTCTCAATCACTGATTCTGTTTTCTTCTTTTTGCTTTCTCAAATATTAAGCACTACTAAACGATCACAGTCGACGTTGCTTCACCATTCGTTGTGTCGTAATATGAAATGCCGTTTTCATTATGCATGCAAAATAATTGCCTCATGCAGATATATTTTATTCAACGTTTAATCTGTTACAGATCTGGAAAGCTTCAAAATGCAGACAAGAAGTGCTGTGAATGTGAGGGAAGGCCAAGGAGTTGTTTTGTTATGTGGCACACCTTTGCATTCCGGTGGTAAGTTGGTATATTATTATATATCCATTTTAAGTCGCCATTTATTGTGTTATTTTGAATGATTCAATGGATAGTCAGCCAAAATATTTGTCCTCAAAATGCTTTCTCTACGTTGTTTAATAATTTGATGTTGCATGCCGCAGCAGTGTTATTTTTGTGTTATTTCTATGCATCTAAAGTTATGTATTAATATTTCAGTTAGCTTATGTTTTATATTAGCATTTTTCAGTTAAATTAAGTTTTAGTAATTGTGTTATTGGCTTTATTTATAGCTTTGTATTTCACTTTTATTTTTAGTCATTTTAGTCAGCTAATTTAACTCATCTGCCAAGGCAATATTTCAGATTTTTAAGGTTTTTAAAATGTGAAGTTTTTTACCTAATATTTATATTTTAATTCAGCTTGATTCCAAATACTGAAAATGAATTTTAATAGTTTACTTTTAGTTAACAACACTGGGTCATGCAATTTATTGTATAATTGTTAACCAATAACCAAATACTGTCATTCAGTCAGGCTACATTTCACAATCCGATCATAATCCGATGATTTTTTCTAATTGGATATCCTGCATCACAATGTCAAAAGATGGAACTAAAATGGGTTGCAAACAGCAATTTACTTTCGACTTCAATAAAAGAAGTAGTCAGAATCTGTGAAGTGCTGCCTACACACATACTTGCTCTTTAATCCATAAAATGCTTCCTTTCATCTCTTTGAATAACATGAAACCATTTTTAATTTTCCATAATCCCTGAGAAATTATATGAAACTGCAGTAGGGCTTTTAGATGAACTGTTTGTGATTAAATTGTAAAGACAAAACAACAACTGTTTCTTGTCACCTCCATTGATATAGGCTGGTTTTTACTCTACTGTTTGAGAACTGTGATAAAGGTCAGTAGAAAGTCACACTCCAATGCTGTTTCGCAAGCTGGAAACAGAAGTGGCGGAAATTCGTGTTTGCATGTTAATTGTGCTTCTCTTAGGCATATAGCGCCTAACCTTAGACAAGACTGAGGTTGTAATTCAGCCAGTTGTAATTGGACAGAAGTAATTAGACCCCAAGTGCAAACAAGAACCAGGCAGTGAGAGACATCAATATCAATTAGAGGTCGTGACTATTACTGCGACAAATGAGAAGTCAGAAATGAGAAAATGTGAATTTGTTTCATAGGCTGGGCAATTAAAGTTTGCTGAGATAAATTTGTAATTAAGCATTTGTTTAATTAGAGAACCCAGAAGAGGAGCGTCTCATATGAGAATACTTTGATGTTTGGCTTAAATGTCACCAGCGATTGAAAACGTATAGGCTAAGTGTGACTAAAAAGCCTAAATAAAACATTGAAACGTGCTGGAGAAGGCAGAAATTTAATCAACACATTTTGTGGTTAAAAAACACGTTTCTGAAACACTGATGGTCATTTTACTCATGCTGGTTAGCATTAGACCTTCTAAAGAAACTCATTTACTATGGATCGCAGATCCTGCCATCTTTTCTTTGGCTTCATTTGTTTAGTTTTTTTCATTTGGATCACTTTCTTTTCAATCAGACCTGAATCTGGAGGCAAATGGAAATAAAGACCTGAAAGTGAAGTCTCAACCCTATTGAGAAATGTTTTTTTTAGTCGAATGCATTTTCTGTGCCGAGTAGGTAATCAATTGTTTATCACTGCAAAATGCAAACAAGAATGCTAAGCTTTGCCAATTTTCAACTGATTCTATTATAAAAGTTTTTGCTGTGTATAAGTTTAAGTATTACAATATATAGTAGTTACTCTTTATCTGTTTAGATTTAGGCTGCATATTGAACTCAAAAGACGAATGGGTTATTATTACCAACCTGTTTTATCGTTGTGGAAGAAGCTGTATTGTTTTACACTAGTAATATTTGAAACATCTAAACTACCCCCACCCCCCCAACCCCCCGAGCAATGTTGAATGCTCATTGTTGTAAAATAGCATGTGATCAAAAGTTTTAAAAATAAGTTTTCTGTGCTCCACATTTACAGTTTCCCTCTAGATAAAAAAAAACAAGCTTTATCATGATCTAGCTGTCCGTTGAGATTGCTGAACTCAAAAAACTAATTGGTTATTATTACCAACCTGTTTTATCCTAGTAGAGGAAGCTATATTGTTCTACTCTACTTTTTTTTCCAAGGGTAACGCTATGTTTTTTGTTGAAAAATAGTATGCAATAAAATTTATTCTCTGCTCCACATCTGCTAAAATCCACTATACACTACCGTTCAAATTTTTCAGATTTCTTCTTATTGTTATTATTATTATTATTTAATTTTATTATTTATTAACGTTTAAATCAAAAATGACATAAATGACATTTATAATGTTAAAAAAAAAAATTTGTAATTAGGGCTAGGATGATAAATTGCATGCAATATTTAATGCGCATTCATATATGATCGTGGATTTGTGCAGCTTGTCATTGAACTACTGCTCTGTGTTGTAAATGCTGCTCTATCTACACGTGATGGAGATTTACCGCTGATTACCAGCTTTACTGACAAGGTGATCATTAAGTATTAAAGTGTTCCTGTAGCTCAAGTGGTAGACGCATTGCGTTAGCAAGTGCAAGGTTGGGGGTTCGAATCCCAGGGAACACATGTTAGGAGAAAAATGTTAGCCTGAATGCAATGTAAGTTGCTTTGGATAAAAGCGTCTGCTAAATGCATTAATTTATTTATTTAAATATTCCATGCTATATATTGTGCAGTCCTAATCCTGATTAGAGTTTCCACAAAAACTTTTTTCAACGCTGAATAAAAAAAAATAAATCTTCATATTTTATCCTTCATAGGATTTTGGATGATTAAATAAAAGTATTTTTGATCAAAATACATTTTCTTCAATTGTGTGGCTCTTTCAGTTGCTGAATTATATGAATTACATTTTTAAACAGAGATATCAAATAAAAAGACTGAATAGTGGCACATTTAGTACATTCAGAACAAGTATTTCTTTACTTTGACCTTGTCTGCCATATTTTCCCGGTGTAGGCCATTTTTCCAGCATTTCTATTCTGCCTCAATTCCTTAAAATGTCATCATAGAATATAAATAACTCTGATACTGTTACAATGCAGAGGTCATATCAAGAATCCCATGATTGCCCTATTTTTTGTCTGTGGAGGCATTTAACATCAGACACCCTCATAAAGATCCTCCATTGTATTTCTGAACAGCATGTTTGTTTGTGTTTTCAGTAACCATCGCAATTTCTCTCTTCGAATCCTCTATGTTCAGCGCATTTGACAAAAGCTATCACTTCTTATTAAGCTAACAGAGCTCTGATGCAGGGATTCCCAAGCCAACCTGATCATAAAGAATTGCTTTCAACTTCAGGACAACCACCCTGCCAGTGTTTTTCCACATCTTAGGATGGGCGGCGCAGTCTTGGGGGACACGTTTTGAGTGGCAGCCATCCTGTACACCTTTCCAAAAGTTGCATCATGTGCACAAGCCTCTCTTTCCCATTCCCTTCCCCCTCTCAGTCTCCTGTAGATGATACGCTAATGTACTGTGGCAGGGCCTTCGGTCTTCTTTGGTTCAGCCCTTTCCAGTAAAAGCCAGCCATGCATGAATAACGCCAACAGAGAAGCCTCCGTCCCCAGCCATGGTGAAGCCGGACAGGGCATGTGTCATTGAGAAAGAGTGCCAGTGAGGCGCTTTAATCTAGTTTGTTTCGCTCCCTTTCCTGCTGCCTCACAAAGGAAGAGTCACTCTGTTTACTGAGCCTTACCTGCTTTAAGGAGGTCAGCCTGAGGCGAAGCAAGTGGTGTAATGCAGACGCTTTGTACGTGCTTTTGAGCCGAGATTATGGTTTACCGGTCAAAGTGACTCAACACCTTTCTGAAAGTATTAATGTCTGTGTCAGGATCAAACGCTCTGTTTCTGACATCTTTCTAGAGCTCACATTCACCTGGGTCTTCAATGAGTACCCTCACTTTGTCCACCAAGACAGCCGGCGCTTTGTATCCCAAGAGACGGGGAATCTCTACATAGCTAAAGTGGAACCATCCGATGTTGGGAATTACACCTGCGTGGTTAATAACACTATTACCAAGGAGAGGGTGTTCAGTTCGCCAACACCTTTAGTTCTAAGAAATGACGGTAAGTGGGGTGTCCATCAAATACTGCACAGTTTAACACAATATAGGAGTATACACTGTAAAAAAAAAAAAAAAAAAAAAAAAAAAAAAAAAAAAACCTTCTGGTCAAGGAACACAAAATGAACACCCGTGCCTTATGACGATATACTGAGGTCTTATGAAGTGAAAAGATCGGTCTGTGCAAGAAATTTACAGCAAATTAATGGCATTTTTGGGGGGAGGGGGGTGAATTATCCCTTTAAGTCCATTGAAATAAAGAATGATAAATGAAAAGATATTGTTTAAAAAAAAAATCATTTTAAATTTAACAGAATAGGTCACTCCAAAACTATAAATGTATAACTATAAACTATAATGACACAGAGAACAATCTCATTGGAATAATTTTGTATGATAAAAAAAACCTTTCAGATTAAATTAACCTTTAAATAAAAACATTGACACCCAATCAGAATCCATCCTGCTTGTAAGAGCTTGAGAATTTAAAGTGGCAGATGACATAGCTAAAGCATATGCTTATAATAATAAAAAAAAAATGTTATTTTACATCAGTGTGGACACTAATGTAGTTATGGTTATAGTCACCTTTATAGTTGTCGTTTCTGATGTGAACAGGCCTTTATACGAAAAACTGTAATGGGGTATTTCATGTAATTTTACGGTAAATTACTGTTACATTTACATGTTATAACTATAATTATGTGGCTTTATATTTACCAAATATAAATATAATATTGTGATTTAAGGTGGTTGTCAGTACATTATAAAGGTAAAAAAAAAAAAAAAAAAATATATATATATATATATATATATATATATATATTAGCATTACTTTTACTTTTTTGAGTTATAAAAAATGTACATTTTTATCTGTTAATTTAAGTTCAGTCTCTAAAACATAAAACGTTGGCACCGTATAATTTTTTACAGTAAACTTCTGTTTTGTTTGTTTGTTTAGTTACCAAAAATTTCACAGATTTTTTTAACATTATATCTCTCTTGGGTTTAAGAAGCTTGTGACATTTTTAGGGAGATGTTCATTCGTAAATGTCAGAGATGTATTCATGCCACTGTCCTGAAAGCTAAACTGCCTCTTTTAATAACACTAACCTGCACCTTTGAGAATGCCTCAAAGGAGACCACATTTCCATTTGAGATGGATCCTGTTTTTATTATGTGTGCTCCATAAATCTTTAATAACATGTCTCTGTATTTTTGGCACAATATTCTCAGCTTCCCTGCTCATTGACAGGTCTTTGTGTTTTGCCATTTGTTGTTGTTTTGCTTGTATTCTGGAGTACAAAGCTTGTATATCATAAATCATGAATCACAATGCCGTATGCATTTGTGCTGTTTTGTCTGCCCATGGCAGGAGCGATGGGAGAGTACGAGCCCAAAATAGAGCTTCATTTCCCCGACACCATTCCAGCTGCTAAAGGATCCACGCTGAAGCTAGAATGCTTTGCCTTGGGAAAGTAAGTCCAACATGCATGCACCTGCGTCTGTCTGCATTCTACCGCCGCAAACTGTTGCCTGAGTTCACACCCTTGCTTAGCGTTATTTATTTTTATCCCGCGTTATAAAATACACAGAATTTGTGATCAGCACTTCAGGTTCATTCTTAATATGATTTGCAATCTGGCACGGAAGCTTTTTGAAGAGAGCTTTTCACCATAATGGCCCGCTTTGCAGAGAGCAATGACCCTAGTGTGGAAATAGAGCTGCAAGCTTCTTTTCAAAGGAAGAGCAGAAGGGTTGTCGTTTAAAGAGGAGGGTAATGCAGGTTTTCAAAAAGCGGGAGATGATAGCTTTTCACACCATACAAGAAGCACGTCACCCCAGATTCTAATGTGAATCAGATCCATTCACACTCAGATTTTCTTAATAGGGTACAGCTTTGGAGAAAATGAGGGGGAAATGGATTTTCTTTCTAAACATTATGGAATTTAATTTCCTCAGACAAAGTTGCTGTAGCTGGTAGAGCATGATGCTAGCAACAACAGCATGGTGTGTCATGGATTAGAATCCTAGGAAACGCATGACCAGATGCTTAAGTTAAATGCATGGATAAAAACATCTACCACAAAAGTCTGGGGTCAGTAAGATTGTCTAATGTTTAAGTCTCTTATGTTCACCTAAGCTGCATTTATTTGATCAAAAAATACATTTGAAACTGTATAACTGTGAAACATTATTATAGTTTAAAATATTTGCTTTCTATTCTAACATATTTTACATTTTTGTGAGGCCGAAGCTGAATTTTCGGCAGTCATTTTTCCAATCTTCAGTGCCACAAGATCCTTCAGAAATCAATCTAATATGCTGATTTGGAGCTAAAGAATAATTTTCTTATTATATTCAGTGTTTCTTATTATATTCACGAGGTGTTGACATTGCTACATATATTTTGAAACGTATGATTCATTTAATGCATCCTTGCTGAATAAAAGTATTACTTTCTAAAAAAAAAAAATAATAATAATAATAACTGTACTGACCCTAAAATTATATACTGGTGATAATTATCATTAATATTAATATGCATAGCTTGAATGCAATATATGTCACTTTAGATGAAAGCAACTGCCAAACTGATTTCCTCTTACCAAACACTACATTAAACCATAAATTTGACCCTGTAATTCCTCAAATGAAACTCTGTGAATTAAAAAGGTGTATCTGTTAGAATTTGATGATAGACGTGCCAAGCTTATGAATTTGGTTTCAAGGGTATGCATGCATGATTAATAAAATACCTTGAATTTTTTAATAAAAGCGTCTGCCAGTAGATACATGTAAATACAAGATCTGCACATAATAATACAAAGCATAACTTGTATGCAGTGAATGCCACTTTGGATAAAGCTTCTGCCAAATTGATTTCCTCTAACCGAACATTATGATAAACAGTAATTCTGAAGTTAACCTTATAATTCCATAGATGGAATTCTGTGAATGAGAAAAAGTTCATGTAGCTGGTAGAATATTGTGGCAGCATCACCGGGTTCATGCATTTGGTTCTATGGAATGCATGAATGACTAAATACCTTGAATGCTTTGAATAAAAGTGCCAAATGCATAAAATGTAAAAGCAAGACCTACACATAATAATAAAATGTATAGCTTGAAAGTATGTTGTTTTTGATAAAATCAATCCCAAGGTAATGATTTGACCCCCAGGGAATAAACATACAGAGTTAAAAAGTATATTTGCAAAAAGTATATTTGCTTTAGATGAATTTATCTTTGAAATGAATTTGTATGTTCTAATGGTGGCTTTGTTGCGGATTCACAGTCCAGTTCCCAGGATAAGCTGGAGAAGAACCAGTGATGTTTCGTTCCCAAACAAAGTCAAACTGAAAAATTCTAACGCCATTCTAGAGATTCCGAGTTTTCAGCAAGAGGACACAGGGACATATGAGTGCATAGCAGAAAACAGTCGTGGAAAGAATGCTGCGAGGGGTCGTATGTCTTTCCATGGTGAGTTGTTCTTATTTACTCATGATTTCTAGTTTGTTTTATTTTATTTATTTTTTTCAGTGTTTTACACTCATCACAAAGAACCTTGTCAATATATAATGTTCCTTCAATTTATTATATATACATATATGTATATGTGTGTGTGTGCATTTCTTCTACTTCTGGAATTTTTTCTTTGATTTGCTGACAATTCAGCCTTATCTCATAAAGCTTTACAGTCATTTGAAGTAAAGAAAAAAAAACATAACTGTTGCCATATGGCATTTCTGCACTGCATTGGAACTGCAGTAATAAATCAGATAGTGGCATTGGTTATGTTACTGCAGTTATTTATTCATTTGGCGGTGTTTTATAGAATGCAAATTGTATTTATGCAAAAAAACAGTATGGTTTGTGTTTTGTCTGTAGAGAAAAATTAACACAGGATAAGTTATTATAGCTTATTTTAGTCAACTGTGTAAATATCAGTTTATTAAAACAATGAATTTATTAAGATAAGTATGATATGCATTTAAAAATCTAATTTAAAGTTGTAAATTAGAGCGAAAAATAAAATTAAAGCTGTTAAATTATATTATTTACTACTTTATTTTATTTGATTGTAAGTTTTAGGTGATTCTATAGGGGTTTGGAAAGTTCTAAACTACCTTGTGTGCCATAATTATGACACTTTTCCACTGTCATTATGCCCTGTAAAACTGCACTCGACCTCGCAATGCCATTTGTGTCATAACTCACAGTGAGATCGTCACAACCAGTGTCTCATTTGACTCGTGTCCTTGAGAGACATGACATTTCATGATGCAAGTGATTGTGACCTTCTGAAATGAGCACCTCATTGTAGAAGGTCACGGTGGCATTCCATAAAAAGTCAAGCTTAATCTGAGATGTATGGCGTTGTTGTACTAATAATTTTATACCCTTTGCACCCTTAATAAGATCTAACAAGCACTTGGCAGTCTTTTGGGGCTTTCCATATTTGCACTGACTGCCTGAAATACAATTCTGTAGGATAAATGAAAAGGGAGTTTGCCTTGTCAAAGTAGATTTTCTGTTCCACTATTTGACTTCCTGCAAAAAACAAGCAGTTTAAAAAGCACTGGATTGGTGTCGGTCTTAAAGGATTCAAAAGGTCTTATCCTAGGCCTTTTAAATTAACATTTGTGGTGGGGAAATGCAATCATATGAATTTGTTAATTGAACTCAAGACTCGTGGCAGTGGAGTGTTTGCCAGCAGAAAGGATAATAAAGCTTCAAGAAGGAGGTCAAAGGATTTGTAGCATGGAATGGAGCATGTGCCTGTAGTGTGATAAAATTGACATATTCACTGAGCGTCTCACTTCTGTAGTTAGATTCATATTCACATGGCTCTTGTGAAATGGGTCGTCTATTGTTTGTTTTTATGGGAACGTCAAGCATGCTCTCAGTATTATACAAACTAGCGAGTGGGTGTATGGCAAGCCATTTGGAGCTGGTGAAACAGCTTATGTGATTCTAATATTGCAGCCTTTTCTGATAATGATAATTAATAATCAGAATCGTAAAGGGGTTCAGGGGTCGCACTGTGTGATTTGAGCTATTTGAGTGGGTTAGGATTTGCTGCAAAAGTATGTAATCAAGTAAATTTGAAGTAATAGTTCATACATACACTGATGAAAATAACAAGAAGAAATTATAATTTAGCACCAAATCAGAATTTTAGAAGGATTTCTAAAGGATCATATGACATTGAAGACTTGAGAAAATTCAGCTTTGCCATAAATAAATAATTTTAAAAGAAAATCAAATTGAACACGGTTATATTTAACACGGTTATAGTAATAATAATATTTTGTAATATTGCTGTTTTTACTGTATTTTACTGCGAATGATAGAGAATTCTTTAAAAAACATTATAAAATATTTCACACCCTAAACGTTTGATAATAGGGTATATTTTGTTTTTTACTTTAAAAAATTACCCTTAGGGTGAGAAATTTTTCAATATTTGGTGAACTTTTACTTTAATTGTTTCTGTCATCTAGGCCTTTGAATTTTTCAGCCTTGGGCAATATGGCTTGTTTTAATTTGCAAGTGGCATTTTCATTTTTTGTGTGTTTTTGTAACTATCCATCATCGATCCTACATTCATTTTCTGATTTATTAATATGCTCTGTTTCCTTAGCCACCCCTCATTGGCTGCAGACGATGATGGACAAATCATTGTCCATTGAGGAGAATCTGTTTTGGGAATGCAAAGCCAATGGGAAACCAAAACCCTCATACAGCTGGCTGAAGAATGGAGAAACTCTTATATCAGAGGTACTTTGCGGTTTCTGAAAGGCCCTAATGAGACTGAAAGCTTTATCTCCACTTACTTTAGTTCAAGGTCATTGCAAACATAAATTCTCATTGCTGACATAAAAGCGAGGCAAAAAAGAAGCCAACAGCTGTTTAAGTAGGAGAGACTCCCATCAACAAATATCAGCAGTTAAAAGGCAGCAGAAAGACTCCATTAGATGTGACCTGCATTCAAGCCGAGAGTGACCCTGACTATACCTCCTCCCCACCCCTCCATCACACATCATGTCAATCTCTCCTTGTGACTCTTTGTGCTGAGTTCAGCCCTTAAGAACAGCCGATAGGCTTAAATGTCTGCTATTCCATTAGCAGGACCATCAGCTCAACACCTCCCTACCTGTCTCACATACTTTTCCGACTGGGTGCCCATAACAAATGAATTGGCCATTAGTATTTCACTGCTATGTTCAACATTTTTTTTCTGTTCATTGAAGCAGAGGGTCAGCATTTTTCTTTATTCTCTCTTATAACCTCCTCCACCCTCTCTTAACCCGTCCTTAGATGTTCAACTCTACGTACTTTCAAAGTTCGAGCGCAGCCGTGTTTTTTAAAAAAATCCATCATTCATGGTGAGAAAATTGAAGGAGTACACATTGGTTATCAGCCAATACTTTGTTAATAAATCTTAAAATATCAATTTTCATACTGAATAATATAATTATTAGAGATGATGTGTGAGAAAAACACAGACAAGCAAATTATGGAAAACTAGTCCTATCAGAATAGGGCTTAAGTTTACCTTTTATATATATATATATATATATATATATATATATATATATATATATATATATATATATATATATATATATATATACAGTCGTGGCCAAAAGTTTTGAGAATTACATAAATATTGGAAATTGGAAAAGTTGCTGCTTAAGTTTTTATAATAGCAATTTGCATATACTCCAGAATGTTATGAAGAGTGATCATATAAATTGCATAGCCCTTCTTTGCCATGAAAATTAACTTAATCCCAAAAAAACCTTTCCACTGCATTTCATTGCTGTCATTAAAGGACCTGCTGAGATCATTTCAGTAATTGTCTTGTTAACTCAGGTGAGAATGTTGACGAGCACAAGGCTGGAGATCATTATGTCAGGCTGATTTGGTTAGAATGGCAGACTTGACATGTTAAAAGGAGGTTGATGCTTGAAATCATTGTTCTTCCATTGTTAACCATGGTGACCTGCAAAGAAACGCGTGCAGCCATCATTGGTTTGAATAAAAATGGCTTCACAGGCAAGGATATTGTGGCTACTAAGATTGCACCTTAATCAACAATTTATAGGATCATCAAGAACTTCAAGGAAAGAGGTTCAATTCTTGTAAAGAAGGCTTCAGGGCATCCAAGAAAGTCCAGCAAGCACCAGGATCGTCTCCTAAAGAGGATTCAGCTGCGGGATCGGAGTGCCACCAGTGCAGAGCTTGCTCAGGAATGGCAGCAGGCAGGTGTGAGCGCATCTGCACGCACAGTGAGGCCAACACTTTTGGAAGATGGCCTGGTGTCAAGAAGGGCAGCAAAGAAGCCACTTCTCTCCAAAAAAACATCAGAGACAGATTGATCTGCAGAAAGTATAGTGAATGGACTGCTGAGGACTGGGGCAAAGTCATATTCTCCGATGAAGCCCCTTTCCGATTGTTTGGGCCATCTGGAAAAAGGCTTGTCCGGAGAAGAAAAGGTAAGCGCTACCATCAGTCCTGTGTCATGCCAACAGTAAAGCATCCTGACACCATTCATGTGTGGGGTTGCTTCTCATCCAAGGGAGTGGGCTCACTCACAATTCTGCCCAAAAACACAGCCATGAATAAAGAATGGTACCAAAACACCCTCCAACAGCAACTTCTTCCAACAATCCAACAAAAGTTTGGTGAAGAACCATGCATTTTCCAGCACAATGGAGCACCGTGCCATAAGGCAAAAGTGATAACTAAGTGGCTCGGGGACCAGAATGTTGAAATTTTGGGTCCATGGCCTGGAAACTCCCCAGATCTTAATCCCATTGAGAACTTGTGGTCAATCCTCAAGAGGCGGGTGGACAAACAAAAATCCACTAATTCTGACAAACTCCAAGAAGTGATTATGAAAGAATGGGTTGCTATCAGTCAGGATTTGGCCCAGAAGTTGATTGAGAGCATGCCCAGTCGAATTGCAGAGGTCCTGAAAAAGAAGGGCCAACACTGCAAATACTGACTCTTTGCATAAATGCCATGTAATTGTTGATAAAAGCCTTTGAAATGTATGAAGTGCTTGTAATTATATTTCAGTACATCACAGAAACAACTGAAACAAAGATCTAAAAGCAGTTTAGCAGCAAACTTTTTGAAAACTAATATTTATGTAATTCTCAAAACTTTTGGCCACGACTGTATATACCATCTTTTTATTGTTTTACCAATGAAGGATCCAATTCATATTTAGCAACCAGAATGTCATAGAAACTTGACACTGGTCTATTTCGACTTGGGCCAGTAAGCAACCATGTAATCAAGCAGCCCAGCAATGCCCTAGCAACCGCATAGCAACCATTTGTTTGTTTTTATGTCTACAGGGCAGAGTGCAAATAGAGAACGGTGCTCTCTCTATCTCCTCACTAAACCTCTCAGATGGCGGGATGTATCAGTGTGTGGCAGAGAACAAGCATGGCATCATTTATTCCAGCGCCGAACTGATGGTGCTTGGTAAGACCTCTTTGTTTTCACTGCCTGCTTTACATCCTTCATTTGAATGCTACAACTATATTGTGTAGTCACAGACCAGGCTCAAATTACAAGGCAGCACTGAAAACATTAATCTGATTGAGTGCTCCATTGTAACACTTACATTTCTCCAGAATTGATTGTGAAATTATGTCTGTGCATGCTGAAATTCATTCATTTTAATCACATTTTAATCATTTTAATCACGACACATTGGTCAGTATTGTGCGTACAAGGCCAATTTCAAATAAATGGTGTCTATTGAAGACACGGCAGAGAGTGGCACAGCAAAAATGTAAGTTTTAGTTTAAGACAAATGGCCTGGAAGAAGCCAGTGGAAGCAGACAGCTCTATTTGTTAAGTCCTTTAGACTTTTATAAAAGGCTTTCTTCCTTTTTTTGCTAGAGGCTGTTTGAACGTCAATTTCTGTTCATCACAGATTCCATTGAGGCTTTAAGTGTGAGTCTGAGGACAAAATCTCTCTGTCTCTTACAGCCTCTGCTCCCAGCTTCTCCCAGAATCCTTTGAGCCGAGTGCTTAAGGCTCGCTCGGGTAGTGACGTTAGCTTAGATTGCAGGCCACATGCTTCGCCCAGAGCCATTAGCCTGTGGAAAAGAGGGACCGAGATACTGCAAAGAAGCGAAAGGTATTTAGCTTTAGAATTTATATTTTATCACACTGAAGCCATGTGAGTCTTTGTGATGCTAATAAATAATCCATTACCTTTAGGATTTCTCTCTTCCCAAATGGGACTCTTAAGATTGCCAACGTAACTAAGCGAGATGGAAGTACTTACACATGCATCGCTAAAAATCAATTTGGCACAGCTAGCACAACAGGAAGACTGATAATCACAGGTAAGTTACTGTGTTTTTCAGATCAATGTTGGTTGTTTAGAGCATACTGAGGTTCGAATTCGGCTTGCAACATTCTCCACTCTTTATTCACAGCCCCATCCTTTTTTCTATTACTACAAAAAATAGCAAAAAGCCAGACAGAAGTATTTTTTTTTTTTTATTATCCAAACAATTTTGTTGTTGATAAAAAAAAATACAGAGCTGATCCATCTCTCTCGACATAGTCTTGGAAAAGTAGATTTGGATGAATAACAATTTTATTTTATTTTTTTCTGTGCAGACAATGCTCTGTCCGGTCCACTCATATTGTTGACTCAGATACTGTATTGTTGATGGTTGAACTATGATTAGCTTTGAATGAAATCCCACATCTGGCACATATCATTATGCATTGCTTCTGCTGTTTCAAGAAATGTATTAGCCAACTGACAAGTCCATTCTTCTAAGTTTCTGTTGTCACTGCTGTCAGCCTTTCAAGTCAAGAAATCACAAAGCGTAAGATTTGTTTTATATAATCAAGCACACTGAGAAGTCCTACACAATGGCGCTACACTATCTCAAGACAAATGGCTTTTGTCATCAAGTCTCTATGTCTAAAAGTTAAGACATCTTTTCAAATTCCTATTTAAGGAATAGTTCATCCAAAAATGTTAATTCTGTCATCTTTTACTCATCCTCAAGTCATTCCAAACTCGTATGATTTTTTTTCTTCTTCTTCTGTGGAACACAAAATAAGAAAATATGAAGAACGTCCTGTACATTATTTTTAATGCTATTACAGTGAATGCTGACTGTAGCTTTAAAGCTTCAGAAAAGGAAAAAAAAACAACCACATTTAATTAGTTGATATGAATCATGCTGTATTAAGCCTGTATGTCTTTGCTCACAGTTTTTTCACTGACTATATCAGTGAATTGGAACTGGGCATTAAGTTCAACTTGAGAAGCCATTCCGATTTGTAAATTAATTATTCGGTTTGTAAACCACATAAACTGATTTATTTATTGCAATTTATTATAAAATTGCATCCATTCACAGATCAAACATAGATACTTCAATAAATTGTTCCTGTAGATTCCCAGTAGAGCATGCCACTAGCAACACTAAAGTTATGTATTCAAAATTGAATAATGAAATGTAAAATAACAATGCATCGTGTGGTTTTACATAAAGTGCATAAGGCGATTCTTATTTTCGAACCCTTCTTTTTTTTATAGTGCTTTTGTGGCTATTTTTTGTTTATTGTAATTGCATGAAAAAAATGTCTCCTTTTGTGATTTGGAACAAAATGAAACTGAGTAAACGGCAGGCTTTTCTTTTTTTGGGTGAACTGTCACTTTAAGAGAGCCTTCTAAGTTGTGGATGGTATAACATTCTCTTCTCATGTGTTCTGTGTAGTTCATGTACCCTCTTCAGTCTTCCACACACCCCAGTCCATGTTTCACTAATTACTCATTGTTAAGGTCATCTGTAATTGCTGTGGCCATTATCCATGTGGATTGTTATCTCCTCATTAAGCTATAGGATGAATGTTATTCCTCACTTTTATTCTTCGTTATGTAGGTTACGGGTTTAATCGGCAGTATTTTCATGGTAAATCAGAAGAAACTCATTAGCTTTATACCATAGAGGCCTCTGTGTGAGTCCATACGTCTTTTATGGGATTTCTCTTTCTTTTCCTTCCATGTATTTTTCTCTCATTATGTTTTTGTCATGCACCAGCAGTTGACCACCTTAATGTAATTTAATTAAAATGACCTTTTCCTCACAAAGTGTCTTCAGTCAACTGTATTCTGCTCACAGAAGACATGCTGCCAATTCATTTGGCTCTTATTAAAATCCACTTTATGTTCTTCTCAAATTAATAGCCCCCATATGGAAAGTATAGTAAGTGTAGTACCTACTGTAGAAATTAAGATTATTTATTACAGCAATAAACCAGCGTAGAATGTGGTAAAGTCACTAACCCACAGCCTACTGCTCATCAGGACAACAGAAATGTAGTAATATATTGTTACAAAGAAGTTATTTTAAAAAGAGTTTGGTTTTTACACAAAAACATTTTAATTTTCCCCTCTCACTTTCTTGTCCAAATGTGGCACATCCTTGTATTATAAATACATTTTTAGTTCATTATTTGTGTAGAATCTTGTGTTAAAAGGGTGGATTTTCTATTATTTTGAGCTATGGTTTATTGTTACATTTTGTTATTTTGTCAATTATATTTATATAATGTATATTGTATACTATGTATATTTCTAACAGTATTTCTAAATGATTTTTGTTTTTAAGTGTTAGTTCACCCAAAGATAATGTTTCTGTCACCCTCATGTTGTCAGAGTCTGTCCTGTGTTTTGAGTGTTTGATTTCTTTCCAGGTGTCCCCTGTGTATTGTGTTCATTTGCCCCAGGTGTTTCCTATGTTGTTTCTTTAGTCCCGGTTGTTCCTTGTCCTCCCAATTGTCAGAGAGAGGAATCAGAGAGCTTTCTGACCCTCCATAGACAGCAAGGATATTTCCACGATAAACACACAGAAATGTAGGCCATCAATAAAATAAGAAAATAGTTCATGTGACATCAGGGCTTCAACCGTAATTTTAAGAAGCTACGAGAATACTTTTTGTGCGCAAAGAAAATAATAACAGCATGTGTGTACCTTCTACTGAATGTAATATTTACGTTCAGTAGACAGTGCATGCATGCTGAACGTAAACAACACTGATTACGTTTATGGGGTACTCTCCAAAATGGTGGAAGACAGTAAATCTGGGAGAGGACTTGAGTAAGCTATTATTGTTTTCTTTGTGCACCAGAAGTATTTTTTGTAGATTCGTAAAATTATGGTTGAACCCCTGATGTCACATGGACTACTTAACTGATGTCTTTGCTACATTTCTGTGCATTGATCATGGTAATATTGTTCCTAAAAGTTGTTCCCGTGGCTCAAGTGGTAGAGCATTGCGTTAGCAGCGCAAGGTTGAGGGTTCAATTCCCAAGGAACACATTAGGTAAATTTTTTTAGCCTGAATGCACTGTAAGTCGCTTTGGATAAAAGCATCTGCTAAATGCATAAATTTAATTTAAAATGTAATTTTAATATCCTTGCTGTCTATGCAGGGTGAGAGAGCTCTCAGATTTCTTCAAAAATATCTTAATTAGATGAACGAAGGTCTTACAGGATTGGAACAACATGAGAGTGAGTAATTGATGACAATTTTCATTTTTGGGTGAACTATCCCTTTAAATAGAGCTTGTTGCAGGGCATTTGAATATTATAAAGCAGAATAATTATGAAGCCATGTGTCGGGATCATGCCTTTGATGCTTTAAAATGCTTCCTCCTGTGGCAGCTCACTAGATAAAAAAAATATATATATATATTTTTATTTGCCTGGCTACAGAAGTGGTTTTTTTGCCTCAGAGCTAAACTGACAGACTGTGTTGACACTGTAACTAACAGAGCCCACGAGGATCAGCCAGGGCCCCAGCAGCACAGAGATCACGGTGGGTGAGAGCATCGTGCTGCCCTGCCAGGTGACTGCCGATCCAGCCTTGGAAGTGGCCTTCTCCTGGGCCTTCAACGGTCAGCCCATTGATTTCCATCAGGACGCCGACCACTTCGAGCGAGTGGGATGGGTGAGTATTGTGGTTTTAGGGCTGTATTGCAACCTCAGCACCCTCATCCCACACCACCACCTCCAGCCATGCAATATTTATAGGGAACATTTCTCGGAAAAAAAAAACAGGATTTTCCTTGCTGTTTTGAAAAATAGGCGGTTTGATGTACTGTGTAGACATAATCTAACCTTCAGAAATCTTTTATGAAAACTGCAAACATGTCTGCAGTCTTTTTAATTGTAAAGCTCTGAAATGAATGACTGAGTTTCAATTAGAGATATGACTTTCTTTCATAATAAATAAATAAATGCTCCAGAAATGTAGAATATGGACATTTTAATAAATTACAAGAAATCTGACATAAGAATTCTGTACAATAAAATGCAGGTTGTATTTATTTATTTATTTATTTTTGACAAATTCAAAGATACATTAGAGCATTTATTTGATCTGAGTAGGAGTTTCAGATGAATTAGTTTTAGTTATTTGTGCTCATCATTTGAATCAAACCAAAGAACCCGGTGTGTAATAAAGGCCATCTTATTGAATAGATCTCAAACACAAGCACTTGAAGTAGTAACTGGGTTTTAATCTAATCATTGTGCTGGACAGGAGCAAGCCACTGGGTCTTTGAATGCTTTCTCTCAAAGAGACTTGACTGCCATTATGTCTGTAGTTTGAAATAGGATTCTTGGAATAAATTTTGCCATCTTGTTCTGGGTTATTCCATCATTGACCTACACTGAATGTGAATCATTCAACATGTACAACAAACAGCTGCTCTCTAAAGAGTGAACCAGGGAAACAGGCCAGATCAATTAGGAGTCTTGTTCTCATTTTACCCTTCCAGTTTCACAGGACATTTTACATCTCAGGGGAGACAATTCTTATTGCCACAAGACTCCAGTGAATTAAAATGTTGCCTTGAGAAACGCTTTGTGTTGTGTCGCATTCCATTTTAGTTGTTTTGGTTTAGATTTCCCTTTGGTTGGCTGGGGGTTTGAACAAATAAGCAACTTTTGATCATTTTCTTTCAAGTATTTGAAACCTGAGCACAGACTAAGGTAATTTTTGAAAAGATCAGGACTAGAACTACTGGGCAGTTCATAACTTCTTGAATTTAATTCTCCAGAAAATGCTATTTCAATTAAATCATACTGTATATTAAGCTTCTCTAATTAAATAAAACTAGTTTAAAAATAAAAACATAAATATATAGGATCTTAATCCAGGCCCCTCAAACCCACAGCCAAGCCTCACCTTTTATTGTCATTTGGTAGTGGCTATGTTAAGTTAATACTCGAGACTTCTTTCAAGGGCAATTACAAATGACATTGACAGATGCAGATGTGAGTTATGAGATATGGTTTTCACAGATTCACACTTCCTCTGTACCCAAAGATTGTCTTCCTTCTCAACAGCCTCTGATGCGTGCATTACAATAATTAAACATCACCTGCTCTGCAGTCCTCTCGTCCAATCTTGAAATTTTGGAATCTATCCATTGAATGGGCTCTCTTTTTGATATTGATTGAGTTAAAGCCATTTTTTATAGGAATAGAACTTGATGGAGAGGAAACCTTTTTTTTTTTTTGAGAGAGAGCTTAAAGTTCATCAGATACTTACATATACTATTACAGTAGTGTTCTGTGGTTTGAGACTGGTAGACCACTAGAGACTTAAATGAAATATACAGGCTTCAGCTTGTATGAACTTCTGGACGTTCTTTATTAAAAGTCAGCGAGAAACAGTGGGATAAATTGTGTCAGCAAACCTACTTTATTTTATTTTATTTTAAAATCCTTTAATAGGAAAAGTAGTATAAATAAATGCTATTTTATTTTATTATTTATCATTTATTTTCATAAAGTGATCAGATAAAATGAGACCGTGTCAATTAATCAGAACCACAGGACAAGGGTTTTCTGTTTAAGTAAATGTAATTTGCTTCTTTCACACATTGTGCTGTGTAATACTTAGCAGTGTCTTTGTTTAAAATATGAAAATATCATGTTTTTTAAATCTGTATTATTTGTTAGGATTTTAATATGCTGTGTGCTTATCTGGAAAAATATTAACTCTCACTCTGCATGTGCTTTGCTCATTTACCTGGTCCTGGCTTATGTAATTGTGGAATAATTCATATGTTCTTGCCAATTAGCCACAGTGTGTGTTTTACTGAGCTCCTGTGTGGCTGAGAGAGCTGGATCTGAGTGAATCCCGGAGGCTAGTCACTGAAACTGTTTATTTAAGTCCACCCATATCTCAGAGCACAGCAGCCATTTTAAAGGGAGGGATGAGTTTCTGAGTTTGCAGAAATCGGCCGCTAGCATGAGAGGGAACATTAGCACGCATGCCTCAGCTGAATTTTTAGGTGATAATTACATCATAACACACTATTCTAGACACAGATTGCTGCTGAAAAAAGACCCTTTTCTACTCAAGCTACTTGCAGTTGCAAGTGTCCCAAATCTGATTTCTCTTTTGTTAAGCAGATATTGTTTTATTTATTTATTTAGATGACCATGTAAACTAATGTTATTTGAGTATCAGAGATATTTATATAGATTTGATATGTTGAATCCTTATTTATAAAATGTTCTGTTCTCGATTTAATTTTACATTTTTTCTGTTTATTATTATTAGTAGTAGTAGTAGTAGTAGTAGTAGTAAGGTATAGAGAGAGAGAGCTAGTATAATTATTTTCAAGTCACACATTTCTTTCATTTTTATAATAACCCTGGAGTAAACAGTAAAAAAAAAAAAAAGAATCACTGCTTATGGCATTTACAATTCTGATTTGTAAATCTGACTTTTATATATGAGAATAAATAAAAAAAATGTTGACAGTATCACTTTAGTGTGCTGTTTTTGTTTATTTGTTTGTTTTACATTATTCTGACTCCAATTTTAACTTGTTATGCTTGATTTACCTTTAGTGTGAAAAAAAAGTAATTAAATTGAAGCATTACACAGAAAGTTGCAAACATGTTTTTGCATGGCCTTTTAAATGTGAACAAGAATTTTAAAAAAAATCTGAATCAGTCTCTGATTCCTGTTTGGTTTCTAGTACCTGTTCTCTCATTTTTTGAAACATTTCCAGAATGTCATGGCACCAGCCAAAAAATACAGAGTATGCCTTGAGGTTATATTTTGATTCATGAAATATGTTATGAATGATAATGCATCACGATTTCATTACTATTGTTTATCAGTAGTCTGGATTTCATGCCTCCTGCTGTTACAACAGAAATGATTAATTCATTTATTTATTTTTCCATTTCCATTTTCACTTTTCTTACAGAGCTTTTCCGGTGATCTTATGATTAGAAACATCCTGCTTAATCATGGTGGGAAGTATGTTTGTCTCATCGACACAGACGTCGAGAGTTTGTCTGCTGACGCAATATTGGTTGTTAAAGGTAGGAACAAATTGTTTTCAGTTTATATGTCCACGTGTACAATATTTGCCATCTGCGCCCATTGTTATATATATATTTTTTTATATATATTATTTTCCACAGTGAAGACCTTATTGCGAGGTGTGTATTTCAATGAAAGGGCACTGCTAATGTAGCAAGAGTTCAGAGAGTACTAAATGTGTCACTTGGGATGTTTTATGGGGCCTTGTCTTCGCTGCTGTTTTTTTGAGTCACATTGGTATTCATGGCCATTACACATCACGGTTCTGTCCCAGGTGTTTGGAGAGGAGCTGTTTGTCATAGAGGATGTCTTTAATTGGCTCATTTACACATCGACTAAGCAGCACGACGGCCCCCAGAATGCAGTGCAAATGAAGAGAAAACATTTAAATGGCAGAGAGTTATTTGGATAGGAAATGTGAATCATTTAGTTGTGCATATACAAGTGTGCACGCATACACACCCCTTGTTGCCCTTGCCAAAACTCACGCAAGCATGCCCAAGCACAAACCACTTGCCATATCTAACACCTTAGAACACACACTCCTAAACAAATAGTTGTCTTCTTATCAGCGTGCAGTCATCAATATGGACAATGCATGGACCCAGTTTAAAGTTTGAGCAGGTGTGGAGTATAATCAAACACTCCTGTTTGATTGAGTCAGGTGCCCCCAGCCCCCCAGACTTGGTTGTGGTGGAGGAGGTCACAGACAGCACGGCCCAGCTGTCCTGGAGCCCAGGCCAGGACAATGGAAGTCCCATTACTGGATATGTCATCCAGGCCAGGACTCCTTTTACTGTCGGCTGGCAAGCTGTCGACACAGGTACATCACCACCCATCAGAGACATATGACATTGTGTGTCAGTGCACAGTAAATATCAGCCAATAATTAATGCGCATCTCGTCAGTAAAGCCGGTTCTCTAATCAGCAGTAAATTCCATGTTGTTAACTGACAAGCTGGGCAAATCCACTTTCATTATCAGCGTGGATTTGCAAAGCTTGTCAGTTAACAACGGCTCTGTGTAGTAACAGCTGCTCTATTAGAGAACCGCTGATTAGAGAACTGGCTTTACTGATGAGATGCACATTAATTATTGGCCGATATTTATCATGCACCCTTAGTTTGTGTGTGTGTGTGTGTGTGTGTGTGTATATATATATATATATATATATATATATATATATATATATATATATAACTATTTTATTTCAGATAGTTGCTATTGTATTCTACTGTTCTTCTTATCCTCAGTTCCTGAGGTGATCAATGGAAACACTCTGACTGCAACCGTGGTGGGTTTGAACGCTTGGGTGGAATATGAGTTCAGAGTACTGGCCAGTAACAGTGTCGGGATGGGAGAGCCCAGTCCCCCGTCTACCAAGATCAGAACAGAAGATGCTAGTGAGTATGCTAGTGTGAGACTTATTCCAGACCAGTAACGTGCGGTGAAATCTTGTCATGGGTAGGCTGTGACCTATCAATGTGTGGAATATATGTTCATATATTCATTCAGTTAATTTAGCAACCCAAGTTCATTTTAGGCATCATCAGATCGCTGCCTGCATTCAGCAAAGTCAGTCATGTGGGGCTAATGCACAATCAAATATAATAATCAAATTAATGGACACATCTATCTTATGACTTATACAACAAACAAATGTTTTGTGCGGGACACAGAGAAGGAGGCGGCGCGGCAGCCTAGTCACTCCATCAAAATGCGCAAACGCGCACAGACAGCCACGGCGCACACACACACACACACACTTTTGGTCTGGTGACGGCGCACCAGGCTACAGTCAGAAAACATTGCGTCAGCAGTACAGCTCTAAAGTACAAAAACAGCTTATTCGCTCCTACAAACTGCTAGGCGCACACACCGACACGCAAGTATACTAGATGCTAGTATTCGGGAAGTGCGCGGATTGAGTGAGAGCGAGTAGATCACGTGACATGAAGCAAGCTCGGTCTCTGCCTCAATGTTGATAATTCAAGACAGCATGAGAACTGACTGCGCATGCGCAAATCTACATAAACTACGTTCTATGGACCAAAGAGGCACCGCTCACCTCTGCCTCAATGGCCATGGCTTTTGAATTTCCTGCATGAAACAACGGTTTTTAGGACCAAACAATGGCAAAATGAGTATATTATGTGTATTCCTGAAAACTTTTGTTACAAAAAATAATATTTGGAATAAAATTAATGCAATTAATAATGTGGTGAATTAATAAAGCTCTTGGAATTAATAAATGTAATGTCAACATTTCCTTTGGTGAGGCACTGCCTACCCTGCCTACCCTGACCGCACGTCCCTGTTCCAGACTGACACTGAAATTTAAAGCACTGGAGCAGACCATACACCCTCAATTCTCCCGTCATCCGTCACATCCATCACTTTTATTCCACATGCAACACTCAAACCTGTTCCAAAAACACATTCTTTTATTCACAGTTTTCTGAGGGATGGTTTAAAGAAGGTAGAACCTCTGTGAAAGAGATAGTCTAGAGCCTTTTTGTGATGAAAATTTAAACATACAAACACATAATGAAAAATCCCAATCAAGAGCTCTGCCGGCAGCATTTTAATCCCTTCTTTGGGGTTTTGCCCGCAGTGCCTGACACGGCTCCCAGTGATGTTGGAGGCGGAGGAGGTACCAAATCGGAATTAGTGATAACATGGGAGGTAAGTCATTTGTCAGATTTTACTGCTTCCTCTGCCAGCCTGGGCTAAATGCCGGTGCTTAATTGTGTTGAATGAAATGTAGCCATTTTATGATCGTTGCCCGCACCAAGACCCATCCCTCCTGGCCTCCGGACTCCAGGCTTTACTACTTCTCCAAATGGAAGTTAACTCAGGGCTAGAGAGTTTCTTTGAAGTGTATTTCCTTCACAAATAGGCTTCTTTCTGTTCAGACACGTCATGGAAAGGAAAACGACTTGGGCAGACTTTTTTTTTAGGGGGGGGAGAAAATGGGTGTGGGGGTTGTGGCATTATATTTTTGTAACGTCTTACAAAAATATAAAGTCTTTAAACTGTTTTCAGCATTGATAATAAGAAATGTTTCTTGAGCACCAGATCACCTATTATTATTTATTTAAAATGCATGAAGAATCATGTAATCATTTCAAAATATATTAAGATTATTTTACAATTATTAAATTAGCTTGAGAAAGCCAACTTACTGAAATCCGATTTAAACTTCTTCATCTTCTTGTTCCTCTTCTGAGACCAAATTTTTAAATGTATCTCCTCCTAGACTTTTAAAGCTACAACCACCAAACTCGGGTCAGACTCGGGTTGACTGGTCTCCCAAGCTGGTTTTGACCACTTTTCTAGCAGGCCAGGCTGGTCTTAGCTGGTTAGGGTTAGGGTTAGGGTTAAAAAACCCTTTTTTTTACTGAATCAACTGGTTTTAGCTGGATTAGCATAGAAACATGTTAACAATGTGCTAGTAACATGTTAATAAGGCCAGAATCATGCTAGCGACATGCTAGTAACTTGTTAATCATGCTAGCAAAATGCTAGTTATTTGTTAATTATTGCTGGACACATGCTAGCGACATGCTTGTCACTTGCTAATAATGCTAGGAACATGCTACAAACATGTAAACGACATGCTAGTTACTTGCTTATCATGCTAACAACATGCTAGTCATGACAACAACATTCTAGCCACTTGCTAATCATGCTAACAACATGCTAGTCATGCTAGCAACATGCTAGTCACTTGTTAAACGTGCTAGTCACTGTTTAATCTTGTTAGCGACATGCTAGTAACTTTGCTAATTATGTTAACGACATGCTAGTGACTTGCTAGTCATGCTAGCAACACGCTATTCACTTGCTAATTATGCTGGAAACATGCTAGTCACTCTGTTAATGATGCTAACAACATGCTAGTCATTTGCCAATCATGTTAGCAACATGTTAGAAACATGCTAATGACGTACTAGTAACTTGCTAACAACATGCTAACGACATGCTAGTAACTTGCCAGTCATGCTAGCAACATGCTTGTCACTTGTTAATTGTGTTAACAAACTGTTAGCAACATGCTAGTCACTTGCTAATCATGCTAACAAACTTGCTAGAAGCATGTTAACAACATGCTAGTAACTTGTTAACCATGGTAGCAACATGCTAGTCACTTGTAATGAATAATGAATAATACTTGTAACAGTGAGCATAAAATACTTCTATCAATATTAAAAAAAAAATCTTACAGACCCCAACCTTAGTGGTCTTGTGTGTTCGGGAGGAAAAGTGTGTTTATTTTTTCCACCTTATTTGTCATCATTTTGCTTTTTTCAGGTGACTTAAGTCCTTCAAATGTTCCATCTAGTCTTTCCACTAATATGAAGTCATGAAAACAGCATCCATAATAATTAAAGTGACTTGAGAAAGAAAGTGCACTTCAAACTAAGTGCTAATAAAGCCCTGTTGCCATGTGGGTCAGTTGATGTGATGACCTCAATTTGTTTTAATATCACTATAGTTTTGTGTTCCACTCTAAGCCTGTTCCAGAGGAGTTGCAAAACGGAGAGGGCTTCGGTTATATCATCGCGTTCCGGCCAGTGGGAATGGTCACCTGGACCCGAGCCGTGATCTCGGCACCCAGCGTTACCCGCTATGTTTTCCGAAATGACACCATCCCACCGTTCTCACCATTCAACATCAAAGTGGGAGCGTTCAACAACCGTGGAGAAGGACCTTTCAGCAGTATTGCAACCGTGTTCTCTGCAGAGGAAGGTAAAGTGGATTTGTTTACATCAACACCCACAATTGCAAATAAAAACAACTGCTAATTATTTATTTTAAGAATAATAGGCCTATACATTTAATCATTTAGCAGACACTTTTATCCAAAGCAACTTACAAATGAAGATACCAGTAGCATTAATAACCATCAAAAAAATTAGCTTTTCTACAATGTTGTAATTGATATGCCTATGATATGATATTATGTTATATTCTGGTCTCTAATTATAGATCATATACACTACCATTCAAAAGTTTATTTTTCTTAAATGTTTTTAAAAAAATCTCTTATGCTTACTAATTATTTGCATATATCGTGATATAATATTACAATTTAATATATTTTGTTGTAATTTATACCTGTAATGGCAAAGCTGAATTTGCAGCCTCATTACGCCAGTGTAAAGATACTTAAGAAATCATTATAATATGTATAGTTATTATAATCAGTGTTGATAAAAATAGTGCTACTTATTTTTGTGTTAACCAAAATGAATAGAACATTTCAAAGAAAGCCTTTATTTGAAATTGAATTTTTAAACAAATTATTTACTGTCACTTTTGCTCAGTTTAATGTATGCTTGCTGTATGCTTGCTAATTAAAAGTATACATATCATAAAAAAAAAAAATTAATGGTACTGTATGCAAATCTGTATTTTTTTTTTCTTGTCGTCATCCACTAGACTGCAATTTTCAGCAATAGCAAAATAGCAAATATTTGCTTTAGAAAAGAAGCAAAATAGTACAATTAGTTCACATCACTAATTCTACATATAAGCCTAACAGTCTGAGCCCTGATGTTATCTGTTTTCAATTTTGGCCTAATCATCTGGAAATACTAATATAGGCCAGTCAGCGATACATTGTGTGGGCCCGTGGAGCGAAAACATTAGGAACACACAAACACAGTCAGACTCAGCAGTAGTCCCTTCACGTTCTCAAACACTGTCTCGGTTCCCTCCCTTCGCACATACAGGTGTGACCTTGAATGAGAATGATGGAATAAGTTGATTGAGACAGCTTATGCCCCTCCTCCCTCGTTCAAGCTGTGAATGACAACCTTATATTAGTTATTGCGGCTATAGGTTATAACAAATCCTGCTAGACACTTACAGGCCTATTCATGTGCTAGAGTGTTAATTGAATTTTCTCAGCAGATTGTCCCCTTATCTGTCAGTCATAGTTCCCATTAAAATGAAGTAGGGCCTCTCTCAGGTGAGACCCGGGCTTCATTCGCTGAATTAATCCAATTTTGCTTCGATGGCTGTGTAAAGCTTTTCGAGTAAGAGCCTGAACATCTCTCCGTTTCTCCACAGTGCCGAGTGTATCGCCGGAGAGAGTGTCAGCAAAAAGTCTGTCGGCGGCTGACATCGAAGTTACCTGGGAGCCAATTGCGTCGACCCCTGAAAGAGTTCTCGGATATGAGGTTTGAGTCGCATTGTCTTCCCGTCCGCCACATTAAATGTCATGTTTTCCCTGTAATAATGCGATTGGGATCTCGAGCGATTATTAAAAGTGCTTCTCACTTCTCCCATGCCACCTCAAACATGGAAAATGCCAGTGTTTAGACAGCTCCGCTGCTTTGTTAAATGTCTGCGGCTCTTAGAAGCTGGATGAAAGCTCTCCACTGGCCTTTCAGGAATGCAAAGAAAGTCTCGCTTTCTCACAAGCCACTCTCTCCATCTCTGTCACCCCTGCCCTGCGGCACAAAACCGCCATGTTGCCATGGTAGCGGCCATATTGTCTGGAAAGAATAGAACTATCATGTCACTGGATTTTAGATGAGGGAAAAACTTTTTAGGTTTTATTTTTGTCTCGTCTTTCGTTAGCGAGGACTGGAAGACCAAATCAAAGCGGCATGGATCAAGGAACTGCGCTGTAAGTGTATATTCCATTTATTTGTGCTCAGGGTCCTTTGAAGCACCTGCAGCATTTGAAATGGAAAATTCCTTTTTAAACTATCACTGCATTTCCTTCTGCACAAAACCAAGCAGTAAGGTCCAGCAGTCTGAGTCTGCTAATGCAGATGCACCTACTTTGCATTTTTCTTATTTAATACCTCTTTTTATATATCAGTTATTTAATCTGTGTAATAATTTGGACATCTTGTGGTTCAGTGGAAGCAAGAACATCTGACTTATTTTCAATGAATGACTTGGAATTTGCATTGCATTTGTCACACCTACAGGAAGCTGAATTGGAATTAAATTTGGATTAAAAGGAAGATTTACTTTGCATACTTTGAATTGCAATTTAGAGTAATTCAGCACAGATAATTCATTCTGGGAATTTAAGTGTTCTTACCTGATCCACAAAAGTTTGTTAAATATGATGAAATGTACTGTTTAAATGAAATAGTGTTGTTCAACGGTTTGGGGTTAACAAGGTTTTATTTAAGTAAATTACATGTTTATTCAGCACGGACGCATTGAAGGCTTTTACATTATTACAGAACTACTATTTCAAATAAATGCTGTTCTTTTGTACTTTTTATTCATCAAAGAATTCTGAATAAAACAGTTCAAGGTTTACGCAAAAATATTAAGCAGCACAACTGCTTTCAATGTTAATATTAAAAAATATTCTGGAAAATCAGCATATTAGAAAGATTTCTGAAGAATCATGTTACACTGAATACTAGAGTAATGACTGCTAAAAAAAAATCCAATTTTACAATCATAGAA